>NC_090814.1:8758243-9077421 GCF_000390325.3 Nicotiana tomentosiformis | reverse complement strand
AATTAAGGTTAAGTAATTACGAAAAGGACAACAATAGCTTTAATTAAGGTTAAGAAACTATGGAAAAGACAACATGGCAATAAAAGAGGCGACAACTTCAATTAATGAACATAAGAGTTTATAGGCAATAAGGGTAGAACATGAATCAATCAACTCCAAATAAGACACGTAAGGGAAAATTTAGTAAATGGAGGATTTAACATGATAAGACAACTTCATTTCTAATGGACATAAGAACCTAAAACGGTCAAATTCCAACAAATAAGCCCGAGTACGTACTCGTCACCTCGCGTACACGGTTTTCACATGACACAATTAGCACAAATGACTCAAATCCTAAAGGGTAGTTCCCCCACACAAGGCTAGGCAAGATATTTACCTCAAAGAAGCTAGACTGATATTCTACAATGACCTTCTTGTGTGAAAAATATCCGGACGGATTAGATATAGCCAAAATAACTTAATACAATAAATAAAAATCATAGGAAACTAATTCCGGATAATAAAGTTTCAATCTTTAATTAATACTCAAAAGTCAACCGCGAGCTCGCACCTCGGAACCCGATAAAAATTATAAAATCCGAACACCCACTCCGATATGAGTCCAACCATATCCAAATTATCAAATTTCGATATCAAATCGTCCTTTAAAACGTCATTTTATATTTTTGAAAGATTTTACAAAAATTCTTATTTTCTCTCATTCAATTCACTACGTTAATGATAAAAATAATTATGGAATCATGAAATATAATCAATTCCGGATAAGTAATACTTACCCCAATCAACCACGTGAAGAACCCCTCAAACATCTCCCAAATCCTAAGTCTACAACTCAAGATATGGTAAAAATGGCCAAACCCTCGAATATATGCTTTTGCCCAGACCTTTTCGCATATGCGAAACATTAGCTGCTTCTACGGCGTCGCTTCTGCGACACACATTCCGCTTCTACGGACTTCACTTAATAGCCAACCCCTCACACCTACGAAACATTCATCCGCTTTTGCGAAATCGTAGGTGCAAGCTCCCTTTCGCTCCTGCGACCTTTCTCGCTTCTGCGCCCAAGACCTCCGCTCATGCGCTTTCGCTGGTGCGCTCAAAGACGTCGCTTCTGTGATCCTGCCTCACCCATCATTTTACTGCTCCTGCGATGAACAACTTGCATCTGTGAAGTCGCTTCTACGACCAAGATTCTGCAGATGCGGCTACACCAGCACCAGAATTCCTTCAGTAGTGCAATCATGAGACAAAATTATTCGAACCACGTCCGTAACTCACCCGAACCACTCGGGACCCTGTCCGAATATACCAACAAGTTCTAAAATATCACAGGACCTACTAGAGGCCTCAAACTATATCAAACAATATCAAAACTACGAATCGCGCCTCAAATCGAACTTGATGAACTTATGAGCTTTCAACTTCTACAACTCGCGTTGAATCATATCGAATCAACCCGGAATGAACTCAAATTTTGCACACAAGTACCAAATGACATAACAAAGTTATCTCAACCCCCGTAGCCACAATCCGAACCCGATTAGATCAACTCTCGGACAAACTTATGAACTTTTCAAACCTTCAAATTTTTCAATTTTTGCCAAAATGCATCAAATCAACCTACGGACCTCCAATTCAAATCCGGGCGCACGCCTGAGTCCAAAATCACCATAAGGAGCTATTGGAATCATCAATACACCATTCCACAGTCATCTACACAAAAATCAACCTCCGATCAACTCTTACCGTTGAAACTTCTAAAACAAGAATCACCCTTCTAAATCAATTATGAATCATCTGAAAGCCAAACTCGACCACACACGCAAGTCATAATATATAATACGGAGCTACTCGAGACCTTAATCCACCGAATCAGATATTAATTCTTAAAATGACCGATCGGGTCGTTACAACTGATTACTACAATATTCGCCTCATTCTATTACAAATAAGTGTAGAATCAATTTTTACATATAAGAGTTAGATGTCACTAAATAAAAGTTAACATATATCAATACCAAAATTAACTATATTACTGTTTCGGCCTTTTACGATTACATAATTAGTGAGAAGTTAATATATGGTACGAAATAGATAGATGTTAACAAATTAAATAACACCTAACTATAAAGTAGATAAAATTTAAATGAAAAGCTTCAGCTCAAGCATATGAAATTGAGGAATAATATATACTATTATATAGAAATTTTAAGATTTGTCATTCTCCCAACCCAAGAAAGTTACTCCATACTGGAGTTAGTAGTAGCAACGAAAATGTTCTTACCCATTAAGTAAGAAAATAGAAAGAAATATTCAAGAAAAATAATTCTTAATATTTAATTAAAAACGGGAACTAGAGTAATTTCCTACGCTGAATAATTGAAGACGAAGAAGAAAGAAAATGACTTCTAGAATAGAGAAATTATATTTGCTCCACCTCCCCCTCCTCAGAAAACTTGCATGTTGTTGTGAATTTGTCAGAAAACTTTCTTTATCCAATTTGTCAAGTTGCCACTCCAATTGTTTTGAACTTGTATTCTAGTAAATTTATTCTGACAACTTTGTCTTTCAAAATTCTCATTCGCAAATGCCCACTTGCTTTAAAGTAGCGCGTACATGATAATAGGCTACATGTACAGTGGCTTTCTTTCTTGGCCTCCCGCTTTTTCTTCTTCTTTTTTTCTCTTTCTTTTCATTTTGTTTGTCATGGATATTGATTTGTATAATGCAAAAATCGGTTCTTTTTCTCACATGTCTCCTTAATGGTAAAGTTGCTGAATTTTTAAATAAAATATGATCTTTCCTGCAAAAATATTATTAATATTAGTATTAAAAATTAAATTTTAACTTAATTATGTATGTTATTTTTATTTTATCAAATACCCACACATTACAACCATGAAAAAGTTCTAATTGATTTTAGACCGAGCGAGCTTACATTAGAGTGATTTACATTAAGGACAAGCCTATGGTACCAATTGCGTGCATATGACTTCTTTGTGAGAATGAGAGATTTCTTTCATATACACGTGAGTCCTTAAATTTTATTTGAGCATTTGATTTGAGTGTGTGGATTCAACTTATCTTGTTCTTGTTGTGAGGACACATGATTTTACGAGGGATAGATAACGTTATTAGATTTCTCTACGATGTTGGGTGTTCAAGATATGAGTGCATTGTGACATTGAGTCGGTTTTGAGTATAGGATTGTTATGAGCATGTTGCCTTTGTTGTGAATATTTTTGAAGAATGGCATAAGTAAACAGAAGTGTAAGTGATTATATATGCTACACTTTAATTGTTGTTATCAACCATTGGTCATTGGTGTAGTGTGCTTCAAATGTATAAATATAAAGTGCTCAAGAATAGTGTGAATTATTGGCTTACTCGAGTACGAACAAGAGTCTAAGTGTGGGGTGTTGATACTCAGCAAAAAATGCATATATTTAACCATTATTATCTCACATTATAGCACTTTTAATCATCTTTTGAGTATTAATTATATTACTTTATACTTAATATTATATTTTAACTATGTAGAAATAAAGCGGTATGAAGATGAAGAGAATTGGAGAAACATTAAATAAAATACGGAAGAAAAAGAAAGAAAATTAAAAGAATAAAAAAATAAGGAAAATTGGGGGATACCCTTTGGTGTTTGTCCGCCCAAGTGGACGACAAGCAAAAGAAGCAAAATACAATTCTTACCAAGAAAAGGATTTAAAGGCAAAATGCTACTGGATTCAGCGCCAGGGCCAGCGTGACACGCTGCGATGGACGTTGGGTGATGGAATTTTTTTCTACTTTGTTCAGGATAAGGTTTTTCGGTCCTATACACCCCCAACTCGTATAAAAAGAAGTCTAAACCTATTTTGAAAGGGGAGGCAAAACTTTGAGAGAAAAACACAAATACGGAACACTCGGGATGTGATGACCCGATAGGTCATCTTTAAATTTAATACTTATTTATGTATTCTGAGACATCAAATAGCACCATTTAGCATTTCTCGACTTGCGTGCACAGTCCGTATATTTTTTTCGTAAAGCTTTTATGTGAAAATAATTAATAAAAATATAAAATAGTGCTTTAAAACTCACTTAAGTTGGTTTCGGTCAATATTTTGAGCAAACGAATCCGTATCAGAATTTTGACAGTTTTGGTAGGTCCATATCACAATTTGGGACTTGGGCGTTCTCCCGAAATTTAATTTGGAGGTCCATAGCTTGAGTTATCGCCATTTATTGAAATTAGAAATTTGAAAGCTTAAAGATATCAAAGTTTGACCACAATATGACTTTTATTGATATCAGACTCAGATTTCAATTTTGAAAATGGTAATAGCTCTGTCATGTCATTTGGGACTTACATGCAAAATTTGGGGTTATTCAGGATTGATTTATATGTGTCGGCGCAAATTATAGAAGTTGGAAGATTTAAAAACTCATAATTCGACTCGAGGTGCGATTCATAGTTTCGATGTTGTTTGATGTAATTTGAGGCCTCGAGTAGGTCTGTACGAAGTTTTAGGACTTGTTGGTATATTTGATAGAGGTCCTGAAAGCCTTAGGTGGATTCCGGATGATTAACTGATCAAAATTTGGACTTAAGGAAAATCTAGAATTTTGGCCTTTTGGTGAAATCGCACCTGCGGAGTTTTGACCGCAGGTGAGAGCTCGCAGAAGCGAGATGAGCACCGCAAAAGCGGCCTGGTGAGGGGCTGGACAGTGTGCGCAGGTGTATAGCTTCTGCCGCATCTGCGAAGCCGCAGAAGTGGCTTTTTGATCACAGAAACGGAAGGCGATAGGGAAGGCTTCTTCGCACAAGAGGACAGCTCCTCCGCAGAAGCGAGTCCTCTTCCATAGAAGCGAGCCAGCCCGCAAATGCGACAATCATCCTTGCATCTGTGAGACCACAGATGCGGCCAAGTGTATCGAAGATGCGGAAACACTATCAGTGTTAAAAATATAGGGTTTCTGACATTTTTGTCAATTTGGACATTTCAAGCACGATTTGGGGAAATTTTTCAGAGCGAATTCATGGGAAAACTTGAGATAAGTCACTTGTGATCATTGTTAGTCAATAATATTGAATTATCAACGAGTATTTCGACTAGATTATGTATTTTTGAGGTGAAATTCGAGGGTTTGGGCCTAGGGATTTGAAAATAAGATTTGGGAATTTGAAGATCGAGTTGAGGTCGACATTTAGTAAAATTTGTATGGTTGAACTCATGGTTGAATGGGCAATCACATTTTGTAACTTTTGTCAGGGGTCGGCGTGGGCCCCACTATTGATTTTTGAATTGAATTTTGAATTTTAATTGAAAAAATTAGTATTTTCATATAGAATTAGTTTCTATAATTCGTGTTGAGTCTACTGAATTGTTTGTGACTAGATTTGAGGAATTCGGACTCCAATTCGCGAGGCAAAAGTTTATTGAAATCTTGAGTTGGTTACAAAGCGAGGTAAGTATCGTGGTTAACCTTGACTTGAGGGAGTAGGACTTATTTGGCTATTTGCTACGTGATTTAATGTTCGGGTACAACGTATATGTGAGGTGAGGAGTACTTATGCGTTGTGGTTGAGTCAAAGCATGCGGGTGGAATTTGTTCATTTTGAATAATTGCCTATTTAATTAAGATATTCCTACTTAAGCTTATTATTGTTTATTTGATCAATTCTCATGAAATTATTGCTAATTTAATTATTGTTGAATATTTTGGAAGGTGAGATCGGTATTCTGGTATTGAATTGATTGATAAGTATAGATCCCCGCATTTACATACTCTTCCAAATTTATATTATCATTTTCATGGTAAGGAAGAGTGTAAAAGCACGAAGGGTGATGTCGTGTCATTTATACTATTTATATTATTATTGTCATGGTGAGGAAGAGTGTAAAAGCACGAAAGGTGATGTCGTTCCATTTTTACATTATTAATTATTGATTTATAAAGTAAGGAAGAGAGTTAAAGCAAGAAGGGTTGATGTCGTGCCATTTATATTATTTATTCATTCATATTTTGACAAGAAAGAGAGTTAAATCACGAAGGGTAATGCCGTGCCATTCATATTATTTATTTATCATTTCATGGGAAGGATGAGAGTAAAAGCACGAATGGTGGTGCCGTGCTATTTTATTATTTCTGCTACCTAGTTTGTCGTTGGTGAATTATTTGGCTGCTACATGACACTTCCCTTGCTGAAATTTTTATACCATTTCCCTTCACATGTTCCCTTTCAAATTTTGTAAAATTTGTTAATTATTGTGTTCAATATTGCTTCATATATATATATATATATATATATATATATATATATATATATATATATATATATTTTTGCACAGGTTGTTTACGTATGTGTCTTGTCATAGCCTCATCACTACTTCGTCGAGGTTAGGCTCGACACTTACGGAGTACATAGGATCGGCTGTACTCATACTACACTTTGCACTTCTTGTGCATACTTTGGAGTTGGTCTCAGCGGTGTACCATAGACTTGCTCGGATTCAGCTACCCAGAGGAGACTTGAGGTATAACTGCACAACGTCCGCAGTTCTGAAGTCCCCTTCTATTTTATATGAGTTGTGTATTATCTTTCAAACAACTTGAATTTTATTCAGACTTTTGTTTGTATTATTCTAGTAGCTCGTGCACTTGTGACATCAGATTCGGGGATGTATTTGGATGATTCGGTTGTTATGGTCTTTCGCATTTTATTTCATTAATTGACTTCTGTTTACTTTGATTTGTTTAAAAATGGATAAGATTATTTTAATGTTGGCTTGCCTAGTAAGTAAAATGTTAGGCGCCATCATGGTCCCGGAGGTGGGAATTTAGGGTCGTGACAAGTTGGTATCATAGCACTAGGTTACTTAGGTCTCACAAGTCACAAGCAAGCTTAGTAGAGTCTGAAGGATCGGTACGGAGATGTCTATACTTATCTTCAGAGGCTATGAAGTTTAGGAACAATATCACTTCTTTCTTATTCTATCGTGCAATTTTATTCTATCATCGATGATTGAACAATTCTATTCTTATTCTTTCAGAGATGGCGAGAACACGTACTACATCTACCGCCGAACAGGAGCCAGATCCCCCGGTGGCAACTATGACCAGGGATAGAGACTAAGGTCGCCCCAAAGGCCGAGGTAGAGGTAGAGGTAGAGCTCAGTCTAGAGCTCGAGCAGCAACACCTGTTGTAGAACCTCAGGTGGATTTGGAAGAGGAGGTTCCAGGTCAAACTGTACCTGTTGGACCAGTTCAGGTCCCCGAAGGATTCATAGCCACTCTAGTGCTTCAGGACGCTCTAGTCTGTTTGATAAACCTTATGGAGGGTGTGGCCCATAATGGTACATTTACAGTGGCACCCGCCATCTCATAGGCTGGGGGAGGAGCACAAACTCTCACTACCCCCACTCCGGAGCAGATGGCTTCTCAGCATCAGGCTCTAGCAGCCCCGCCAGTTGGGGTAATTCAGCCGGTGGTTGCGGCACAGGCCGGTGATAGCCCCGCCATGTCTTCTAAGGATTTATTGATGTTGGACAAGTTTACTAAGCTCTTTCCAGTTCACTTCAGTGGTGCACTTTCTGAGGACCCACAGGATTATCTTGACCGCTGCCATGAGGTGTTGCAGAACATGGGTATAGTTAAGACCAATGGGGTGGATTTTGTTGTGTTTCGGATGATGGGTTCTGCCAAGAGGTGGTGGAGAGATTATATGTTGACCAGACCAGCTGGTTTGCCTGGACTTACCTGGGATCAGTTCTCTCAGCTATTTCTATAGAAGTACCTCCCTGTCACACTGAGAGAGGATTACCGCAGGTAGTTTAAGCGTCTCCAGTAGGGCAGTATGACTATTACTCAGTACGAGACCCGATTTGTGGATCTAGCCCGCCATGCTACTATCTTGCTCGCTACTGAGAGGGAGAGCGTGAGGAGATTCATTGAGGGACTCACTTACCTTATCAAGCTTCAGATGGCCAAGGAGACCGAAGGTGATATTTCCTTTCAAGCGGCTGCAAATGTTGCTAGACAAATAGAGATGGTTCTTGCTTAGGAAAGGGGACAGGTGTCTGATAAGAGACCTCATCAGTTCGGTGGGTTCAGTGGTGCCTCGTCTGGAGGCAGGGGTAATTTTGGTATAGGCCATCCTCCCACGCCATTTCAGTTAGCACTCCAGGCATCTCATGGTGCTTCAGGGAGTTGTGGTCCTATTGTGTCTCATCTTGACCAATTAGCTTACAGTACACCACCAGCTTCTATTAGTGCACGTTTGATCCAGAGTCATCAAAGTGGTTATCCAGGTCGACATGGCCAGTCCCAGGGTCAACAGTCACAACAGCTGAGAGCTTGTTATACTTGTGGGGACCTTAGGCACGTTGCTAGATTTTGCCCCAGGTCTTAGGGCTGCATGCAGCAGCAGGGTTCTAGTGCTATGATTCCAGCACCATCTGTTCCACCACCCGCCCAGCCAGCTAAGGGCAGGGGTCAGATAGCTAGAGATGGAGGTCAGGTCGTTAGAGGTGGAGGCAAGCTAGTTAGAGGTCATCCCAGAGATATAGCTCCGAGTGGTAGGGCCCAGCCTCGATTTTATGCTTTTCCAGCTAGGCCTGAGGTCGAGTCGTCTGATGCCGTGATCACAGGTATTGTTCCAGTTTTCCATAAGATGCTTCAGTTCTATTTGATCCAGGATCTACTTATTCCTATGTGTCCTCCTATTTTGCTTCATATCTGGTTGTGCCTCGTGATTCTCTGAGTGTTTCTATGTTTGTGTCCACACAGTGGGAGATTCTGTTGTGGTAGATCATGTCTATCATTCGTGTGTGGTTACTATTGGGAGTCTTGAGACCAGCATGGATCTTTTACTTCTTGATATGGTAGATTTTGATGTTATCTTGGGTATGGATTGGCTGTCACCTTATCATGCTATATTGGATTGTCACGCCAAAATGGTGAACCTAGTCATGTCGGGGTTGCCTCAATTAGAGTGGAAAGGGATTTTTGGCCATTCTACCAGCAGGGTTATCTCTTATGTGAAAGTTTGGCGTATGGTCGAGAAGGGATGTCTATCTTATTTGGCTCATATTCGCGATTCTAGTGCGGATGTTCCTTCTATATATTCAGTCCCAGTTGTCTGTGAGTTTCCAGATGTATTTCCTGCAGATTTACCGGGGAAGTCACCCGACAGAGATATTGACTTCTGTATTGATTTGGCTCCAGGCACTCAGCCCATTTCTATTTCAACATACCGTATAGCCCCGCCGGAGCTAAAGAAATTGAAGGAGAAGTTACAAGACTTGCTTGATCAGGGATTAATTAGACCTAGTGTCTCGCCCTGGGGTGCACCAGTGTTATTTGTAAAGAAGAAAGATGATTCAATACGGATGTGTATAGATTATCGGCAGTTGAACAAGGCTACTATCAAGAACAAGTATATGTTGCCAAGAATTGATGACTTATTCAATCAGCTTCAGGGTGCCAAGGTGTTTTCAAAGATCGATTTAAGGTATGGTTACCATCAGTTGAAGATTAGGGAATCTGATGTCCCTAAGACAGCTTTTTGGACTCTGTATGGGGATTATGAATTCCTAGCGATGTCATTTGGGCTGACAAATGCCCCAGAAGCATTGATGGTTTTGATGAACTGGGTATTCAAGCCCTATTTGGATTCTTTTGTGGTTGTATTCATTGATGATATCTTGATTTACTCCAGCAGTTGAGAGGAGCATGATCAGCATCTTCGGATTGTGCTTCAAACTTTGAAGAATAATCAATTATATGCCAAATTTTCAAAATGTGAATTTTGGTTAGACTCAGTTGCCTTTTTGGAGCATGTTGTATCAGTAGAAGGCATAAAAGTGTATCCTAAGAAGATTGAGGCAGTTTATAGTTTGCCTAGACCTACTTTAGCTACAGAGATCCGGAGTTTCCTAGGTTTGGCAGGTTATTATCGCTGGTTCATAGATGGGTTTTCATACATTGCAGCCCCACTGACCAAATTGACCCAGAAGGGTGCCCCATTCACATGGTCAGACGAGTGTGAGTTGAGCTTTCAGAAGCTCAAGATTGCTTTGACTACGGCGCCAGTATTGGTGTTGCCCACAGGTTCAGGATCTTACATGGTGTATTGTGATATATCTCGTATTGGGCTTGGTGCCATATTAATGCAAGATGGCAGGGTGATTGCATATGCATCGCGACAGTTGAAAGTTTATGAGAAGAACTATCTTGTTCATGACCTAGAATTGGTAGCCATTGTTCATGCGCTGAAGATTTGGAGGCACTACCTTTACGGTGTCTCATGTGAGGTATTCACTGATCATCATAGCCTACAGTATCTATTCAAACAAAAAGATCTCAATTTGAGGCAGAGAAGTTGGTTGGAGATGTTGAAAGACTATGATATCACCATTTTGTATCACCCCGAAAAGGCCAATGTGGTGGCCGATGCTTTGAGTAGAAAGGCTGTGAGTATGGGCAGCCTTGCATATATTCCGGTTGGTGAAAGGACATTAGCCGCAGATATTCAGACTTTGGCCAATCAGTTCATAAGGTTAGATATTTCAGAGTCCAGATAGGTTCTAGCTTGCACAGTCACTTGGTCTTCCTTGTATGAGCACATCAGAGAGCGACAGTGTGATGATCCTCAATTACTTGTCCTTAAGGACACAGTGCGGCACGGTGGTGCCAAACAGGTTGTTGTGGGGGAATTTGGAGTTCTGTGGATGCAGGGTCGTATTTGTGTGCCTAATATGGATGGGCTTCATGAATTAATTATTGAAGAGGCCCACAGTTCTCGGTATTCTATTCATCAGGGTGCCGCCAAAATGTATTAAGATTTGTGGCAACATTATTGGTGAAGGAAAATGAAGAAGGATATAGTTGCATATGTATCTCAGTGTTTAAATTGTTAGCAAGTCAAGTACGAGCATCAGAGACCTGGTGGTTTCCTTCAAAAGTTAGAAATTCCTGAGTGGAAGTGGGAGTGTATCACTATGGATTTTGTTGTTGGGCTTCCACGAACTCAGAGAAAGTTCGACGCAGTATGGGTCATTGTGGACAAGTTGACCAAGTCATCACATTTCATTCCAGTAGCAGTTACCTATTCTTCAGAGCGGTTAGCGGAGATTTACATCCGCGAGATTATCCGCCTTCACGGTGTGCCCGTGTCTATCATTTCTGATCAAGGTACGCAGTTCATCTCGCACTTCTGGAGGGTTGTACAGCGTGAGTTAGGCACACAGATTGAGTTGAATACAGCATGTCATCCTCAGACGGACGGACAATCCGAGCGCACTATTTAAATATTGGAAGATATGCTTCGCACTTGTGTTGTGGATTTAGGAGGTTATTGGGATGGATTCTTGCCGCTTGAGGAGTTTGCCTATAATAACAGCTACCAATCGAGCATTCAGATGGCTCCATACGAAGCATTATATGGGAGGTTATGTCGTTCGCCAGTCTGCTGGTTTGAACCGGGAGAGGCTCAGTTATTGGATATCGATTTAGTACAGGATGCCTTGGATAAGGTCAAGATTATTCAGGATCGACTTCGCACAGCTCAGTCTAGGTAAAAGAGTTATGCCGGTCGTAAAGTTCGTGATGTTGCATTCATGGTTGGAGAAAGAGTATTGCTCTGGGTTTCACCTATGAAAGGTGTAATGAGGTTCAAAAAGAAGGGCAAGTTGAGCCCTAGGTATATCGGACCCTTTGAAATTCTTGAAAGAGTGGGTGAAGTAACGTATAGGCTTGCACTACCACCTTGTTTATTAGCAGTTCATCCGGTGTTCCATGTGTCTATGCTCCGGAAATATCATGGTGATTTGTCCCATGTGCTAGATTTCAGCTCAGTCCAATTGGACAACGATTTGATTTATGAGGAGGAGTCGGTAGCTATTCTAGCCCGGCAAGTCTGATAGTTGAGGACTAAGAGTTATCCATTAGTTCAAGTCCAATGGAGAGGTCATCCGGTTGAAGCATCTACCTGGGAGTCCAAGTCGGACATGCGGAGTAGATATCCACACCTTTTCACCAACCCAGGCACTTTTTCTAATTTCGTTCGAGGACGAACATTTATTTTAGAGGTAGAGAATGTGATGACCCGATAAGTCATCTTTCAATTTAATATTCATTTCTGTGTTCTGAGACCTCGAATAGCACTATTAGCATTTCTCGACTTGGCTAGTCAATAATATTGATTTATCAATGAGTATTTTTACTAGATTACATATTTTTGAGGTAAAATTCGAGGACTTGGGCCTAGGGAGTTGAAAATAAGATTTGGGAATTTGAAGGTCGAGTTGAGGTCGGAATTTAGAAAAATTTGTATGGTTGAACTCGTGATTGAATGTGCGTTCACATTTTATAACTTTTGTCAGGCTTCAAGACATGGGCCACACTATTGATTTTTGAATTGAATTTCAGATTTTAATTGGAAAATTTAGTATTTTCATATAGAATTGGTTTCTATAATTCGTGTTGAGTATATCGAATTGTTTTTGACTAGATTTGAGGCATTCGGACTCCAATTCGCGAGGCAAAAGTTTATTGGAATCTTGAGTTGTTTGCAAAGCGAGGTAAGTGTCGCGGTTAACCTTGACTTGAAGGAGTAGGACTTGTTTGTCTATTTGCTACGTGATTTAATGTGCGGGTACAACGTATATGTGAGGTGACGAGTACTTATGCGTTGTGGTTGAGTCAAAGCATGCGGGTGGAATTTGTTCATTTTGAATAATTGCCTATTTAATTAAGATATTCCTGCTTAAGCTTATTATTATTTATTTGATCAATTCTCATGAAATTATTGCTAATTTAATTATTGTTGAATATTTTGGAAGGTGAGGTCGGTATTCTGGTATTGAATTGATTGATAAGTATAGATCCCCGCATTTAAATACTCTTCCAAATTTATATTATCATTTTCATGGTAAGGAAGAGTGTAAAAGCATGAAGGGTGATGTCGTGCTATTTATACTATTTATATTATTATTGTCATGGTGAGGAACAATGTAAAAATACGAAGGGTGATGCTGTACCATTTTCACATTATTAATTATTGATTTATAAAGTAAGGAAGAGAGTTAAAGAACGAAGGGTGATGTCGTGCCATTTAAATTATTTATTCATCATTGTAGCGATCCGGCTGGTTGTTCTGAGTATTACAACCTTGTTCCCCCATTTACTACTCAATTTATGCATTACAGTTGTTATGTGACTTGTCGGGGTGATTGGTTCGGGTCCGGTGAGGTTTTGGAATGAATTGGAACACTTAGTTCCAAGGTTTAAAGCTTAAGTTGAAATAGTGATTGGATGTCGACTTATGTGTAAACGACCCCCAGAATAGAGTTTTCATGATTCCGATAGCTCCGTATAGTGATTTTGGACTTAGGAGCGTGTCCGAAAAATTATTTGGAAGCTCGTAGCTAAATGGCTTGAAATGGTAAAAAAAATTAAGTGTGGAAGTTTAACTCGGGAGTTGACTTTTTGATATCCGGGCCGGAATCTGATTCTGAAAATTGAAATAGGCCTATTATGTCATTTATGACTTGTGTAAAAAATTTGAGGTCAATCGGACTTGATTTGATAAGTTTCGGCGTTGCATGTAAAAGTTGAAAGTTCTAGTTTCATTAAGCTTGAATTAGGTATGATTTGTGGTTTTAGCGTTGTTTGATGTGATATGAGGCTTTGACTAAGTTCGTATAATGTTTTAGGAATAATTGGTGTATTTGGTTGAGGTCCTGGGGACCTCGGGTGAGTTTCGGATCGTTAAACGGACCAAATTTGGATGTGGAACAATTCTGGAATTTTTCAAGTTCTGTTGCAATTGCACTTGCGATGGAAATGGTTGCAGGTGCGCGATCGCAAAAGCGACAAAATGGTCGCAGATGTGGCCTGAACTAGGAATATGCGAACTCCTTACCGCAGAAGCGGAGTCGCACATGCGGCTTCGCGATCGCAGAAGCGGAAAAGGGAAGGGCCAATCCTCATCGCAGAAGCGGACAACTTCTTCGCAAAAGCGAGTCCACAGAAGCGGATTGTTGTCTGCAGAAGTGCCTGAGACCGCAGAAGAGTGAAGGCCCTCGCATCTGCGAGACCGCAGATGCGAAAAATGCATGGGCAGAATATAAACGAAAGGTCCGAGAGTTTTTCTCATTTTTGGAATTTCAAGCACGGTTTTGGGGCAATTTCAGAGGGAATTCACGGGAAACTTGAAGTAAGTCACTTGTGATCATTGTTAGTCAATAATATTGGATTATCATTGAGTATTTCGACTAGATTACATGTTTTTGAGGTGAAATTAGAAGATTTAGGCCTAGGGATTTCAAAATAAGAATTTGAGATTTGGAGGTCGAGTTGAGGTCGAAATTTGGTAAATTTGGTATGGTTTGACTCGTGGTTGAATGAGCATTCATATTTTGTAAATTTTGTTGGGTTCCGAGATGTGGGCCCCACGGATGATTTTTGAGTTAAATTTTAGATTTTGTTGGAAAATTAGTATTTTCTTATGGAATTAATTCCAATAATTTGTATTGACTGAATCGAATTAATTATGACTAGATTCGAGGCGTTCTGAGGCCGATTCGCGAGGCAGGGGCATAGAAGAATAAAGAATTTCACGGTTTGAGGTAAGTAACAGTTCTAAATTTGGTTCTGAGGGTATGAAACCCCGGATTATATATTATGTGATCAATTTTGAGGTGACACATATGCCAGGTGACGGGCGTGTGGGCATGCACCGTAGGAATTGTGACTTGGTCAAATTTCATGGAACTGTGTAGTTGAATAATCTGTTGTTATCTGTACATTCTCCATGTAGTAGAGAAATTAAACCATAAATCATGTTTAGATTATGTGTTGGCATTGTAGGGACCCACAGTAGTCGTGTACATGTTGAATTATCTGCTAAATTATTATTTTGTACTCAGTCAGAGTTTACTTGTTTATTTTATCTCAATGTCTATTGTTCATTATTGATACATTATATCATCATTGTTTGGGCTGATTTTTCATGATTATTGAGAGACCGAGAGACTAGAGAGATTTATGACTGAGTGAGGTCGAGGGCCTGATTGTGATATATATACTATAGCACGTGAGTTGTCCGTACAGCACATGAGTTGTCTGTGCGGATTCAGATATTGATACTATAGCACGTGAGTTGTCCTGCAGCACGTGAGTTGTCCGTGCGGATTATAGCGCTTGGGCTGAAGGAGTCCCTCCGGAGTCTGTACACACCACAAGTGAGCGCAGGTACCTACTGAGTGCGAGTGCTGAGTGTTGAGCTAGTGGAAAGGCTGAGTGACTGTGGTCCTGAGAGGATGCATTTGATTTCATTATTGTTGCACTTCAGCTGTCATATATCACTGTTTTGAAAATTTCTGAGAGATATTATCTTATGTTTCAGTTGAACATGACATGAATTTACTGTTTGGGCCTTAGATGTTGAACTTGAAAGCATGCCTACCTTATTATGTTAGAAATTACTGTAATCGGACTCAGTTGTGAAGCCCGTCACTACTTTCAGTTCTTTATTTAATATTGTTACTTGCTGAGTTAGTTGTACGCATACTACACCCTGCACTTCGTGTGCAGATCCAGGTACTCCCGGACACAGTGGGTGTTGATTTCTTCGCACAATTGATTATCCGGAGATTCTGAGGTAGCTGCCGGTGTTTCGCAGACCTTGTCTCTCCTTACTTATCTTCTTATTACTGTATTTGGTCTCAGAATATTATAGACCGTGTTTTCCAGACTTGTGTGTTATAGATGCTCATGTACTCTGTGACACCCCGATAGTTGGGAATTCCACATTATGTTTTGGGTTTTCTATCCTAGTTATGAGAACTTTTACTACTAAAACTGCTTTAAATTCATTCTTGTTAAAAGTATTGGAAATATTTGTGAGAAATTGGCTTGCCTAGTACCACGTTAGTCGCCATCACGACAGGTTAGTATTTTGGGTCATGAAAAGTTGGTATCAAAGCCTTGGTTACATAGGTCTCATGAGTCATAAGCAGGGTTTAGTAGAGTCTTGCGGATCAGCACGAAGATATTTGTACTTATATTCGAGAGACTGTCGAACCCTTAGGAAAACTTCACTTTCTTGTATTCTGTCGTGCGAATTTGTTGATTCTGGAAACTAAATTTCTGTTATTCTGTTCTCTCACATATGGTGAGAACACGTACTACCGAATCAGACGGTCAGCCACCAGTGCCACCAATTAAGGCCGCGAGAGGCCGGGGCCGTGGTAGAGGCCGGGGCCGAGGTAGAGGTCAAGGTGTAGCTTGTACAGCAGTTAGAGAAGCACCTGTAGCACCGCTAGTTGCTCCAACTTAGGAGAAGATTCCAGATATAGTTGAGCCGGCGGGACCAGCTCAGGCACCAGTTGTGCCTATTGTGATTCCAGGACTTTAGGAGGCT
Source organism: Nicotiana tomentosiformis (assembly GCF_000390325.3). Classification (NCBI taxonomy): domain Eukaryota; kingdom Viridiplantae; phylum Streptophyta; class Magnoliopsida; order Solanales; family Solanaceae; genus Nicotiana; species Nicotiana tomentosiformis. The sequence goes on along the minus strand of NC_090814.1, from coordinate 9,060,992 downwards.
CTAGCACAGATATTGACAGTTTGCACTGGCCTTGCTCGGGTTGTTTCGGCTCAGGCCGGGGAGGTACTCATACCCCTATTGCCCGTACTCCAGAGCAGGTAGTTTAGGGACTTTATATACCTTGGGCACTACCAGCCTAGCCGGTATCAACTGCTCAGACCCCGGTAGTCCCCGTTATGGCAGATGATGAGCAGAGGAGACTTGAGAGATTTGGGAGGCTTCGACCTCCATCATTTAGCGGTGTTGCGTCAGAGGATGCTCAGAGTTTTCTGGATAAGTGCCAGTGGATGCTTCGGACAACAGGTATTCTGGAGACCAGTGGGGTTTCGTTCACTACTTTTTAGTTTTCTGGGGCTGCCTTCAGATCGTGAGAGGCTTATGAAAGGCACGGGTCGATCGGTGCAACACCACTTACATGGAAGGAGTTCTCCGTTCTCTTTTTGGAGAAGATTATACCGTAGTCTTGCAGAGAGGAGCTGCGCAGATAGTTGAGCAGTTACGTCAAGATGGCATGTCTGTGACGCAGTACGAGATAAGGTTTTCTTAGTTGGCTCGTCACGCAGTTTGGTTGGTACCCACTGATAGGGAGAGTATTAGGAGGTTCATTGATGGCCCCACATATCAGTTGCGGTTACTTAAGACTAGGGAGAGAGTATTTGGTTCTACTTTTGATGAGGTGGTTGACATTGCTCGGCAGATTAGAGATGGTCCGTAGTCAGGAGCGTGGAGAGAGGGAGGCCAAGAGGCCTCGCGGACCGGGTGGTTTTAGCGGTATTCTTTCAGGGGGTCAGTTTTACCGCGGCATGGGTCGTTCTTACATAAATGCTCAGACGAGTCATCCAGTTCACCGTGGTGCATCACCCAGCCATGGTTCATACAGTTCTCATCAGGGTCAGCCATCTCTCGGTGCCCTTCCAGCACAGAGTTCGTCGCGTGCCCCTTCAGTTCAGGGTTCATTTGCACCGGGTGCTTCTAGCATCTATTCTGGTTCTCGGGGCCCGATTCAGTCTACACCACCACCAGTACTGGGGAGTTGCTTTGAGTGCCACGAGTTAGGGCATATGTGGAGGTAATGTCCTCATTGCCCGGGAGATCCAGTGTAGCAAAAGAGTCAGACTATGACTTTAGCACCAGTTACTTTGCCACCTGCCCAGCCATCTCGGGGTGGGGGTCAGTCGGTTAGGGGTCGCCCAAGAGGGGGAGGCCGATCAGGTGGTGGTCATGCCCAATTCTATACTTTTCCTGCCAGGCCGGATATTATTGCTTCAGATGTAGTGATGACAGGTATTGTCTTAGTGTGCCATAAGGAAGCTTCTATATTATTTGACCCTGGTTCTATTTATTTGTATATATCATCGTACTTTACTCATTATCTGGATATGCCCTGTGAGCCCTTAGTTTCACCTGTTCGTGTATCTATGCCCGTAGGTGATACTATTACTGTGGAACGTGTGTATTGGTCGTGTGTGGTAACTATTGGGGGATTGGAGACTAGAGTTGATCTTTTATTGTGCGAGACTTTCCGAATGTATTTCCTGCAGACCTGTCGGGTATGCCACCCGACAGGGATATTGATTTTGGTATTAACTTGGTGTCGGGTACTCAGCCCATTTCCATTCCTCTGTATCGTATGGCACCAGCTGAGCTGAAAGAATTGAAAGAGCAACTTCAGGAACTCCTTGATGAGGGGTTTATTAGGCCGAGTGTGTAACCTTGGGGTGCACCAGTTCTATTTGTGAAAAAGAAAGATGATATTATGTGGATGTGCATCACTTACAGGCAGTTGAACAAAGTTACAATCAAGAACAAGTATCCTTTGCCACGTATTGATTATTTATTTTACCAACTTCAGGGACCGAGGATATTCTCCAAAATTGATTTGAGATCCGGGTATCACCAGTTAAAAATTCGGGACTCGGATATTCTAAAGACGGCATTCATGAACCGCTATGGTCACTATGAATTTCTCGTGATATCTTTTGGGTTGAGCAATGCCCCAGCAGCATTCATGCACTTGATGAATAGTGTATTCCACCCGTATCTTGATTTATTTGTCGTAGTAATTATTGATGATATCTTAGTGTACTCACGTAGCCAGGGGGACATGCACAACATTTGAGTATTGTACTACAGAGGCTGGGGGAAGAGAAGCTTTATTCCAAATTCTCTAAGTGTGAGTTCTGGCTTAGTTCGGTGGCACTCTTGGGACATATAGTGCCCAGTGAAGGGATCACGGTGGATCCGAAAAAAATAGAGACAGTTCAGAGTTGGCACTGGCCATCTTCAGCTACTGAGATTCAGAGTTTTCTTGGCTTGGTTGGTTATTATCGTAGTTTTGTGGAGGTCTTCTCATCTATTGCATCGCCTTTGACTAAATTGACCCATAAAGGTGCTTTATTCAGGTGGTCGGATGAGTGTGAAAAGAGCTTTCAGAAGTTTAAGACTGCCTTGATCACAGCTCCAGTTCTAGTTTTGCCTTCAGCTTCTGGTTCTTATACATTGTATTTTGATGCTTCTCGGATTGGTATTGGGTATGTCTTAATGTAGGAAGGTAGAGTGATTGTTTATGCTTCGCTTCAGTTGAAGCCACATGAAAAGAACTACCTTGTTCGTGATTAAGAATTGGCAGCCATTTTTTATACATTGAAGATTTGGAGGCACTATATCTATGGTGTGTTTTGTGAGGTATTCACATATCATCAGAGTCTTCAGCACTTATTCAAACAGAAGGATCTAAATTTGAGGCAGCGGAGATGGTTAGAGCTGCTAAATGACTATGATATCACTATTCTGTATCATCTTGGAAAGGCCAATGTGGTGGCTGATGCCTTGAGTAGAAAGGCAGTGAGTATGGGTAGCCTTGCATTCATTCCTATTGGTGAAAGTCATTTTGCAGTCGATGTTCATACCTTGGCTAATCAGTTCATGAGATTAGATGTTTCAGAGCCCAATCGGGTTCTAGCTTATGTAGTTTCTCGGTCTTCTTTATATGATCGCATCAGAGAGTGTCAGTATGATGATCCCCATTTTCTTGTCCTTAAGGACAAGGTTCATCACGGTGATGCCAGAGATGTTACTATTGGGGATGATAGGGTATTGAGGATGCAGGGTCATATTTGTGTGCCAAATGTAGATGGGCTGCATGAATTGATTCTTGAAGAAGCCCACAGTTCACGGTATTCAATTCATCCGGGTACCGCAAAGATGTATCAGGACTTGAGACAACACTATTGGTCGATAAAAATAAAGAAAGATATAGTTGGGTTTGTAGCTCGGTGTTTAAATTATCAACAGCTGAAATACGAGCATCAGAGACCAGGCAGATTGCTTTAGAAACTTGAAATTCCGGAATGGAAGTGGGAGTGTATTACCATAGACTCCGTAGTTAGTCTCTCACAGACTTTGAGGAAGTTTGATGTTGTTTGGGTGATTGTAGATTGGTTGACCAAGTTCGCACATTTTATTCCAGTTGGTACTACTGATTTTTCGAAGCGGTTGGCTGAGATTTATATCTGTGAGGTTGTTCGCCTACACGGTGTGCCAGTGTCCATCATTTCAGATCGGGGCACACAGTTTTGGAGACCAGTGCATTAAGAATTAGGTATACAGGTTCAGCTGAGTACAATATTTCACCCTCAGACAGACGGACAGTCCGATTGCACTATTCAGATACTGGAGGATATGCTACGCGCTTGTGTCATTGATTTTGGGGATTCTTGGGATCAATTTCTGCCACTAGCAGAGTTTGCTTACAATAATAGCTACCAATCAAGCATTCAGATGGCTCCGTATGAGGCTTTATATGGAAGACAGTGTCGGTCTCTGGTGGGTTGGTTTGAACCGGGTGAGACTAGGCTATTGGGTACTAACTTGGTTCAGGATGCTTTGGAGAAGGTTAAATTGATTCAGGAGCGACTTCGCACGACGCAGTCTAGATTGAAGAGTTTTGCCGACATGAAGGTCCATGATGTTTCTTACATGGTTGGGGAGAAGTTTCTGCTCAAGATTTCACCCATGAAGGGTGTGTTGAGATTCGGGAAGAAGGGCAGGTTGAGTCCTAGGTATATTGGGCCATTTGAAATACTTAAGAAGATTAGAGAGGTGGCTTATGAACTTGCTTCGCCACCTAGTCTATCGGGTGTTCATCCAGAGGTTCATGTATCTATGCTCTGGAAGTATGTCGAGGATCCGTCTCATGTTTTGAATTTCAGCACAGTGCAGGTGGATTGTAATTTGACTTATGATGTGGAGCCGGTGGCCATTTTAGACCTGTAGGTCTGAAAGTTGAGATCAAATAACATAGCTTCAGTGAAAGTGCAGTGGAGAGGCACACCAGTCGGAGAAGCTACTTGGGATACTGAATGGGATATGCGGAGAAAATATCCACACCTATTTGAGACTCCAGGTATAATTCTAAACCCGTTCGAGGATGAACGTTTGTTTAAAAGGGGGAGAATGTAACGACATGACCGGTCTTTCTGCGTATTACAACCTTGTTCCCCCATTTACTACTCAATTTATGCTTTACAGTTGTTATTTGACTTTCCAGGTTGATTGGTTCGGGTCCGGTGAGGTTTTGGAATGAATTGGAACACTTAGTGCCAAGGTTTAAAGCTTAAGTTGAAATAGTTACTGGATGTTGACTTATGTGTAAACGACCCTAGAATAGAGTTTCGATGATTCTAATAGCTTTGTATGGTGATTTTGGACTTAGGAACGTGTCCGGAAAATTATTTGGAAGCCCGTAGCTAAATTAGGCTTGAAATGGCAAAAATAGAAATTTAAGTTTGAAAGTTTGACCGGGGAGTAGACTTTTTGATATCGGGGTCGGAATCCGATTCTGAAAATTAGAATAGGTCTGTTATGTCATTTATGACTTGTGTACAAAATTTTAGGTCAATCGCACTTGATTTGATAGGTTTCGGTGTTGATAGTAGAAGTTGAAAGTTCTTAGTTTCATCAAGCTTGAATTGGGGTATGATTCCTGGTTTTAGCATTGTTTGATATGATTTGAGGCTTCGACTAAGTTCATATGATGTTTTAAGACTAATTGGTGTATTTGGTTGAGGTCTTGGGGACCTCGGGTAAGTTTTGTATGGTTAAACGGACCAAATTTGGACTTGGAGCAATTCTGGAATTTTTCCAGTTCTATTGCAATCGCCCCTGCGATGGAAATGGTCACAGGTGCACGACCACAAAAGCGACAAAATGGTCGCAGATGTGGCCTGTATTAGGAAGGGCAGTGGCCGCAGATGTTCACTCCTTACCGCAAAAGCGGAGTCGCATCTGCTTCTTCGCGATCGCAGAAGCGGAAAAGGGAAGGGACAAGCCTCATCGCAGAAGCAGACAACTTCTTCGCAAAAGTGAGTCCGTAGAAGCGGATTGCTATCAACAGAAGTGCCCTAGACCTCAGAAGCGTGAAGGTCCTCGCATTTGCAAGACCGCAAATGCGGCTAAGTGCATCGCAGATGCGAAAAATGCCTAGGCGAAATATAAACGAAGGGTCCGAGAGTTTTTCTCATTTTTGGACTTTCAAGCACGGTTTTGGGGCGATATTAAGAGGGAATTCACGGGAAACTTGAGGTAAGTCACTTGTGATCATTGTTAGTCAATAATATTGGATTATCATTGAGTATTTAGACTAGATTACATATTTTTGAGGTAAAATTAGAAGATTTGGGTCTAGGGATTTCAAAATAAGAATTTGAGATTTGGAGGTCGAGTTGAGGTTGGAATTTGGTAAATTTGGTATGGTTGGACTCGTGGTTGAATGAGCGTTCATATTTTGTAACTTTTGTCGGGTTCCGAGACGTGGGCTCCACGGACGATTTTTGAGTTAAATTTCGGATTTTATTGGAAAAATAGTATTTTCTTATGGAATTAATTCCAATAATGTGTATTGACTGAATCGAATTAATCGTGACTAGATTCGAGGAATTCGGAGGCCGATTCGTGATACAAGGGCATAGCAGAATAAAGAATTTTACGGTTTTAGGTAAGTAACAGTTCTAAATTTGGTTTTGAGGGTATGAAATCCCGGATTATGTATTACGTGATCGGTTTTGAGGTGACGTACATGCTAGGTAACGGGCGTGTGGGCGTGCACCGTAGGACTTGTGACTTGGTCAAATTCCATGGAACTATGTAGTTGAATAATATGTTGTTATTTGTACATTCTCCATGTAGTAGAGAAATTGAACCACAAATCATGTTTAGATTATGTGTTGGCACTGTAGGGACCCATAGAGGTCGTGTACATGTTGAATTATCTGCTAAATTCTTATTTTTTACTCAGTCACAGTTTACTTATTTATTTTATCTCAGTCTCTATTGTTCATTATTGATGCATTGTATCATTGTTGTTTGGGCTGATTTTTCATGATTATTGAGAGCCCGAGAGACTGGAGAGATTTATGATTGAGTGAGGGCGAGGGACTGATTGTAAGATATTATACTATAGCACGTGAGTTATTCGTGCGGATCTAGATATTATAGTATAGCACGTGAGTTGTCCGTGCGGATCCAGGTATTATATTATAGCACGTGAGTTGTCCGTGCAGCACGTGAGTTGTCCATGCAGATCCAGATATTGATACTATAGCACGTGAGTTGTCCGTGCAGCACGTGAGTTGTCCGTGCAGATTATAGCGCTTGGGCTGAAGGAGCCCCTCCGGAGTCTGTACACACCCCCAGTGAGTGCAGGTACCTACTGAGTGTGAGTGCTGAGTGTTGATCTAGTGGAAGGGCTGAGGGACTGTGGTCCTGAGAGAATGTATTTGATTTCATTATTGTGGCACTTCAGCTGTCATATATCATTGTTTTGAAAATTTCTGAGAGATATTATCTTATGTTTCAGTTGAACATGACATGAAATTACTTTTTTGGCCTTAAATGTTGAACTTGAAAGCATGCCTGCCTTATTACGTTGGAAATTACTGTAATCGGACTCAGCTGTGTAGCTCGTCACTACTTTCAGTTCTTTATTTAGTATTGTTACTTGCTGAGTTGGTTGTACTCATACTAAACTCTGCACTTCGTGTGCAGATCCTTGTGTTCCCGGACATAGTGGGTGTTGATTTCTTCGCACAATTGATTATCCAGAGATTCTGAGGTAGCTGATTATGTTTCGCAGACCTTTTCTCTCCTTCCTTATCTTCTTGATTATGGTATTTGGTCTCAGACTATTATAGACCGTGTTTTCCAGACTTGTGAGGTATAGATGCTCATGTACTCTGTGACACCCCGATAGTTAGGAATTCCGCATTATGTTTTGGGTTTTCTATCCCGATTATGAGAACTTTTACTACTAAAACTGCTTTAAATTCATTCTTGTTAAAAGTGTTGGAAATATTTGTGAGAAATGGGCTTGCCTAATACCACGTTAGGCGCCATCACGATAGGTTAGGATTTTGGATCGTGACAATCATACTATGACAAGAAAGAGAGTTGAAGCATGAAGGGTGATGTCGTACCATTCATATTATTTATTTATCATTTCATGGGAAGGATGAGAATAAAAGCACGAAGGGTGGTGTCGTGACATTTTATTATTTCAGCTACCTAGTTTATTGTTGGTGAATTATTTGGCTGCTACATGACACTTCCCTGGCTAAAATTTTTATACCATTTCCCTTCACATGTTCCCTCCCAAATTTTGTAAAATTTGTTAATTATTGTGTTCAATATTGCTTCGTATATGTATATACTTGCATAGGTTGTTTAAGTTAGTATCTTGTTATAGCCTCGTCACTACTTTGTCGAGGTTAGGATGGACACTTACGGAGTACATGGGGTCGGTTGTACCCATACTACACTCTGCACTTCTTGTGCAGACTTTGGAGTTGGTCCCAGCTGCGTACCATAGACTTGCTCGGATTTAGCTACCTAGAGGAGACTTGATAACTGCACAGCGTACGCAGTTCTGAAGTCCTCTTCTACTTTATCTTAGTTTTGTTTTATCTATCAAACAGCTTGAATTTTATTCAGACCATTGTTTGTATTATTCTAGTAGCTCGTTCACTTGTGACACCAGATTCGGGGATGTATTTGGATGATTCAGTTGTTATGGTCTTCCGCATTTTATTTCAGTAATTGACTTCCATTTACTTTTATTTGTTTAAAATGGATAAGATTATTTTAGTATTGGCCTGCCTAGCAAGTGAAATGTTAGGCGCCATCACGGTCCCGAAGGTGGGCATTTCGGGTCATGACACGGGAGCAAAGAATACATCGATTCTTCCATCCTTCATCTAGTATGCATAACTTTCATATTTAAAAATAATATTTTGAGTATTGTCATGAACATGAGTGGCCAGTTCTTCTCGTTCTGGGGTTATGGGTGCTACATGAATGTTGACGTTTGAAGTTTAAATTGACGATTTTGATTTTATCATATTGGTTTGTTTATTTAATCATGTTCTTAATTATTTTGCTGCGTAGCTAACGGTGAAATACTATCTACGAGTCTAGAGTTGAACTCGAAAGTGGGAATTCTAGATTGCATATAGGATTAAATAGAGCAAGTTCTTGAACCTGGGCATCAGGGAACGGATTCGCAACTAGGATAGAAATATACCTAATTGTCTTGCTTGGTTGAAATACAGGAATTGTAAATGCATTCTTGTTTGTCTTAATTTTATAGACATATAGTCATTAAGTTAACGTGAATACGCGAGTAAGAACTTGATAAATTTTTATAAGCAATATTAACCTTGTTAACCAATAAACTAGATAAATTAGTTAGTCAATTCAACTGAAGAATACAAAAGGAATGTTAGATAGCTCATAACCCTAGATCGTTTTCATCACATTGATAACATAAAAATCTGCTCTTCTTTTTGTTCAAAGTTCACTATTTGTTTTTCTTTATTTTAATTAGATCGGAATCAAATACTTCTAGGTTTAATTCTTGTTTAGATAATTAGGATAGTCTAATTTGGTTAATAGTTAATCACAAGTCCTCGTGGATTTGACATCTGACTTTTAGTCATTTTATTACTTGATGACTACGTATACTTACGTGTGCGTTTGGCCGCAACAATGTTCCTACAAGACAGTAACTTTATCATAAAGTTATTCAAGTTTGAGTTCGTTGGAAGAGGACTGCTAATGTGACAAGGGTCATTGTGTAATGACCCGGCCGATCGTTTTGAGTATTACAGTCTTGTTCCCTCATTTACTACTCAATTTGTGCTTTACAATTGTTATATGACTTGTCGGGGTAATTGGTTCGGGTCCAGTGAGGTTTTGGAATGAATTGGAACTTCAGGCCAGGTATTCTGTGTTTTGGTAATGGGCCAGTCTGGAGGACTTCAGGCCAGGTTTCGGCCGCAGCTTAAGCTCCGTAGTTTCGGTTATGAGAACTTGTGCGTTTGGACTTATGCGACCGGTAGTGTCCCTATGAGTGGAAATTTGTGGCTCGATGAGCAGTCGAATGGCTATATGATGAGGATGATGTGATTGCAGGATGTGTTAAGATGGTTTGAATGTGATGAGAAGTGTTAATGGGCTATTGGGTGCTTGGCGTCTGTATTGATTTAACGTATAGTCTCGAGTATGAATGTGTTGAAGGATCTTTCATGTTGTTTAATTGTGGAACGAAGTAGATTTCTCTTGTCTTGTTAATGTGTTTGGACTCATGAAGATTAAGTGATTGCGTAGTAATTGTGGCTGCAAAAAGGTTTAACAAGATGCGAATTTGAGGCTAAGCATGTGAGTTATCTCCTGCGGAGTAATCTACTTGGGTGTGTTCATTATAATGTTGAGCGGAGAATTTCTTTTCTACCAGTAGGATGTATGTGTTGAGATCTGAATTTGAACCTGGTTGAGAAAGTTGACTTGACTGTCAAGAGAATAAATGCGAGCTTAGCGGATGATTTAGGTATTTTATGATTGGTGTTGCATGAGCTTGAGAAGAATTTTCGTTAAACTAACTACAGTATTATGGCAGTAATAAAGTATGTGTATTGTGAGTTATGGAATGTTTTGTTATATGGCTTTGAGCCAAGTGGGGGAGCCTGCTATTAGCGATTTGATTTCATGGTTATGTGTTAAATATTAGTTTTAATTTGAGGCATACTTGTAGGTTAGTTATGACTTGCAAAGGCTGAGATCGAGGATGAACCGAGTAAGGAAATTCCCTGCATACGGGTTATATTGCACTTTATGAGTATATAAAAATTATGGGATGAGTTAGTTCTGAAGAATGCAGTGCACACAGAGTATGAATTTGATCGGTGGTATTATAGCGGGGTTACTTCTTTGAGTATTGTTGTACTAATGAGACATGTTTCTTTCGGCCCGTTCGGGCAGTGCAATTTGGGGTTTGAGCAAAGTGGGTGACTCTCGAGAAAGTTCTAATAGGTTCGAGACTTATGTATAATAATTTAGAATTTCCCCGGACTGGTGTATGGATAAAATCTGAGATTTGCATGTGATTGTATCTGGACTTGCAGTAATTCTGTATGAATATGGATTCTACATTCCATTATAAGAAAGGTAAAAGAAAAATTTTAAATTCACATAAGGTATTCTCATAGTGGGTGTTTCGGTTGTGGTACTTACGGGAGCGCTTAAGAAGAATACAGTGGCTTATGGGTCTTGGGACGGTGTCGTTTTATGTTAGGATGTCTCGTAGTGAACTTTGGGTAATTATGATGTGTTGAGGCTCTACAAATATTTTGGTGGCAATATTCTTGGGTTTTGGTGACCTGCATGGTTTGGTCGAGTTAAAGGAATTTAGTTCTAATAGCTTGATTATGTGCAAATGGATTTCAAAGTGTTCTTGATGGATTCTACCATGGTTTGAACCGGATAATTTCTATCGGTGCGGGAAACGTGTTGTGTATTGTGATTTCCTCCTGGATGAGAGCAAATGAAAGGTTTCTAACTAATCGAGTATGTAATTTGCTAGTGACTCGGAGTTGATAATGGGATTCTTGTGCTTGTCACATGATGGCATAATAGATGTGGTGTGTTGTGCATTAGGATTTACATGTGCAAGGTGGCAGTTTAGTCCTGAAGGGAAGATCACGAATTTTGGACAGAATTGTCAATATTAAATATTTATATGAATGTGATAATTGCTCGATAATTCCTGAGAAAGGTGCGCATTTCAGAAGGCGCATTGTGTTCTGACTTACGGATGTTTGTCGGTATTGAGGTACTCATCCGGTTGATCGACTGCTGATATTCAGATATTGCTATGTGACACGGGAGAATTATAGAAGTAATCCTCATGGGATGATCGTGAATGGAATATGTGTTAGTCATTCTAGTGTTGGAGTTGGGATCAGTTACGGTGATTCATGTGTTCGATGAATTTGGAGACTGGGAGTTCTCAGAAGTATATTATTTCGGGTTGCGACCTGTTTGAGGTGAGTATATTATTTTAACATAGTGGAGGCACTAGTTGCATTAATTATTTGTGATAGCTACACGCTAAGAGTGTGCATATATGTGAGGTTCGAGCCAATGTGCGGGCATCGGGGCAAGTATTCATACTCGGAAGAATACTTAGGCTATGATATGCCTAGGATTGACTGTTAAGCGTAAAGTTACAACGTTTCTTGTGTTCGTACCTTTGTTGAGAACTATCTGGGCTACACTTGAGATTACAAAGAGGCTAATCCCCTAAATAAATGAGGTAGTTACTATTTCTGCGTTAACTTGCCGATTTGAAGTGTGGTAGCAGACTTTGCACGTGCTTACACTATGGCGTGTTATTTATACCAATCCAGGAGCATGAGAATCTTATTCCATTATCATATAAATGTGTACTTATTTGACTGCTCATGTATGATATTCTTGGACCGGAGGCCTGTGATCATGCCGTGCAATTGATGTTAATGTGAGCTCTAGGAGATCAGGATACTGTCATTAGATTTGTGTGTCTTGGTTCTACTATATATTATGAGCTTATAGCATTGCAGTTATGGTGGTGCATGTTGAACTTGCAATACGGTTCTCTTCTTTGAAACATCTTTCACTTTTGGATACACGGATTGCGCAGTTGTGGCTTGAGTTAGATTGGTGTGTCATGTCTGTGGGATAGTTGTGTTAAATAATATAAGGTCATTGGACCTAGAATGGATACTATCAGGCTTGATTACAGCGTGTTGGAAGAATAATTTAGAATTCGGCTTAAACAATTGGCTATGGTACTTGTTGAGTGAGGGAAAGCTTCGTGACCTGTTGATCTGGTGAGTGGTTGTGAGTTCCTGTATGTTTCTTTCATTATCGGCAGTGTACAAAGGTTTTGGAACTAGGTTCGGTGGAATGTGGGGTTTAATACTAGTATTTGGTTTTGGAGTAGTTACTGTGATTGAGAATGGTGCTACAAGCATGCGAGTTGTATAGTATGTTATGTGATTATATTTGTGGTTCTGGCTATGACTTGATACAGTTTGTTCGGATTTATACAGTGTGTAGATATGAGGTTCGGGTCTTGAAAAGCATTATGGATATTGTAAATTGGGTTCTAAGTCTTACGGACTAAGGTTAAAGTAACGATCTTCAATTACATGGCAGTGTCAGGCCTATATGGAATAGGTTGGCGTGGGATCACCCCCAGGTATTTGCGTGGTAAGGTGGAATAGTGATTTAAAGGCTTAGGAACAACTCTTGGCATGTTCGAAGATGAACGTATATTTAAGTGGGGGAGAATGTAACGACCCGGCCGGTCGTTTTGAGTATTACATCCCCGTTCCCCCATTTATTGCTCAATTTGTGCTTTACAATTGTTATATGACTTGCCGGGGTAATTGGTTTGGGTCCAGTGAGGTTTTGGAATGAATTGGAACACTTAGTTCCAAGGTTTAAAGTTTAAGTTAAAATAGTTGACCGGATGTTGACTACGTGTAAACGACCCCGGAATAGAGTTTTGATTATTCCAATAGCTCTGTATGATAATTTTGGATTTAGGAGCATGTACGGAAAATAATTTGAAAGTCCGTAGTTAAATTAGGCTTGAATTGGCTAAAATGGAAATGTAAGTTTGGAAGTTTGACCTGGGTGTTGACTTTTTGATATCGGGGTCAAAATCCGATTATGGAAATTGGAATAGCTTCGTTATGTCATTTATGACTTGTGTGCAAAATTTGAGGTCAATCGGACTTGATTTGATAGGTTTCGGCATCGAATGTAGAAGTTGAAAATTCTTAGTTTCATTAAGCTTGAATTGGGGTATGATTCATGATTTTAGCATTGTTTGATGTGATTTAGAGTTTCGACTAAATTCGTATGATGTGTTAGGACTTGTTGGTGTATTTGGTTGAGGTCCCGGGGGCCTCAGGTGAGTTTCGGAAGATTAACGGATCAAATTCGGAAATGCTAGAAAATTTTTGTTGCTGGTGTCTTCTTACCTGCACATGAGGGACATCAGGTGCGGCTCACAGAAGTGTGAAAACTGGTCGCATAAGCGAGCTGGGGAAGGATGGGTAGGAGGCATCACAGAAGCGGCCCAGCTAGCGCAGAAGCGCGACCGCAGATGTTGTTTGGACGTCGCAGAAGTGACCACTGCTAGCCAAGGCTGACTCGCAGATGCGAGATTCTTCTGCAGAAGCAGAGGTCGTAGATGCGACTATGAGACCGCAAATGCGGAAGACGCTGGGCAAAAGCTTTAAGTTCGGGGTTTCGATATATTTAGCCATTTTCGGATTTTGGAGCTCGGTTTGGGCGATCTTGGAGAGGAATTTTTCCACACAACTTGGGGTAAGTGTTCTTGACTCCCTTCTGGTTATATTCCATGAATTAATATTCGTTTTCGGCATTAGATTATTGATTTTTCAAGAGAAATCGGAGGAATTTTCTACAATTTCATAAAATGAATTTCCAAGATTTGAACATCGATTCGGAGTCGGATTTGAGTGAAATTAGTATGGTTGAACTCGTAATTGAATGGGTTATCCGATTTTGTGAGTTTCGTCGGATTCCGAGATGTGCGCCCTACTGTAGATTTTTCGGGCGTAGTTGGGAATTTTTATAAATTGTTAATTTGTAAGTATTGGAGTAAATTGTGATTTATTTGCATGTTGTTTGAATAGATACAGATTGTTTGGCTTGAATTGAGGAGATAGGAAGCGTTCGGAAGTTGATACGCACAGAATGGAAATTCTGGTGCATTGTTTAGCTTGCTCGGCATTGGATTCGGCTTGTTCGAGGTAAGTAACTCTTTTAATCTTGGAGCTGAGGGTATGAACCCTGATTATACGTGTTATGTATTTGGTATTGAGGTGACGCACATGCTAGGTGACGGGCGTGTGGGTGTGCACCGTGTGAACTGTGACTCCGTTATTCCTATGGTACTGTATAGTTACCTGAACTTATCTGTAATCATGAAATCTCTACGTACTAGAGTTATCAAGTTGTGATTCATGTTAGAAACCATGTCTAGGCCACATGCTTATTCTGTTGGGGCCCATTGAGGTCGTTATTGCTGTTGAGTTATTTGCTTACATTGCAATTTCACACTCATTCATGTTCATTCATTTCATATCATATCTCAGTCTCTGTTGCTACATATTGACACATCATATCATTGTTTTCGGGCTAGTATCATGACATTGTGAGCCCGTGAAAGAGAGACTAGAGAGATTGATGACTGAGTGAGGCCGAGGGCCTGATTATGAGTGACATTTATGGGATCGAGCTTCACGCCGCAGCAGTTATACTGATTCATGATAGCGCTTGGGCTGAAAGAGCCCCTCCGGAGTTTGCACACACACCTAGTGAGCGCGGTTGATTTATATTGAGGGATGGAGCTTCCCTGGACATGGATCTTGTCCGAAGCATTTATACTTGGGGATGGATCTTTACGGGCTAGATTGGCCCTACTCAGTACTAAGTGATTGATGGTCAGTTGATGTATATATTCCGGGATGGATCTTCCCTGGGCCGGATTGGCCATATAGAGTACTGAGTGATTGAGCATGATGAGTGGATAGTGTGAGACAATGAGATTGAGTACTCTGAGAGTGTGAGTACATGAGTTCATCTCTAAGATACGTTGCATTGACATGCACACATGACATACAGGCATAGAGATGTATTTTTCTCATGTTGTACGGTATCACGTCATTCATGACTTCTCACACATATTGACATATGGGCATACTAGACATTTTACATTGGCTATCTGGAAAAAAAATGAAACATCTTATTTATTATTGGAAGGAGTTTGGGGAAAATTACTGTTTTCAAACTTATTCATATTTTTGGCAACTTCGGTAAACGACTTGGGTTTTCACTGATGTACTTGAAAGGCAGAACTATTTTCAGAAATCATGATTAAGCCGAGTATTTTATCTCTGAGATACTTCTTTTATTATGTTTTACGTTGTTATGGGTTGTTGTTGGCTATTGGTGTTGGACCCGACCTTTGTTCCAGCTCGTCACTACTTTCAACCTAAGGTTAGGTTTGTTACTTATTGAGTACTTGGGGTCGGTTGTACTCATACTACACTTCTGCACCTTGAGTGCAGATGTTGGTTGATGATGTTGTTGTGATCGGCGGGAGCTGGAATTGAAGACGTACCTGTGTTTCGATTGTAGCTGCCTCTTGTTCAAGGTAGCCTTAGATTTATAAAATCTGTTTATGTACATTTCGAACAGATGATGTATTTATTTCATACCAGCTCTGTAAATTCTAATCTTAGAAGCTCATGATTTGTACTACCAGTCCTTGGAAAGTGTATTAGAGTCAGTTAAATAATAATTGAATTGGATAGTTGTTAATTGGCTTACCTGGCGGGTAGGGTTAGGTGCCATCACGAATAGGTGGATTTTGGGTCGTGACACGTTGTCTAAGAAGATATACTTGTATAAGTGAGAGAAAAGAGTCCCAAGGATTGTGGAGTCCTTGGAGCAATAAGAGTCCTATCAAACTAGAAACTGACTACGCATAGGACTCCTAAAAGATCTGAGAGTCCATGGGGTTTAAATACTATTTTTTTGGACTTCTGAGACTATCATTTGACACATCAACTGAAGAACTGCATTTTTTATACTCAAGTCGAGTGTCAATTGTGTGTTCTTCTGTCACGACCCAATTTTCCCTCCATTGGGTCTCATGATGGCACCTATTCTTAAGGACTAGGTAAGCCTAACATTTACTGAATAACAACAATAATTAAAAAACATCTAACAATTTTTGAAATTGAAATCTCTAAAAAATTTACAATTCCCAAAACTGATAGTACAAGTCATAAGCTCTACACATTTTGCTACAAATTTCTAAATACAATTGTTGGAAATAGGTAAAACAGTATGAATACAAAATAGGAAGGTGACTCAGAAGCCTGCGAACGCAGCAGTAGGTTTATCTTGAGTCTCCACAGAAACAATCTGCACAGCTAGCTAATGATCAACTGACATCGAAATACCTGGATCTGCACAAAAAATATGCAGAAGTGTAGTATGAGTACACCACGGCGGTACCCAGCAAGTATCAACACTAACCTCAGTAGGTAGTAACGAGGAACAGTCAAGACACCTACTTGACTAAATAACCTGAACAAGTATAAGTATAGGAACAACAGAGTATGATATCTACATAAAGACTACGCGAAGTGGAAAATAATACGGTAATTGCAATAAGGAAGGAAAACAACAACTATCAGCGGAACACCATAATAATGACACAGCCTAAATCCGATAATCACATATAAAGAAAGGACAAGTAACAACTCAACAAAACGACCGCTTTCACACCAGGTTTAAGTCAATAAACTCCCCGAGATATCGAACCTCATACTATTCATAACTTACGGGTCCCAATACCTGAACCCTAACACTTGGCATCATGTGCCCTCATTACACTTAATAACCACATTGGCGAATCACGTGCCAAATAGAGCCATTCTCATATAGAAGGCAAGTAAATAAGGGTGTGCATCTATACTCAACAATATCAAAAAAACCTCTTAACTGATAAGAGTGCTCAACTACGTGTATGCTTGTGCAAGTGTCCTAACATAGTTCATGCTCGTTAGTAAGTACAGGAAAAGAAATGGACAGCACGTAGAATGTTTTCATACCACTTTCCATAAGATAAAGCTCACACAGGTAAGTGTACCACTACACAGAACAACACAAATCATAATATACCTCAAATCACCTACTAAGCGCATGCCCATCCTCGTGAAAGTCATGCCCATTTACTCAAGTGCCTTAAATGACAATATGTACCTTTTACTGAATAGAAGACTCATACAAAACACATAGTCTCTAGAGCCACCAACTATCCTTAGATCAACACCCTTTCATGCCTCCTTGTAACAACCCGATCGATCGTTTTGAATTTTTACATTCCGTTCAGCTATGTGAAGTCTTGAGTAGCTTTGTATGATGTATTATGATCTGTGTGAATTGTCGATTTCAGTTTTCAGGTGATTCAGAATTAATTTAGAAGAATGATTCTCAACTAAAAACTTTAAGTTGGAAGAGTTGATCAAGTTTAACTTTTGACTATTTGACTTCGAATCAGAGTTTTGATGGCTTTGTTAGGTCCGGATGGTGATTTTGGACTTGGGCATATGTCTGGATTTGCATTTGGAGGTTTCTAGAACGTTTCGGCACTATTTGGTAAAAGTTGGCAATTTGAAGGTTTGGAATGTTCATAGGTTTGGCCGGGAGTTGAATTTAATGATATCGGGTTTGGATTGGGCTTTGAGAATTTGAATAGCTTTGTTATGTCATTTTGGGACTTGTATGCAAAATTCGAGGTCATTCCGGGTTGATTTGATATGGTTCAACACGAATTTTTGAAAGTTAAAAGTTCAAAAGTTCATTTAGTTTGATTCGAGGTGCGGTTTGTGGTTTTGATATTGTTATGTGTGATTTGAGGCCTCGAGTAGGTCTGTGTTATGTTATGAAACTTGTTGGTATATTCAGACAGGGTCCCGAGAGGCTTGGATGAGTTTTGAACAAGGTTTGGATCATTTTGGCTATGCTGGTTTGGCAGGGGTTCTGGTGTGACCGCACCTACGGAGCTATGGGCGCAGGTGCGGAGCCGCAAAAGCGGAAAAGGAATTGCAGAAGCAGAGAGTGGATCTAGAGCAGGATTCCACAGATGTGGAAGTCTCAATGCATCTGCGATGGCGTAGATGCGGGCTTCTGAGCACATGAGCAGGACGTTGCGCGTTCCTTGTCACACCTGCGATGTCACATAAGCAGATATTTTGTCCGCAGGTGCGAGGGTCGATTTTCTAGATGTTCCCGCAGAAGCGATGACATAAAAGCAACTCATTTATCGCAGATGCGAAAAGGTCTGGGCAGAATAGTATAAACTCGGGGGTTTGTGCATTTTATCATATATTGAGCAATAGACCTCGGATTTGGGCGATTTTGGGGTAAGTGTTTTATACTCGGTATTGATTTTATTCTATGATTCCATATTTATTTTTGGTATTTGATTGATGATTTCAAAGAGAAATTCGAGGATTTTTGTCTAAACTCTCATAAATTGAAATTTTGAATTTTGAACATCGATTCGGAGTCGGAATCGTAATTTAATGGGTTGTAGGATTTTGTGAGTTCTGTCGAGTTCCTAGGTGCGGGCCCGAGTTTGACTTTTTGGTTGACTTTGGGCTTTTGATTAAAGATTCAACCTTTATCGATTGGGTTTGTTTACTTTGGCATTATTTGATGTTGTTGAGTTGCTGTTGGCTAGTTTCAAGCCGTTCGAAGGTTTGTACGTGCATGATGGCATTTCTAGAGTATTGTTTAGCTTGCTCGGTATTGGATTTGGCTTGTTCGAGGTAAGTAACACTTTAAAACTTGGTGTGGAGGGTATGAATCCCTGAAATACGTGTTATGTGGTTGGTGTTGAGGTGATGCACATGCTAGGTGATAGTCGTGTGGGCGTGCACCGCGAAAATTGTGACTCGGTTAATTATGTGATACTGTGTAGTTATCTAATCATTTCTATCCATGAAATTCCTACGTGTTACAGTAATTGAGCAGTGATCCATCTTAGAATTCATGTTTAGGTTATATACTTATTCTATTAGGACCCACTGAGGTCATTTCTGTTGTTGAGTTATTTGCTTAAATTGCAATTACATACTCAGTCATATTCATTCATTAGCATATCATATCTTAGTCTCTGTTGTCATTTGTCGTCACATCATGTTATAATTATTTGGGATGATTGACATGAGATTTGTGAGCCCGAGAGATTGGAGAGATTGATGAATGGGTTAGGGCCTAAGGACCGGATTGTGAATGATATTTATGGGATCTGGTTGCACGCCACAACAGGTTTTATTCATCTATGATTAGATCGGGCTGCATACCACAACATGTTTTATTGATTCATAATGGGATCAGGTTGCACGCCATAACATGTTTTATTGATTCATAATGGGATAGGGTTGCACGCCGCAACATGTTTTATTGATTCATAATGAGATCGGTCTGCACGCCGCAACATGCCATGTTGGCTTATATTAGCGCTTGGCCAGGATCCACCACTCCGGAGTCTAACATACCAGTAGTGAATGGCGAGTGGCCAGTGGCGAATGGCGAGTGCCGAGTGATTAAGTGTGAGACAGTGAGATTGGGTACTCTGAGAGCGTGAGTACATGAGTTCATCACTATGATGCATTACATTTGACAAGTATACTTGGCATGTAGGCATAGAGATGCATTTCTTCATGCTAAACGATATTGTAACATTCATGGCTTTACATGCACATTGACATGTAGACATAGAGGTGTATTTTCCTCGTACGATCTAATAATGAAACATTTTATCTGTTGTTGAAAGTTTTTGGAAAAAATCACAGTTTTCTGATGTATTCATATTTTGGTGATTTCGGTGAAAGATTTGGGTTTTATTGTTATACTTGAAAAACATGCCTATTTTTCGTAATTGTGAACGAGCATCGCATCGCATCTTTGAGTTATTACCTGTACTGTTTTAG
Organism: Nicotiana tomentosiformis; assembly: GCF_000390325.3. Lineage (NCBI taxonomy): Eukaryota > Viridiplantae > Streptophyta > Magnoliopsida > Solanales > Solanaceae > Nicotiana > Nicotiana tomentosiformis. The sequence continues at coordinate 9,041,070 of NC_090814.1, read as the reverse complement.
TATATTGTTACAAGTTGTTCTTGACTATTGGTGTTGGACTCTGACCAGTGTCCAAGCTCGTCACTACTTTCAACCTAAGGTTAGGTTTGTTACTTATTGAGTACATGGGGTTGGTTGTACTCATACTACATTTCTGCACCTTGCATGTAGATTCTGGAGTTGATGTTGCTGCATGTGGCGGGAGCCGGCATTGAAGATGTACCTGCATTTCGGTTATAGCTGCCTCTTGTTCTTGGTAGCTTTAGATTTATAAATCTGTTTATGTATATTTCGAACAGATGATGTATTTATTTCATACCAGCTTTGTGAACTCTAAAATCTTATAAGCTCATGATTTGTATTACTAGTCCTTGAGATTTTGTATAAAAGCTCAATTATTTCATCATTTATTTCCTCAGTTAAATCTCATTTGAATTTGACTGTTGCTAATTGGCTTACCTAGAGGAATGGGTTAGGTGCCATCACGACTAGTTGGATTTTGGGACATGACACTCTACCACGATCGCGATGATTAGGCAACCAATTAAATCTTCCCAAGTTCATACTTATTAACTAGATGCCAGAACCTGTTGCACCTCCATCTGAACAACTGAATGATCTATCAATACATCTGTATCCTCTGTCTGGACAACACCTCGAGACAATAATCGAGCATCCATGGCCCCCTCGTAGCCCATCCGCAGCTTCACGAATCGTCGGCGCATAGGTGATACCGAGTGCGCAATATCATACATGAGTGGATGCAAAGGAATATAAGATATACGCGTCAAGTCGAATCAATGTCGCACGATAAGGAATGAAAGAAGTGGAATTTCCAAATAGTTCAGTAGCCTTTCGAAGATAAGTACAGACGTCTCTGTACCGATCTACAAGACTCTACTAAACTTGCTTATGACTCGTAGCATCTATGAACTTAGAAATTTGATACCAACTTGTCACGACCCCAATTTCCTAACTTAGGATGTCATAATGACACCTTGTCTCTAAAACTAGATAAGCCTAACAACAAGGAAATATTACATAAATAATGACTAAAATTATGAAATAAAGCATTTAAGTCTTATAATAACTCCATTTTAAAATCACAATACAACATTCCAAAAACCTGCTGAAATCGAGTAATAAGTTATACATAATCGTACTAAAACCTCTAATACAACACTGTCTGGTAAAAGGATAAACAGTAATGGGAAGATAACCGAAGATGACTCCGAGGCCTGCGAATGTCAAGCAGGAATACCTTAAAGTCTCCACCTGCGCAGAAATAACTCTCAATAACACGATCAAAAGTACCTGGATATGCACAAAAATGTACAGAAGCGTAGCATGAGTACACCACAATGGTACCCAGTAAGTATCAAGCCTAACCTCGGTAGAGTAGTGACGAGGCCAGGTCAAGACACCTACCAGATATAGAAACTTGTACAAGATATAATATAAAACTAACAATGAAAGGATTATAATTTACACCTAACGAAGAAGATAAATGGAAACTCAAATACCAGCAAGAAGTAGAAAGGTTATAGAACAACAACATAATCAAAACACCAATGGGATATGAGTGAACTCAATAAGGAAAATAGATAAAAACTCAATTAATCAAATCGTTCTCAACGCATGGACTTGCAATAAGATGTATCCCTAGGTTCCACTCCTCGAAATCACAAATCATGATCCACAATTTTCTAATCTTGCACGTATGGTACCTCGTGCCCACAATAAAAATCACCTTCACACGATAAAGTCCTCGTGCTACCATGTACATCCCATCCGTATCAATATCAATTAAGATGATCGAGCGATATATGTCAACACAATAAAGCATAGTAACAATTTTGAATAAAATGAGGCATCAAGTGAGATAAAATATTTATTTTAGGATTCAAATAAAGTAAAATAGAGAACATGTTGTGAGAATAGAGTATCAGATGGGTTTAGTTAAGAAATTAATAAGATAAAGTAAAAATATCGTATTTAAACAAATTAAAACCTCAGTTAAATTAACGGGTTAAATATAGAATTTATTAGAAATAAAATGTGATAACAATTTTTAAGTAAAGTAAACATGAATAGGGCGATGAGTAAAATTTGAGAATCCAATTAGAGTAAAAAAAATATGATAACCATTTAAAAATAGTAAGGCACCGAGTGAGATAACCAGTTCTATCTGTGATGACCTTTGATGACCCGAAAGGCCATCTTTAAATTTAATATTCATTTCTATGTTCTGAAACCTTGAATAGCACCTTTCAGCATTCCTCGAATTACGTGCACAGTCCGTAAAGTTTTCCAGAAAGTTTTTATGTGAAAAATTGATTTAAATATGAAATGGAGCTTCTAAATTCATTTGAGTTGACTTTGGTCAACGTTTTAAGTTAACATGCCCAAATCAGTATTTTGACAGTTTCGGTAGGCCCGTATCATGATTTGGGACTTGGGCGTATGCCCGAAATCGAATTCGGAGGTTCCTAGCTCAAATTATCGCCACTTAATGGAAGCTAGAAATCTAAAGGCGATAGATTTTCAAAGTTTGACCACAAATTGACTTTATCGATATCGGACTCGGAATGATATTCCGAGAGTTGAAATAGCTCTGTTATGTCATTTATGACTTGTGCACCAAATTTGAAATCATTCCCGATTCATTTAATACGTTTCGGCAAGAGTTTTGTAAAGTGAAAAGATTGAAACTCATAAGCCCGAATCGAGGTGTAAATTGTAATTTCGACGTGATTTGACGTGATTTGAGACCCCGAGTAAGTCCGCGTTATGTTACGGGACTGGTTGGTTGTCACGACCCAAAAATCCCACCATAGGTGCCATGATGGCACCTAATCTCTAAGACTAGGTAAGCCGATTTTAATTATATTTTTTTTTTGGACCCATTTTTTTTAATTAAATAAGTAACCAAAACTAACAGCGGAACAAATATGAATGTACAACCTCCCAAGACTGGTAGTACTAAGTCACGAACTCTAACTGAATACATGGAATAATCATGAGGACCGAATATACAATATTGTTTGATTAAAACTTAATAGTACAATGAAATGAAAAGACTCCAAGGGACTGCGACGACCAAGCAGCTGATTCTTAAATCCTTACGATCCCGCTTTAACTCTTCTCAAGCCCAATAACTCCAATCCCTGGCTCTGCACAAAAATATGCAGAAGTGTAGTATGAGTACACCACGGTCGGTACCCAGTAAATATCAAGACTAACCTCTGTGGAGTAGAGACGAGGTACAGTCAAGATACTCACTAGTCTAATAGCCTGTGCAATATAATGTACAAAATAATAGAAAGCAGATAACAATAAGGGCAACATAAAACAACCAATAATATGCACAACAAACAACAAGAATACCATTAATATCGCTTAACAATTAATAAATACAATTACACACAATAAATCAAATCCTTCAAATAAATGTCTTTCACATATAATTCTTTCAAATAATTCTCTTTCAAATATAATTTTCTCAAATAATTACCTTTCAAATATAATTCTTTCATATAATACCTTCTACATAAAAATCCTTTCAAATAAATATTTTGAATATAATCATTTCAACTAAAAAGTCACCATGTGACACCTCGTTTCATAATCATAAAAATACGGGTCTCAGCCCATTTCCATATTTTTCGTAAACACGGGTCTCAACCTATTTTTCATATTTCCACGGAACCTCGTGCCCATAATTAAATCATCATATTTTCCTCAGCACCTCGTGCCCTCATTTCATATCACAACTGCACGGACAATTCACGTGCCAAATATCATTATCATTCAATCACAGCACCTCGTGCCCACAATTCATATCACAACTGCACAGACAATTTACGTGCCAATATCCTCATTATTTACTCACGGCACCTCGTGCCCACATTTCATTTTATAATCCGCCTGGCAATAGCCACAGACTCTCAATTTCAACATAAATCAGATTGTCATTAATTTACCAACAACAAAAAAAATTGCACAAGGTATAAAAATAAACACAAGAATATCACAACATCACATGAAAATCATCAGCCCTACATCATCACATATCATCCCTTACAATAGTCACCCTTATCGCTCCTATTGCCACCCTTATCACTCCTATAGCCACCCTTATCACTCCGCCTAGACAATATCAATAGCCACCCTTATCGCTCCTATTTCCACCCTTATCGCTCCGCCCATACAATATTTCAACAAACACAACCACAATGAAATGCCACCCTTATATCTTCAAAATAATAATTAACACAACACAATAATTTACACGGAAAATTATCACGGCAACATAACAAAATCAATTCATATCACAATTTGCCCAATGGCTACAACCAAAATTTCAAAGATACAACCAAGTCAATTAATTTTATAACAAATAGTCGAAGACTCCACATAATGTGTACAACACCCCAAAACAATCAACAGAGATAGAAATTACTTAACATAAAGCAAAGTCTTTATTAACTCTAAATTTTCGATAATTATATAAACACCTCTTCTTAAGCTCATTTAATTAATTATTTGCAGAGGGAAAAAATCAAGATGAAATTAAATTCCAATAATTATCAAACCAGCAAATTCACGGAATTTCATAAATAATCAAATAACAATCACATCAACTTGTCATATAATAACAGAGTCAACAACAAGGATTTAGGCACGACAAATAGATGATTAAATATATGCCAACAATTATCCAATTTACTACACAATATGCTCAAGACTTTAACTCAATAAAATTTGCACATATAAACAAAGTACGTACTCGTCACCTCGCGTATATGGTTTTCAATTAGACAAATTACACATAAGACTCAATGCCTAAGGGAAAATCCCCCCACTCGAGGTTAAACAAGACACTTACCTTTTTTGAAGTTAGGCCGATATTCCAAAGTCGCCTTCTTGCTTGAATTGACCTCCGGACGGCTCCAATCTTTCTTGAGCCTTCCTTACATTACTACGAGGTTCAGAAAATTCTAGCAACTTCAATCTATTTAGAAGCATAACAAAAGTGAACCATAATTAGGAAGATTTTTCACGGTTTCAGCTCATTTGAGCATTTTATCAAACACTAGGTGTGCAAATTTGGTTACAAGGTTCTTCTACAAGATTTCCTTCACTCCTCAACCCAATCTTTACTTATTTTAGCCCAACAATCTTTCCACAAATCTTATTGGTACATACATGTATAAATAATACTCTCATACCCAAGAATCATACTCCTAATCAACCATCTTCTACCCAAATTCGAAATTGAAAACTAGGGTATGGAACCTTACCTCTTAGATGAAGAACTTGTGAGCTTGTTGGATTTCAAAGTTTGGACAAGATCTTGATGAACAAAATACTTCATCTACTTCCTCTCTCTAGAACACTCTCACTTCTCTCTGAAAAACCTTAGATAATTTCCCCAAAATAAACCCCAAAGCCTATTTATCAAAATGGGGTCGGGTTATGAAAATAGAAAAATTAACCCTCCGGAAGCAGGTCTGCGGTCGCATAATGGACCGCAGAATAGGTATGCGGGTCGCAAAATGCACCGTAAAATTGATGCCCAGAAATGGCCTTCACCGGACAGGTTTGCGACCATTTTGCGGTCACATACCTACTTCTGCGATCGCATAATGGTTCTGCGATCGCAGAATTGGTCGCATAATCGAATTTTTCCAGCCTTTGGTAATTTGGTCATAACTTCTTGTATGAGTGTCCAAATGATGAACAGTTTGAAGTGTTGGAAAATAGATACATAGACCTTTCTTTTGATATATAAAACTCCATATAATTCTTCATATCAAGAGAGGTATGCTCGTTTGAAGTTAGGTCTTGTGCGAACTCACTTGAAACTTTAGTCTATTTTGAAATTTCCAACTTCAACATTCGATGCCGAAACCTATCGAATCAAGTTCGATTGACCTCACATTTTGCACACAAGTCATAAGTGACATAACAGACCTATTCCAATTTCCAGAATTGGATTCCGACCTCGTTATCAAAATTCAACCTTCGATCGAACTTTTTGAAAATCTTCTATTTTCCAACTTTCGTGAAAATGCGTCGAATTGTCCTACGGACTTCCAAATCCAAATCCGAACACGCGCCTAAGACCAAAATCACCATACGAAGCTATTGACATCATCAAAATTTTATTTCGAGGTCGTTTTCTCAAAAGTCAACTCTTTCCATTTAAGCTTCAAAATGAGAATTTCTCTTTCAATTAAATTCTAAATCTTCCGAAAATCAAACTCGACCACACCCGCGGGTCATAATACATATTATGAAGTTGCCCGGGGACCTTAAGTCGTTGAACGGGGCGTTAATTCTTAAAACAACATGTCGGGTTGTTACATTGGTATAATTGGACGAGGTCCCGAGTGGCTCGGGTGAGTTTCAGACGTGTTTCAGACCATTTTGTTAAAAGTTTGTAGTTTTGGTTCTGGTGTTCCGCACTAGCGCAATTTTGGTTGCAGGTGCGTGATCGCTTCTGCGGAGGCAATGTCTCTTCTGTGACTTTGAGTCCAGGGGAGAAGCTTTGCTTCTGCGAAGCTTGGGACGCAGGTACGCGCCCACTTCTGCGATGCCATGATCGCAGATGTGATCGTCCTCGCTTCTGCGGCTTTATTCGCGCTTCTGCGCAGTCGTTTCTGTGACGTGAAGGTCCGCAGATGCGGTCCTCTGCTTGGCTGCCTTGTTCCGAAAATGCGAGCCTTATCTCGCAAATGCGAGTCCGCATATGTGAAAATTTATCCGCATAAGCGAAAAATGCTGGACAAAATGCTTAAAAAAATCAAGTGTTAGCCATTTTTACTCATTTTTTAGTTTTGAGATTCCAAAGGGTTTTTCATGACCTTGACTTGGGTAAGTGTTCTATATCCGAAAGTGATTATATTTCATAAATCTATGTTTATATTCATCGTTTATTTTGGATTTAGATGGAAGAAATTGGAATTTTTGTAAAACTTTCCAAAAACGAAAATTTAGGATTTGAAGGTCCATTTGACATCAGAATTTGATAATTTTTATATGGTTGGACTCGTCCCGGAACGGGTGTTCGGATTTAGTGAGTTTTTTCGAGATTCGAGACGTGGGCCATACTGTTGATTTTTTAGATGAATTTCGGATTTTAATTCAGAAAATTAGTAATTTCATATGGAATTAATCCTACGATTCCTGTTGAGTATATTGGATTGTTTGTGACTAGATTTGAAGCTTTCGGACACCAATTTATGAGGTAAAGGTTTATTGGAATCTTGAATTTGGTTACGAAGCAAGGTAAGTGTCGTGGTTAACCTTGACTTGAGGGAATAAAACCCTCGAATTATTTGTTAAGTGAATTTCATGTGTAATGACGTAGAGGCTAGGCGACGAGTGCCTATACGTCGTCAAATTGATTGTTTGCATATTTATCTAATAATCATAAATTAGTTTAAATTATGAATTAATTATTATATTTATTATTTCTCTCATATTCCTTGTCCAATATTATGTCTTTAATTCATGCTATAATTGCTACATATTTATTTGAATTATGTGTCTTAATTGCTACTTGACATTTAGCACATTAAATATTAAGTTGCCTATTTTCTCCATAAATTTCACAATTAATTGCTACTTGTCATTGCTTATTTTCAAAATAAATTATAATCATTGTATGCCTTGTTGCCTAATAATTTCTTATTTAATGTGATATTTATTGGAATATTTTTACATTTAAGAATTATTAAATTATATTGTTGGAGTGGGTTAGATTTATTTTAAGTTTATATTGTTGGAGCGGGTTGTACGCCGCAACAGATTTATTTTAAGTTTATATTGTTAGAGCGGGTTGCACGCCGCAACGGGTTTATTAAAAGTTTATATTGTTAGAGCGGATTGCACGCCCCAACGGAATTTAATTGAAAAATTATATTGTTGGATCAGGTTGCACGCCGCAACGAATTTTATTCTAAGTTTATATTGTTGGAGCGGGTTGCATGCCGCAACGAAAATTTATTGAAGGATTATGACTGCTGAATTAACTTCAATTATTGATATAATTTACCGGTATTACTTCTTTCCATGTTGTTATTATTATTATTATTATTATTGTGTACAGGTTAACGTAAGCGACTTGCCTTAGCCTCGTCACTACTTCGTCGAGGTTAGGCTCGGCATTTACAGAGTACATGGGGTCGGTTGTACTCATACTACACTCTGCATTTCTTGTACAGATTCCGGAGTTGGTCCCAGCGGCGTACTGTAGAATTGCTCGGATTCAGCTATCAGAGGAGACTTGAGGTATAGTTGCACGACGTTTGCAACTCTGAAGTCCCCTTCTACTTTATCTTAGCGATGTGCTTTCTTTCAGACAACTTTATTTTATTCAGACTCTTGTTTGTATTATTCTAGAAGCTCATGCACTTGTGACTCCATTTCTAGGATGGTATTTAATCATCGTATTATTTTTGGTTGGCACATTTAAATTCAGATATTATTCCGGTTGTTAGTTTCTTTATTATTTAATCAAAATGAATTGTTAAAAATGGTTTAAATTATTCTAACATTGGTTTGCCTAGCAAGTAAAATATTATGCGTCATCACAGTCCCGAAGGTGGGAATTTCGGGTCGTGACACTATCTTAAGAGACACATAGAACAAGACGTGTTAATAATTCTTTTATAAAAAACCATTATGTTACCAAAAATGCAACAGAATATGAGATAATGACCTTATGCACGTAAATTCACCTTGACATTCAATTTACCAAGCAATAACGGAGGCACATATTGGTACATTAGAGTAACACCATAAACCACGTAGAATGCATGACTCTCGCATGAAGTCACAATCGTCCCAATACTGGATTAACAACGGTCAACCCAATATAATCAACCCACACAATAATAACAATATCTGTTGCGGCGTGCATCCCGATCCCACCTATATCATATCATCGGTCCTTATCGCTCCATATCATATCTTTTCATATCATTTTAATACCGTTGCGGTATGCAATCTGATCCCCCAAATAATAGGCATTACACAAATAGCTACAACCAACTACGATGTATCACAAAAACCAAATGCAATAACGAAGCTACACAAGAAGTCACAAACGGATGATAAAGTTACACGATAACTCCCAAAATAAAATAGAAAGTAATGACAATTTAAAAATTAAGGCACTATTACCAAGAATTAATTAACAAGGCATGTAACAAATAAGGCATGAATTCAACAAGTAATTATAATTAACAAATAAAACATATAAGAGTGAACTTGACAATAATAGATAGAGCATGTACTAACGACTTCAAGTAAGGCACGTACGAGCAAATTCAACAATGAAAGATATAACATGTTATGACGAGTACAATTAAATGCATGGAAAAAGTCTAGAAGTCTATACCGGTCAAATATCATATATAAGCTCGTGTACACACTCGTCATCTCGTGTACACGTCTTTCACATAATTCAAATAGTACCATCACCCAAAACCTAAGGGGTAGTTTCCCCACACAAAGTTAGGCAAGATACTTACCTCAAACAATCCCAATTGATACACTAGAAGCGCCATCCCGCTCAAATCATCCTCCGAAAAGCTCAAAACTAGCCAAAAACAGCTCAAAATCATCAAATAATGCCATAGGAAGCAAACCCAATCGATAAAGGTCGAATCTTTACACATTTATCCAAAGTCAACCAAAAAGTCAAACCCGAGCCCGTACCTTAGAACCCGACAAAACTCACAAAATTCGACAACCCATTCAATTACGAGTGCAACCACACTAATTTTACTCAATTCAGACTCCAAATCGGTGTTCAAAACTCAAATATTCACTTTAGGAAAGTTTAGAGAAAACCCCAGTTTCTCTTTTGAAATCATCAATCAAATACCAAAAATAAAGATGGAATTACAGAATATAATCAAAACCGAGTGGATAACACTTACCCCAATCCATGTAGTGAAGGTCGCCTCCAAAATCACCCAAATCCGAGCTCCCTAACTCAAAATGTGATGAAATAACTCAAAGTTCGAAAATAGGGTATTTTATAATCACTTGAAAGATATACCCTTCGCGAACGCGGGAATACCACCACGTTCACGATGAATAAAACTTCACCAGCACAAAGGACTCTACGCGTTCGCGGCATAGACCTCGTGAACGCTTTGCACAGAAGATCCAAACCTTCGTGAACACGTCTACTACTTCGCGAACGTGAAAACATTTCCTCCGGCTCCCAGCTACTCAACTCAATTCTATGTGTACGCGTTACTTCATCGCGAACGTGGAATACAATTAACTTACCTTTTGCGAACACGTTTCATATATCGCGTTCGCGAAGAACGAATTCACAGCAGACCAAAGTATACTTCGCGATCACGGCTAGACCTTTGCGACCGCGAAGAATACCAGAAGCAGCAGGTAACAACAGAAGCCAGCAATAACAACATGGCCCAAAATGGTCTGAAATCAACCCGAAACACACTCGAGCCCCTCGTTTCATGACCCAAAACCCACTATAGGTCGTGGTGGCGCCCAACGTCATCGTTAGGTAAGCCAATGGTGAACTACCAACTTAATTATTCATTTTATTATTTTTGAAATTATGAACCTTATTAGATAGAGAAATCAATGCATTAAAAATCGTAGACACGTACAATTAAAATAAAATATAAAGTAAAAGTGTGTCAATGTAAAGCAAACCATAAACAAATTCTAGAACATCCCAAAACATGGTGTCACAAGTGCGTGAGCATCTACTAGGAAGTACAATAACAATATAACATCTCTCTGGAAACACGAGATAGATAGGATAAAGTAAATAATTATGATGGAGACTCTGTGTGCTGTGAATCGTAGCATGGAATGAAACTCACCATAAAGTCCCCTTAGTATATGCGCCTACGAGCCCAAATGACCACCAAATAAACCTATCAGATCCGGCACATTTAGTACAAAAGTGCAGCATGAGTACGTAAAAGTAAGTATCTAGCCTAACCCCGAAGAGGTAGTGACGAGGGGTCGACATTGACACTTACTAGTGGTCCAGTAAATCAAATATAATAAAGTAGACAAATAGGAAGCATGGAAAGTAAACAATGAGTAGAGTTATAGGTAAATAATACGGTTTACAGCTGAACATCGAACATAAAGTCCTCAATTATCGTATACCTGCTCCAATGGAATACGTAATGGTCAATACCAAATCAACGGTCACATCTCAAGTCAGGAAACTCATGAGTACACGGACTTCTTATCAAGTATTTTACATGATTCTGCCGAGGCGAGTGGCCCGATACCATAAGAGTGTTTCATATAATTGCCGAGGTGAACGACCCGATCCCATAAGAGTGTGATACATAATCCTGCAGAGGCAAAAGATCTGATCCCATAAGAATATGATACATGATACTACCGAGGCGAACAACCCGATCCGATAAGAGTGTGTTACAATGTCCTGCCGAGGCAAATGACCCGATCTGATAAGAATATGATACATAATACTGTCGAGGCGAACGACCCTATCCCATAAGAGTATGAAGCTTTTACGGGTCTTTGACCTCACTCATGAATATACGTGTGAGTTATGGAATTCAAGAGAAACTTTTTGATGAATACACACAACGCGGGAGAAACCCGTAAGAGAAGTACAAATTCTACGACTAATCAAGTAGATCGTCAAATATCTAAAATAGCGAGTCCATTACTCTACGCGAGCCTACTCTCAAGTCATAATACGAACTAAAGCAATTAAACATGCAAGAATAACTCAAATAGTACAGTTAAAGCATGTCGTGTATCTAAGTCTACCCGGACATAATCAAGAATTCTTGCATACGCACGGACACTCGCCGCCTTCACACGTGCGTAGCTCCCACAACATGTAGCATATAATAAATATAACACCTATGGAGTAAATTCTCCCTCACAAGGTTAGACATGAGACTTACCTCGCTCAGAAGTTCCATAACTAACCAGCTCCAATGCCTCTTTAGCACCTCAAACCAATGGCCATCGATCCGAAATGAGTCAAACAATCATGCAAACCAATAAAAATATACTCCAACACTCATAATTAATCAATTTATAACAATTCCCAACTCCGCTTGAAATGTGAAGAAATTCAACCCTCAGACCCATGTCCACGGATTTCGAATATTTTCGAAGATAAACATTACCTATAACATCACAAACTCAAATATATAATATATTCCCAATTCCACGTTCAATTTCTTGGTCAAAATCCAAAATTATCAAATTCTAGGTTTTCTTTCACAATCCCACAATTTCTATAAATTTCCATGTTTAATCCATATATAACTCATGTATTTAACTTACAACAAGTGGGAATAACGTACGTCATAACAGATGATGAAATCTCCCTTCCAAGAGCTCCAAAAAATCGCCCAACCAAGTGAAAATGAGAGAGAAATGAACCAAATCCCGTATAAAAATCAAGTCTGCCCAGGTCTTTCCTCTTCGCGATCGCGAAGGCCAAGCCAGCCTTACCCCAGACTTCTTCAACGCGAACACAACAAATGAAACGCGATCGAGAACCTTTGCCTGAACTACCTACACGAATGCGAGCCTAGATCTGCAAATACGAAGGCTAAGCCTTCATGTATCAGACCAACACCTTACGTGATCGCGAACCAATCCCTGCGATTACGAAGAACAACCTTCCAAACCCAGTCCACCTCGCTAATACTTCGCGTTTGTGGCTCCTTCCACGCAAACATGATGAACCAACTGACCAAACACAGCGATTGCGAGCCTCCTTACACGATCGTGAGGAACAAATTCACCCAGCTCTCAATCAACATTATGCGATCGCGATGAACAATTCTGACAATAGAAACCAGCAATTTCAAGACAAGATGAAATGGTCCTAAACCATCCCGAATCACACCCGAGGCCCCGTCCAATCATGCCAGCAAGTCCCAATACCTTAACCGAACTTATCCAAAGGCTCGAAATGCCACAAATAACATCAAAACTACGAATGGACGATAAAAATCCTTCTTTCACCTTTCAAACATTCAAACTTCGACAAATGCGTCTGAATCATACTTAAACATTCTGGGATGACGTCAAAATTTTGCATACAAGTCACAAATCACAATACAAACATATTCCAAGGCTCAGAATCCCAAACGGACATCTATAACGCCAAATTCCACTTCAAATCAAACTTAAGAAATTCTAAAATATTCAAAATGCTAACTTTCCACAATAAGAGACAAAATACTTCCGGACCACCCGATACTCAATCCGAATATATGCCCTACTCCGAAATCATCATATGAACCTATTGGAACCTTCAAATACTGATTCTGAGGTCGTTTACTCAAAAGTCAAACCTTGATTAACTCTTCTAACATAAAGCTTCCGAATTGAGAATTTTTCCTTCCGAATCAACTATGAACTTCCCGAAATTCAATTTCGACTTATGAACAAATCACCAAATCAACTTTCGGTCAGACTTATGAACATTCCAAAACTCCAAATTGTCAATTTTCGTCAATTAACTCCAAAACCTTCAAGAAATATCCAAATACAAATTCGGGCATACGCCCAAATCCAAAATTATCATCCAGACCTAGCGGACCATCAAAACTCCGATCCCAGGTCGAATACACAAAAGTATAACTTGGTCAACTCTTCCAACTTAAAGCTTCCTAGTTGAGAATTATTGTTCCAAATCAACTCTGTATCACCTGAAAATGACGATTCACATAAGTCATAATATATCATATGAAGCTACTCAAGACTTCAAACAGCTGAACGGGATGCAAATACTCAAAATGACCGGTCGGGTCATTACATATTTGTTAGATCCCTAGTTATAGGGAAGGATAGTTGTTACAAGTATAAACTCTTGTACTTGAATTTGATTGATCCATTTGAATCATCAACCAGTCAGACCAAAGCAGTGATAAAGTTTTATTTGATTGATCATAACATGCCATTACACACGCAATATGTTTTTATTAGTTTTTTTTATTTTACTTGGTTCTTTCATTTGACTTGAAGAGCTACATCATTATACATATAATACATATTGGGCTAATAAAATGAGCTATCATTTGAAGGCCTGATAAATGGACTAGCCCAAAAAAATTGGGCTATTAATTATATATATATATATAGGAATTTTCAGAAACCACTATTGTTTAGTGGCTATTAACTTCCTATAGCTACAATATACATAATTACTTCCTATAGCTACTATTCAATTATTACGGTAGTGTATTTGCTGTATTCGCGCTGATGTAATTATGAATACAGCAACAAAAAATACCTAAAATTAGGGCAGTCCAGTTGTACGCGTATGTATTCACATGTATTAGCGTTGCTGTATTCATGAATACAACAGCAAAAAAGGCCTAAAATCAGAGCAGTCCAACTATACGCGCATGTATTCACATGTATTTACGTCGTTGTATTCATGAATACATCAACAAAAAATGCCTAAAATCAGGGCAGTCCAGCTGTACGCGCATGTATTCACATGTATTCGCGCCATGTATTCATGAATACAGTAACGACAATCACCTTAAAAATAGGTATGTCCAGCTGTCTAATAACATAAATGATATCAATTAGTGTGCTACACTCCTAATATAACTCAACAAAATCAATTCTAACGTGCCTCATTATCAACCTAATTAATTAGAATAATTTTTCAAATGTATATAACTGTTGTATTTAGTGTGTTTCAATATTTTTTTATTTTTGCATTCATTAGATTCAATGTTTTTATTTATTGTATTCGTTATTTTATATTCAGTGTATTCCAATAAATTTGTATTAACAGTATTTCAGTTATTCCTAATATATGTTATTACTGCTGTATTCAGTATATTTCATTGGTTGTATTCATTATATTTCTATTTGTATTAAGTGTATTTTATTGTATTTTAAAATTAAATGTATTCATTGTTTATATTCTGTTCTATTTTAATGTTTGTATTCAGTGTATTTCAATGTTTATATCATGTATTCATGCATGAATACAAGTGTATTCAGCTGTATTAAAAAATATAAACCTTCAAAATACATAGATACAAGCAAAAAATAATGTATTTGTATACAAATACAATGTGTTTGAGTGAATTTGTACATAATATGATGTGTTTGTATCATTATATGTGATTAAATAGCAAAGAAAGGAAGAAAGTTCATCGGAGATGGCATTTTCCGTCCAAGCAAAACATTGTATATATAGTATTAAAACTAAAAATGGATATGAACAAAAAACCCGGCCCTCAAATCTTCTCCGGCGTAAAAAATATTGCAGTATCCGTGTAGAGGAATCCATTGCAATATTCGGCGTAGAAGAAAGTCACAGTACTTCCTTTCTAATATTGCAGTACAAATCCATTGCAAATATATCAAGCGTAGAAACTAAGCAGTACAAATCCATTGCAATATCTGGCATATAAACTAAGCAGGTATTTTGCTCGAAGAGAGAGAAGGAAGAGAGAGAGAGAGAGAGAAAGAAGAAAATTTTTGTTGGAATTTTGAGAGAGAATGGAGATGAACAAAAATCACGGCCCTCAAATCTTCTCCGGCGTAAAAAATATTGCAGTATCCGTGTAAAGAAATCCATTGTAATATCCGGCATCGAAGAAACCCGCAGTCTGTTTCTTTCTAATAGTGTAGTACAAATCTATTGCAAACATCCAGCGTAGAAACTAAGTAGTACGAATCCATTGCAATATCCGACATATAAACTAAGCATGTATTTTGCTCGAAGAGAGAGGAGGAAGAGAGAGAGAGAAAAAGAAGAAATTTTTTGTTGGGATTTTGAGAGAGAATCATGTGTTAATTGAAAGAAAGAGAGAGAGAAAGAAAAAAAAATCTAGGAGAGAATCTTGTGTTAATTGAAAGAAAAAGATAGGAAAAACATAAATAACGTATTTCATGTCTCAATGATAGTATATACCATAAATACCTATTTTGCTATAAAATATAAAAGGTAGATATAGAAAATAATATTTTAAAATAATTTTAGTTTATAATAAATAGGGTGTATACCTTTGCTACAAGAGGTAAAATTTCTCTCTCTCTCTCTCTCTCTCTCTCTCTCTCTCTCTCTCTCTCTCTCTCTCTCTCTCTCTCTCTCTCTCTCTCTCTATATATATATATATATATATATATATATATATATATATATATATATATATATATCTTACGTTTCAAAATATAATTTAAATTATTTTATAGATTTAAATCCAATAAAATTCAAACGTCTACATATATTATAATTGTATTTGTTATACTTGTAACAAAATATGCCTTAACTTCCTTTTATTTCATACTGTATACATGGATTGGCTCTTAATTTATGGGTGAGCATTCTTGTATTGATGAGAACTAGACAATTTGCAAGTCATCTAAAGAAATTCAAATACACGATGTAGGTACTTTTCTATTGACTTCAATTGAAACTATTAATATTGTTTGTTTGTGGTGCATAATTCTAATTTTCAATGTGCATATATTCTTGTGGTTCGGTCCAACTCCGAGCATAACGGAACTTAGTGCACTAGACTTCTCTTCTAACATGCCTAAACAAAGATCACAATTTGGAGTTTGAAAGTCGGTGCCAACTTCAATGCCAACTTAGAAGTTAGTCGTTGCCCCCTCCCCCCTCCCCTATTTCTTTTTGTCCAATTATTGGGCTGAATTGGCCCATGAAATAGCTGAAAACATGAAGACACTGTCTTGGTACACATAGTAATTTCGGTTGGAAATTTTACAAGGTATAACTAAATTATACACTATATTTATCATAAATAAATATGCTTTAAGCTAATTAAGCTAATTATAATACATAGTTATATATTGGATTTTATAGCAAATACTCTTTCTAAGGGATTTCTAACCGTAAAATAATCTTTTCCTCCTTTCATCTTTGTACTCTAGCCTAGCCGACTTCCCCATCTCCCTTAAACTCTCTATCTCTCTGGTGTTACAATATCACCGGAGAACCATCGCCGGCATAACCTGTCGGAACACTGCCGTCCGACCTCCTTTTTTATTTTTTTCTTCTCCTTTGTACTCTCTCTTCTCTCACCCACTATATGAAAATTACTCAATTTAGTTCTCAATCCAGATCAGCCTCGTCATTACTTCCACCGTCTCCGTCATCTCTGACTGGAATCCATGGTCAACCGATCAGATTTTTTAGTGTATTTTTTCTTGTTGCCGAATTAAATACAACGAAATACACATTATGGCCGGATTTTTGTTTGTCTGACCGGATTTTGGTAGATATAATGTGATAGTGTATTTTCAGATCTCCCAGATTTTTGTTCGTCTCCATTTTTTTAGTTTTAATACAATGTATACTGTGTTTTGCTTGGCCGGAAGACGTCATCTCCGGCGAATTTTCTTCTTCACTTTGCTATTGAGTCCCATACAATGATACAAACACTTCGCATTCTATATAGATACACTCAAATTTGAGTATATTCTGTATTTTTCAATGCAAATATAATTTTCTTTTTGTATTTTTGCCTATATTTATGCATTCTGAAGGTTATTTTTTGTAGCAGGTACCTGTATTTTAAAATTTTTTGTTGTTTGAATATAGCAAATTAAATACAGTAAATTGAATACAGTGTAAAAGCAACTGCAGATGAATACAGTGAATTGAATACAACTGAATATCACTTTTTGTGATTTTTTATTATTTGAATACAGTTGAGTTGAATATAGTGAAATTGAATATAATGTAAAATAGTTAAGAATGAGTATGCCTGAATTGAATACAGTGTATACAACCGAATTGAATAGAGCGGTATAAAACATATTTCTTATTTTTTTGTTGTTTGAATATAACTGAATTCAATACAGTGAAATTGAATACAATATAAAATATATAAGAATGAATACATCCAAATTGAATACATTATATACAACGGAATTGAATACAGCGACATACATCACATGGCAAGTAATTAGTAGCTACAGAATGTAACTAGCTAAATTATAGCTACGCCCATCAATAAATCTCCAAACAATAGTCATTTCTGAAAGTTTTCCATTTCGGTTTAAATAATTTTATAATTTTTTTAATTTCAACTTCAGTATCAATTAAATATTACAGCACCTTCAAAAGAATTTGATCTTATTGGTCAAGAGTTTTGAGTTATTTCTGCAGTCTAAGGGCTCATTAGTTCACCTGTTATTTATAATTTCTTTTATCACTTAATGTAAAGGATATTTCATACTATCGGCCTACGATGAAATTAATTTGAAAATTTGAAAATTTCTTGGTTAAATATAGAGTATAGGATGAGTTTTGGTAACAAACAATTTTATTAATCACCAAGTAATAGGTACATATCATAGCTTAGCCTCCACAGTTAGCTATCAAAAACAAATACAAATAAACTGTCAATACTATAATCTAAGGCTAAATGGAACATGATTGCAGCAAAATCTTACTTCTACCAGCAGTTCTCACATTATATACATAAGCAATCTCCCTGGCAATATTATTAAACCCCTAGGTTAACTTTTCAAAATTTCAGTGGTTCCTCTCTATCTATATTGCATGGACTACTTCAGCATAAATTATTTGTGTTCTAGCTGATTTTCCTGTTGAAGTTTCCTTTTGCCATGCTAAGTCTTGCTACTAGTGACAAGCTATATTAGATACTCTATTCAGCCATTGCAATACTATGTTCCATATTATTTTGGCAAAAGGAAAATTCACAAATAGATAGTCACTCCTCTTGATCTTGGCAAGAACACATTTAGTATCCACATTCATACCCCATTTCTTCAGCCTGTCTGTTGTTAGTAATATGCCATGTAGATATAACCATATTGTAAATTTTTCCTTGGGAAGTTAAGTTCTTCCATGACTTGTTTTAGATATTTCCATTCCACAAAGTCATGTGCTTTTTTTAAAGTTAATTTTTACCATGCATCTATGAGTTATATGCTTTCTAAAATAGGATTTAACTAGCTTATGCGCCAAGATGATATTATCTACCTAGGTGATCTATATAAATAATAGATTGTATCACCTTCCGTAGTCTAGCTGCAAGGATCTTGGATATTAGTTTGTATAATACAGTGTAGCAGGCTATTGGCCTATGTTTCTCACTGTAGCTGAATTATTATTTTTAGGCACAAATATGATAGTCGTACATTTAATAGCCTTGTCTACCTTCCATTCAAAGAAATTCAAAACAACTGCGTTCACCTCAACCTTAATAACATTTTATACCTTCTTATAAAAGAAAACATTATATCTATCTACCCTAGGGGACTTATCATCATCAATAGAGGACAACCTTTCAATTCAAAAATTTTCTGTTCAATCACATTGTCACATAAATCTTTCTACTGATATGAGGATGTGATAATTTAGGACCCTTTTTCATAGTTACTTTGTCAACTACAACTAGTACAGGAGTAGTGTAGCCCATTAGTCCTTTATAGAATTGTAACATGTCTTAATAGATTACTAAAGAACTTGGTTCGGTACCTTACTCTTTAAGCGTAAGCAAACATAAACAGTAAAGTAAACACAACAATTTTTACGTGGAAAAGATCACCCGACTCAAAAGGTACAAAAATCACGACCTATCACATAAGATTTTAGCTTCAACTTCACTCGAACAATGAGCCAAATGTATCGATTACAAATCTGTAACTCAATACTCCCTAGTTCTCTCAACTATTTGACTTATAAGTTATTCTAGCTTGCAAAATCAAATACTCACTCCAATTCACTGATTGTATATAACACTTGATTACAACTCGATTTCCTAAAACACATTTATTAGACTGACTCAAGAAGATGTAACGACCCGGCCGGTCGTTTTGAGAATCTAAGTCCCGTTCGGCGGCATAAGGTCCTGAGCAGCTTCGTATTATGTGTATTGACTTGCGTGTGTGGTTGAATTCAGTTACCGGATGATTCAGAGTCAAATCGGAAGAAGGATGCAAGTTTTGGAAGCTTAAGCGGTAAGAATTGATCGGAATTTGACTTTTGTGTAAACGGCTTCGGAATGGGTTTTGGATGATTGCAACAACTTCGTATGGTGATTTTGGACTTAAGCGTGCATCTAGATTTAGATTTGGAGGCCCATAGGGTAATTTGGAGCATTTCGGCGAAAGTTGGAAAAGTTGAAGTTTTGAAGGTTGAGAGGTTTGACCAAGAGATGACTTTTGTGATATCAGGGTCGGAATGCGATTCCGAAAGTTGGAACAACTCCGTTATGTTGTTTGAGACTTGCCTGCAAAATTTGACGTCATTCCGGGTTGGTTTGATAGGTTTCGGCGCGAGTTTTAGAAGTTGGAAGATTTGAAAGTTCATAAGTTCAATTCATGGTGCGATTTGTAGTTTCGGCATTGTTTGATGTGATTTGAGACCTCGAGCGAGTCCATGTTACATTATGGAGCTGGCTGGTGCGTTTGGACGGGGTCCTCGGGACCCCGGGTGTGTTTCAGACGAGTTTCAGATGATTTTTATAGTTTTGAATAGGTCTGGTTCTAGTGTTTTCGCACCTGCAACACTTTGAAGTGCAGTTGAGGCTCCGCTTCTGCGTGAGCCTGGTCGCTTCTGCGATCGTTGAGTCTTGGGAGCTCGCTCACTTCTGCGGAAGCTTGCACGTAGGTACGAAGACTGCTTCTGCGGTTCCTCGATCGCTTATGCGAAGAAGCTCGTTTCTGCGTCCCCTCTTGCGCTTCTGTGGTGCCGCTGGTGTGGCTGTAATTTCGCAGATGTGAATCCAGACCTGGCTAGCTGAGTTCGCAAATGCGAGAGCGCAGATGCGCTTCCTTGTCCGCAAATGTGGAAGTCCTGGGCAGAATCATATAAGTTGAGGGTTTGGTCATTTTCTTTATATTTTGAGTTTTAGACTTCGGTTTTGGGAGCTTTTTTGTGGGTTTTTCAAGCAAATCAATTGGGTAAGTGTTCTTCACCTAGAATTTATTATATTCCATGATTTTATCTTTATTTTTATCATTTAATTTGTATTTTGAGTTGAGAAAAATTATGGTTTTTGAAGAAAGTTTTCAAAATGAAAAATCATGATTTGAGGGACGAAATGGTATCGGAATTTGATAATTTTAGTATGGTTGAACTCGCATTGGAATGGGTGTTCAGGTTTTGTAAAATTTGTCGGGTTCCGAGGTGCGGGCCCGAGGGTCAATTTTTGGGTCGATTTTTAGATTTTGATAAAGATTGAGGCTTTATGATCCGGAATAGTTTTTTATGAGTTTTATTTGTGCTTTGAAGTTATTTTGGTTAGATTTGAGCCGTCCGGAGGTCATTTCACCCGAGAAGTTTATTTTAGAGTATCAGTCTGTCTTTTTTGAGGTAAGTATCTTGCCTAACTTCGTGTGGGAGAACTACCCATTAGGATTTGAGTCTTCTATGCTAATTGTAGTCCGTGTACGCGAGGTGACGAGTACGTGCCCAGACTTATTTGTGGAAAATTAGCCTTTTAGGGTTCTTAGGTCCTTGTTTTCACTGAATATGCAGTTGTTCTCGTTATGATTACGTTTTTTAATTACTAGTTTCACTTCTACCTGCTTTTATTAGAATTAATTGCTTCATGATCCACTCTTGTTGTTCATTTGATTCATATGTACCTTAACTGAAATTGTTATCTCTTCTATTGCCATGTTGTCTTTTCCCTAACCGCCTATCTTTAATTGAAGTTATAATTATCTCTTCTGTAATTGTTCATCCTTAATTGAGACAATGATTATCTTTATACTGCTTATCCTTAATTAAAATTTTTGTATCTCTTTCGTAATTATCCAACCTTAAAAGAAGTTTAGATATCCTTATTTGGAATTATTCGCCTTATGTTAGCTCTGTCGTTGTCGAACTTTACATTGTGGACCGTTGTTATATAATATTTCCTTTCTTGTTGAGCTATTCTTATTATGACTAGCATCCTCTATTATGGCTGCTCATTGTGAATTAGTTCCTCCGCTCTTTTGAGTTTTGGAAATTCTGAGTTGACTTATTTATCGTACCTTGTATTACTGCCATTTTTGCTGTTGTATTTATTGTGGTGAGGTACGAGGTTTCTGCCGTGCGGTTGTTGTGATTGTGATGCACGAGGTTTCTGCCGTGCGGTTGTTGTTATGGGGTTGCACGAGGTTTCTACCGTGCTATTATTACTGTTGATATTTGCACATGCGGCATGATAAGGCAGGATATATATGTGGGTTGCGCATGTGGCGAGACAAGGCGGGATATATATGTGGGTTGCGCATATGGCGAGACAAGGTGGGAACATTATTATGAACGTGTGGCAAGATAAGGCGGGCATTTACTTTACTATTGCACACATGGCGAGACAAGGTAGGCTATGTCAGGGATTGATTTGCGATGACTTGTGATGGCCTGACAGGTTTATGTGTTATATCAGATTTGGGCTGAGATGTATATGTGGTATTGAAGGGTTCCCCGGAACTTGTATACGATTAAGATCTGAGATTTTCATGGGATAATGCTGGGACTTGCGGTATTTTTGCGTCATTAATAATTGTATATTTTAGTATCATGGGGGTTAGAGAAACAACTTTAGATTCACAGAAGGTCTCTTCAAAGTGGGTATCTCAGTTGTAGCATTATGGGATGCTTCAGAGGAAATACAATGGTTTATGAGTTTTTGGGCTACATGGTTCGTGCTAGGATCTTCTGCATTGAGCTTTGGTTTTGGGATCATTGTGTACCGACATGGAGAAGTGTTACCCTAAGAGAAGTTGAGGAGGATTCGAAGAAATGGGTCAGCTCGGTGGCGCTGGGGCAGCATAGTAATAAAGTACTCTTGGGTTTGATGGTTTGCGTGACTTGGTTGAGTTGGAAAAATTCAGTTATGAGGACTTAGTTATGTGCGGTCGGATTTCAGAAAGTTCTCAATGGTGTCGACCACAGCTTGAGCCGGCTGATTGTTACTCGCATAAAGAATATCATGTGCATTATGGTTTTCTCCTGGATGGATATCAGAAGTTAAGAGAATGCTGGAACTATTGGATATCGCACGTGAAGATCCTGCATTTTAGGAGGGCACCTTGTGTTTTGACTTGCGAATGCTTGACTGGTGTTACAATGATCACCTGGTTTTGAGGCTTCTGAGGTTCAGGTTTTGGATATGTGGCATGAAAGGTCTATGTGGGTATTTTCCATAAGATGATAGAGTATGAGTGATGTACCAACCATTGGAGTAGCGAGGTTGAGATTGTGTATGGAGATTCTGGTATTCATGAGGTTTTGGGGCTGGATGTCCTCGTAGGCGGACTATTCCTTAATTGTGGATTATGAAGAAATACTGAGAGTAGGATAAATGATGGCATAAGTTATGGATATGTTGCTATGGATTTTTGGAAGGTCATTTATCTGTCTGGAAATGATCTGAATTGGTTGGGGGCTATTTGAAATCCTAATGAGAATGTGTATTCTATATCAAATTAGGTTTGGTTGCTCTTACGCAATTGCAATCATGGGTATATTACTGGGCATAATGGACGTTATTTGTGCCCCATTCAGTGTTATGTGTTTCTCTCTTATGCTATGATGGGTTGTGAAGTTATATGACTATTCACACGCATGTAGTAATCTCGTTCAGGCCTTATGGAGATATGGGTGAGATGGCCCTCGTGATGTTGATTTGCTCATTGCACCTTAGTTGTGCTTGCTTTTCCCTATATTGTATTATTCCTATTTATCTTTAACAGTTATATTTGTGCACTCTAACATGCTTGATGTTGTTATATATGTGTTTAGTGAGCCTGAGCATTTTGGCTCGATGGGTATCCCTATGTGGATTGATATATTT
The DNA here is from genome assembly GCF_000390325.3 of Nicotiana tomentosiformis. NCBI lineage: Eukaryota > Viridiplantae > Streptophyta > Magnoliopsida > Solanales > Solanaceae > Nicotiana > Nicotiana tomentosiformis. Next base: position 9,017,260 of record NC_090814.1, on the reverse strand, counting down.
GGGATCATGCTGCATGTCGTAACGGAGCTATGTGGGATACCCTTCCTTGTGTTTAATTCGTGATTTATTTCCCCTTTGTAGGAGGAGTTAATGAAATTATATTTTTATTGTTATATCTGTTGCATTTGTTGGGTAGTTCTCGTACCTTGCTTTCTTTCTATTCTGCTGCAAATCTGAGTTTTGCTTGTTTGGTGTACGGATCGTGTTGTGTGAGAACCCATGTAGTTTTGGTGCGACTTGTCTGTTGGGCTGTTTGTATTGGCTGAGATGCAGTTTCTAGACCTGGGTTTTGCACTATCATATCGGGATGAGGAATTTTTGAAAGAATGATACCATATTTCTGCTCGGAATTAGGCAATGGTCCCTTGTCGGGATTCTTGACTTGTTGATTTCATGGGTGGTATGAGTTTTTGCATGTTCATCTTATCATTAGCATCATCGCGAAGGTCCAGAGCAAGGTTTTATTTGATATGAAGTGTATTACCGGTACAAAAGTTGTGACTGGACATTATTGCTACGGGCATCTGAGTTATGTGAAATATGGTGTAATTATACCTTGTGCTAAGGTTGTGGTTCGATTCAGCTTGTTCAGGCTTATACAGTATATTGATGCGAGATTTAGGTCTTATGATGAGTTTCAGATGTGGAGGATTAGGTTATAAGGTTTATGGACTAAGATGAGGTGGGATCTTCAGTTAAGTTGTGTTGTCAGGCTTACATAGATTGGGAGGAAAGGTGAGCATGCATGGAGAGGTATAAGACAACTAGGAAGGAGGCCAAGTTGGCGGTCACAGAGGCTAAGACTGCGGCTTATGGTCGTATGTACGAGGAACTTGGTAAAAAAGGCGGGGAGAAGAAGTTATTCCGGCTGGCCAAGTTGAGAGAGAGGAAGGCTCAGGATTTGGATCAAGTGAGATACATCAAGGACGAAAATGGTAGAGTATTAATAGAAGATGCCCAGATTAAGAGGAGATGTCAGACTTACTTTCATAAACTTCTGAATGAAGAAGGGGATTAGGATATTGTGCTAGGCGAATTGGAGCATTTCGAGAGTCACCGTGAATTTGGGTACTGCAGGCGTATCGAGGTTGATGAGGTCATGGGAGCTATGCGTAAGATGAGTAGGGGCAGAGCGACCGGGCCAGACGAGATTCCAGTGGAATTTGGGAAGTGTGTGGGGAGAACAAGTTTGGAGTGGTTGACTAGGTTGTTTAATGTTATTTTTAAGGCGAAGAGGATGCCGGCTGAGTGAATGTGGAGTACGGTGGTCCCATTGTATAAGAACAAAGGTGATATCCATAGTTGTAACAATTATAGGGGTATCAAATTACTGAGTCATACCATGAAAGTGTGGGAGAGAGTGGTTGAAGTGAGGGTGAGGATGACAATGTCTGTATCCGACAACCAGTTTGGGTTCATGCCGGGTTGTTCGACTACAGAAGCTATACACCTTGTTAGGAGGTTGGTAGAACTGTATAGAGAGAGGAAGAAGGATCTGCACATGGTCTTTATTGACCTAGAGAAAACGTATGACAAGGTTCCTAGAGAAGTACTCTGGAGATGCCTGGAGGCAAAAGGTGTGTCAGTTCCCTATATCATGGCGATTAAGGACATGTATGATGGGGTTACACCAAGGTTCTGCGCTCAGTCCATTCTTATTCGCCCTGGTGATCGACGCGTTAACATACCATATTCAAGGGGAGGTGCCATGGTGCATGCTATTCGCCAATGACATAGTTCTGATTGATGAGTCGCGGGCCGGTATTAACGAGAGGCTAGAAGTTTAGAGACAGGCTCTTAAGTCTAAGGGTTTCAAGCTGAGCAGGACAGAGATGGAATGCCTGGAGTGTAAATTCAGCGCTGAGCCAGGGAAAGTGGGCGTGGATGTGAGGCTTAAATCACAGGTCATCCCGAGTAGAGGCAGCTTCAAGTACCTTGGTTCGGTTATCCAGGGGGAGGGGAGATCGACGAGGATGTCACACACCGTATTGGGGTAGGATGGATGAAGTGGAGGTTAGCATCTGGAGTCCTGTGTGACAAGAGAGTGCCACCAATACTCAAAGGTAAGTTCTATAAAGCGCCATGTTGTATGGCGCTGAGTGTTGGCCCGTTAAGAACTCACATATCCAGAAGATGAAAGTAGCAAAAATGAGGATATTGAGGTGGATGTGCGGGCACTCTAGGATAGATAAAATTAGGAATGATGTTATTCGGGAGAAGGTGCACGTGGCTCCCGTTGATGACAAGATGCGGGAAGCGAGACTTAGATGGTTCAGACATGTTCAAAGGAGAAGCCTAGATGCTCCGGTACAGAGGTGTGAACGGCTGGTTGTGGAGGGCACGAGAAGAGGTAGATGGCGGCCTAAGAAGTATTGGGGAGAGGTGATCAGACAGGATATGGCGAGGCTCTAGATTTTCGAGGACATGACACTTGATAGGAAGATGTGGAGGTCGGGTATTAAAGTTGTATGTTAGGATGTAGTTGAGTCTCGACTTACCTCGTACCATTGTGGGACTAGCCAGGTAGGGTTTTTGTCTAAGATAACTAGTGACAATGTTATGTTTTACTACTTTATTTTTCAGTGCATGTCATATTTACTAGCTATCGCTTTTACTTTGCATCTTTCTTCTGTATTTCATGGTGTTCCTATTTTTCCTATGATTGTTGTGGTGATGCTAATATTGTCTCCTTTTGTCCTTTGTCTTTTTGTTTTCTTGAGCCGGGGGTCTTTCGAAAACAGCCTCTCTACTCCTTTGGGGTAGGGGTAAGGTCTGCGTACACACTAACCTCTCCAGACTCCATTAGTGAGATTTTACTGGGTTGTTGTTGTATTCATAGATGACTTTCAAGATATTGATGGCTAACTTTATCTTATTTATATACCAAAATAATCCTACTTACTTTAGCATAGTATTTACGTCATTTTAAATCGCAATTCTTGAAAACTCTCATAAAGATTTTCTTCTTATTTTTTATGGTAGATTTATAATTTACAGCATTAGTTTTTGGGTTGAATTTTGTTATACTTATTTAATGATGTTGTAATATATTTAAATCATCCTGAAAGAATAAAGTACTTCTTAATTTTATTTTTATATTTTATTTAAATAAAAATGAAAGACTTAATTTTATTCTTTCATAATAAATACATTAAAAATTATTTATTTACTTAAATAATTACTACATTATTATTTATTACAACCAACAGCATATTCTCCTCCAGATCTATATACCCACCCCACCACATATATAGACACCCCACTACCAAACCCTAAACCTCTTTTCTCGCATCTACTGAAGAGGCTCTCACTTTTTGCCTCTCTTCTCTGCTCAGAGCTTATCGCCGTTACAAACTTGGTAAGGCTTTCACCTTTCCCTTTGATCTGTTTTTTCAATTTCTGTCACTTCCTTAGCAAAATGTTGTTTCCCATTTATGAATGAATCAAAGATTATTTCCCCCCTTTTTTCTTTACATTTATAGTGCCCATTGCTTAATATTTCTTGTTTTGGCGTAAAGGGGTGCGAGCAAGTTCCAACTGTGCAGCCATGGCTCTGGTATGTTTCTTAGATCTTGATTTACTCCTTTTGATATAAAATATAGATCTTGATTTTAATTTTTGATGAATTTATAATCAACGATTTCAAATTTATTGCTGCTCTTTTGATGTGTTAGTATTTTTTTTGTACATTTTGGTTGTGGGTTTTGTAGTATTTTTGAATTATTATTGCACTTTATTTTGATAAGTTCTTCATCTGCGTATGTGTAATTATTTTATCTATATCTCTTAAATATTGAGTTATTACTACTATGACTGTATGAGTTGCAAGATCCAAGTTGAGGTTAATTATGTTGCTGAATTTTCATTTTGACGATGCTTATCAATTAATGGTTTTTGTTTTTGTCTTCTTCAAAAATGGTTTTGCAATCACTCAATTAAGTAGAGCCAAATTGGGTCAAGTGTGAAGTCCCCTGGAGAATGCTGAATCTTTTTTCTGTTTAGAGAGAGATTTCGGCGTTAATTGCACTGTCCTATAAGCATCTACTTCCCATTTAAGAAAGACACTATACAACGAAGACCAGGTTTTAATTGTAGAGTTTCTTAAGGCCAGACTCAAATGGAATTTAAATTACATTTTTTTTATATAAACAAGGTTGCATAAGATTATTTATGTTACCATCTCCAGAAAAAAGATGAAGAAGAATTTTGAGGTGTTTAGTTGATAATATATTGTGCCTTTGTTGAATCTGTTGGATGGTAAAACCATTAGAGGATGAATATCTATTGAATTGCCTACAGAGAATTGAGGTTTTAAGTTAGCCATTTTCCAAACATGTTAATTACGTTTAAAATTGTGCTCCAATTTATATAAATGGGACAGTTTGCATGAAGGCTAGAAGATTTTCCTTAAGCTACTTTGGCAGTAGCAAAACTCTTTAAAGAATAAGTGTGCATAATATGCTAAATATTATTCTGTTTCTCTTGGGTAGGTAATTTCTTGATGATATATTAGCATTTAAATTGTCTGTATTTTATATGTTGCAGGTTTTGCATTCTGGAAGTAACAACAAAAATGCCATAAAGGCACTCATTGCTGCTGAGTACACAGGCATAAAGGTTGAACTTGCAAAGAATTTCGAGATGGGTGTATCAAACAAGACACCTGAGTTTATCAAGATGAATCCAATTGGAAAGGTATGTTATTATTCTACAGAACTGTATAAATTCTTTCATTTACTTAAGCACGGTTTTGCTAATCTTGGTGTGCGTTTTTGACCTATAGGTTCCTGTGCTTGAAACACCTGATGGACCTGTTTTCGAGAGCAATGCTATTGCACGCTATGGTGAGGCTATTTCTTATTTTCTTTTATTTGACTTATGATCATACAACAGAAATTAAATCTGACATTGACCTCCTTTAATTCATGCAGTAACTAAATTGAAGCCCGACAATCCTCTCTTTGGCTCTTCGTTGATCGAATATGTAAGTAATTCAAGTTGGATTTGATTTCTTAGTGTTATTCATTTATCAGTTACATTTTTCATTTGTGAAATTCTTACTCTATATGTTTATTTTCTCTCTTTCCTTGACAGGCTCAAATCGAGCAATGGAATGATTTTTCTGCCACTGAGATTGATGCAAACATTGGGCAATGGTTGTACCCACGTCTCGGTTATCGTGTATTCATTCCTCCAGTATGTCTCGTACCATGCATTTTTAATTTTTTTCTGAAATAGTAGGAAAAAGTAACTCAACTGAAATTCTTCTTGTTCTGCAAACAGGCCGAGGAAGCTGCAGTAGCTGCATTGAAGAGAGCCCTTGGTGCTTTAAACATCCATCTTGCATCTAACACTTACTTGGTTGGACATTCAATCACATTGGCCGACATTATAATGGCCTGCAACTTGAGCCATGGTTTTAGGTATATAATGACTAAGAGCTTTACCAAGGAATTCCCACATGTAGAGAGATACTTCTGGACTGTGGTTAATCAGCCAAATTTCTGCAAGATTTTGGGTGAGGTGAAACAAGCTGAATCTATCCCAGCTCCCCCATCCAAGAAGCCTGCACCGGCTAAGGAACCTGCAAAACCCAAAGCAAAGGAGGAGCCAAAGAAAGAGGTTACGAAGGAAGAACCTAAGTTTGAAGAGGAGGAAGAAGCACCCAAGCCTTAGGCAAAGAATCCTCTTGATCTATTGCCTCCAAGTAAGATGATTCTGGATGAGTGGAAGAGGCTTTACTCCAACACCAAGACCAACTTCCGCGAGGTTGCCATTAAAGGTATATTTTAGTTTTTTCTGTTTTGTTACCTATCTTTCTATGATAAGTTTTACAAACTAGATCTAAAGAGAATCAATAGTCATCACAGGAAATGTATAGAAGAGAGAATTGTCTACTTCCGTAGGAAGATACTTGAACTAGTTCCTCGTGAGAACCTTACCCCATACTGTTCTTGTTTTGCAGGTTTCTGGGACATGTATGATCCCGAAGGATATTCTCTCTGGTTCTGTGATTACAAGTACCAGGATGAGAACACAGTTTCCTTTGTAACGTTGAACAAGGTTGGTGGTTTTCTGCAGAGAATGGATCTGGCACGCAAGTACGCTTTTGGTAAGATGTTGGTAATTGGTTCTGAGGCCCCATATAAGGTGAAGGGCTTGTGGCTTTTCCGTGGAAAAGAAATTCCCAAGTTTGTTATGGATGAATGCTATGACATGGAGCTCTATGAATGGAAGGAAGTAGACATCAACGATGAATCACAGAAGGAGCGTGTCAACCAAATGATTGAGGATTACGAGCCCTTTGAGGGAGAGGCTCTGTTGGATGCTAAGTGCTTTAAGTAAACATTGTATTGCATTTGGCAATGTTTCCTTTTGCCTGAGGTTGTAGTTTACCTTGGTTTTGTCCTCCCAAATTTACTTAGATTCTTGTTTTAAAAACTATCTTGTCTTCCTTAGAGAAATTGTTATCTCTGTAGTGTGTTTTCTAAAATTATCAATTTTGACATAGTGAACTAGGATACATTTGTGGTTGAATTATGTTATCCTTTTCCAAGTAAAGCAGTTGTGGCAGTGATGTGATCCAGGTAAATTGTCCTTTCCAAGTTGCATTTGAATTTTGCTTGATGTTAGTTGAAACATTTTTGAGTTATAGAAATGGGGTTGAAGGAGAGTTGGATGGATATAAATTGATAGAATGTATATTTTCCAACAAACATTAGCATACAAAAAGCACCGGATGCATTCTAATTGCTGCTGTTTCTGAGTGACGGATATTTTTATTTGCAGTATAAGCTTTAATCATTAAGCATTAAAATACTCTTCTGAAGATATAAGATGTTTTGGTTCAGCTCAAGACTTTAGTTCAGTGTACGCCATTTGTCCTGTGTATTTCTCTCTTTTTTTCCTTTTTCAATCTGCCCTTTGTGTATTTCTCGGTTCCGAAAAAACAACACCAAATCCATAAGTTTCTACAAGTGAGGTTTGGGTAGTGTAGTGTGTACGTAGACTTTATCCCTATGATGGGAGGATAGAGAGGTTGTTCCTGATAGACCCTTGAATAAAGACAAGCTGAAAAGAATCAGCAATCCAAGAATAAAGAGATACCATGCAAACACTATTGTTACCAATTTGAGAAAGAAAATAAAACGCACGGCTGCCTGCTAATCGTTCCTCCTAATTCTCGACTTCCATATCCTCCTATCAAGGGACATATTTTCAGTAAGCTCCAACTGTGTCATGTCCTGCCTAATTGTTTACCTGTAAAACGGTACAGTTGAATTTATATGTAGTTTATAGACACACGAATTAATTTGATCCCAAAATGATAAAGAAATTAAATAAGAATGCAAGACTTCGCATTGAAATCGAGATAAGACGGCATATAGCTTGGTTCCGGGAGCAGAGCTTCCAGAGGCACTAATAGCAATATTGATAAGCAAGAAATAAAATGCTATTGAGCTTTTGAATAGTGTATAGCATAAGTTTGTTAGAAAATTCTGCCATGCAATGGCTGTTCAACTCACTATTTTATAGTTGCACCTAGGGAACAAGGTCTTAGGATCAAGCCCCTCTTAAATGACAATTATGAGGGCCATTGAAGAATGTGTAACAGTAGGCTATGAATGCCATATTCTCTATAACGGACTATGTATTTAATATTACAGAATATTCTTCATTGAATGCTGTCGGGTGGCATGCATTCATGAGCAACATTCCCGGCCTTTGGGTGTTACCGTGATTGCTGCCCCTGGACTTGATTTCCTCTTGTCTCGCTTTCCACCTATCTCTGGTTCCACGTGTCGCTCTATTATGCAAGTATTTAATATGAACATATTTTGCCCTATACATATAGTCCCCTTGCTTTCCGCTGACACATCCTTGTGTCATCAGGAAGTTGGTGAAGATACTTTTCTTGGCGAAAATTTTTTTGATCTCCTCTGAAAAGTTTCCAACACTTGATTAGACGCACGTGTCTCCGCATTTAATGCCCCGAACATGCGCCACTCCACGATTTAGCAATACTTCTGCCGGTTCTTGAGGTAATCATGATGATTTTAGCCACCTATCCCTTTACTTATATGCTTCAATCTTCTTCTTTTACACTTCACAATTTTTCGAACTCTCTCAACTTTTCTCAACTCTTTCTTGCTTTCAACTGTCTTTAACCTTCTTCTTCAGAAAAACCCTTACTTCCTTCTGCTAACTATAGCCTCTTCTTCCAAAAACTCCAGCTCTTCAAAGAACAAGGAAAGCACTGATGATGCTGCACCTCCTACGGTGAGCACCATTATCCCCAGAAAGCTTAGTACAACTAAGGATCTTGAGGAGAAATTTCCTTCTGCTAACTCCCGTTCATGGTCTGTTGGGGTGTACCCTTCTTCCATCCGTCCTTCTAGCATTTTTGCTATGAAGGAAGGCTATGGTTGCCATGATTTGAACATCATTACTTCTGATTTGGCGGAGTGAGTAACTTTCCCAAGAAGGGTTTTATATACGTTTACACACATCCCTTCACTATGGGCCCGTTCTCATTGAGCGGGGGGATTGGCTCCGTAATCTTGGAGTTTTGCTTCCGTTACTAAGTCTGTTTGGCACAGATGAGCCCTTCGGTGTGGCGGACAGTAGCTTGTCTTCGGCGGCTATGCCACGAGACGGGGAAAGAGCTCTCCCTAGCTCGACTGATAAACCTTTATTCCCCCAAGATTTTCCGTGAGGGAATGTTAAACTTCAGCAAACGTGGTCACCATGCTTTGCTCACCAGTATGGATGATGACAACGACCGTGGATGGATGTAGCGGTTCGTTGTAGTTGCCACCAAGGATATCATCCCGGCCACAACTTCATCCTTTCCTGAATCATGGAGCCGTACACATAAGTTTAACGTCTGTCTTTTCTTTGATTAAATATCGCTTCATGTTGTTACTGATCCTTCTCTTTTTACTATTTCAGCAACTCGGTGGACACCACCTAGGGTTGAGGGCTTGGATTAGTGGGTCCAGAAGATTTTGGTTATGCCACACTTGAGACCCACCGGTGGAAATAATTGGCCCTTAAATATGGGTGGAATGCCAAAAATCATGGTAAGTTGATTCTTGAACTTATCTTGTTTTCATCTCACATATAATAAAACTAGCTAACTTTTCCTTTTGTTGAATTTAGGTCTTCCAAAGGGCTCTGTTACCGTCCCCGGGGAGGACGTTTTGGCTGATCCCATAAATGCAGCGAGATTGCTGCAGGAGTCCTTCATTCGAACGGGTGTCGTCGGACTTGCTTCTGGTGCCGGTGCTTCTTCTCGGAGTCCCCGACCGGAGAATAAGCAACAAAAAAGCAACGTTCCTCTACGACAGAGGGTAAAAATAAAAAGGTGAAGAGAGCCACGTCCGAGCCTGCTGCAGCCACTATGGTGATCGATGATGATGGGAAAGCAAGTGATAAAGGGGCTTTCCTACAGAGGAGACGACGACCTTCATCAGCTCAACAAAATGCTCAATTTGCTAAGCTAATAACACCAATCGATGATGACGTCCAAGTGCTCTGGAGAGAGTATGATATGGTGGAGGATGCCAACTCTCGTGTCCGAGCCCCAGTCGATGCTCCCGAAACTGTGAGGCTGAGTACCGGGCCTCTTCTGTCTTCGATTGATGAGCAACCAATAACCAGCACTGCTTTTTCCGTAGTCGCTTCTCACCCACAACGCCATCAGCTTCATCTCCTTCTTCGCAAGCTATGCCTTCTCCACCAGCAACTGCTACATCATCTCCCTGGGCTGCAGATACCCGAGAGGAGGATGTCCCTCATCTCCATTCCCTAGTTCATGGGAATTTGGGGCATAACTATTCACCCCCTTCTGCAGATCCCCAGAGAAGGAGGAGGAGTGTTTCCCTATCGGTTTCCACAATGCGGCAACAGTATATCATTTTGTTTCCTTAATGTTTTCTTCTAACTTCGCCATGGCAGGATTTCTGATTAGAACCTTTGCTTTACAGGCTAACTTTCTTGCTTCTGAGGGCCTTCAGAAGTTGATCCTTGATAAAGAAAAATTCACGTACGAACCGGATCAACTGTTGGCCGAGCGGGAGAAAATTACTGCCCGCCTCCCGATACTGGAAGCACGGGCTGCTGAAGCCGCCGAGTTGGAGGCTCGGTTATAGCAGAATGAACAAGAGGTGATGACCCTTATCCAAGAGGCCGCTCTGTTAAGGGTGCAATTTCAAGAGGCCAAGGCAAAGTGGTCCGAGGTCCAAAGTGTTGTGCACACTGCTGTCGAGCGCGAGGCTGCCTCTACTGAAAGAGTAAATAATTTGGAGGCAGCTTTGAACTCCAAACCTGAGGAGGTTGTTGCTGCTAAGGAGAAGCATGCATGGATGGAAGAGAAGTATAAGAGGGTGCGGAGCACAATAATGTTTTTAACTCTACTATCCGAAACCTTGACGTCAGCCTTCAGGCCTCTAAATCCGAGCGAAATAACCTTTCGGTCCAGGTTGACCAGCTTAAGGTGGAACTTCAGCGCCGAGCAGATTCTCTCATTGTTGAAAAAATATATTCAATGTATAGCATGAGGAGAAACATCTTGGAAGAGGCCAAAGCGGGTGTCATTGATTTTGATGCCGAGATCGCCAAGGCCCGTGAGCTAGAGTCAACTGTCAGGAGGGGCCTTCCGGTCCAACCTGATGCAATTGACTCTTCTGGTTATGGTTTTACATTCTCGGTAACTGAGGAGGAACTTGAAGGGTATGACGATGAAGGTCAAGGTCTCGAGCCGGCGACATATCCACCTACTTCTCCTGGGGGCGCATATGCTTCTCTTTCCCCAAGTTCTGAAGACGCAGTAGTTTAGTTTTTTTCTTTCTTTTTTCCTTTGTTATTTTCTTTTCTATTACTTGTACTTGTTATGCTTGGCACATTTGTTATATATGAAAGTGCTTTTTGTTTAAGCATTATGCAAAGTTTATTTTTTCATCTAATTATACAAGGCTTCAGGTGTATTTTTTCCCGATAGCGTTTGCGTCCCGGGCATAAGTTCTTCCGAAAAAAACCCTTTACTATGAGGGTTTCATAAGAGAGGTCCCTCTTATATTTACGGTGCTATTGAATAGGTTGTTTACTGTTCATTCCGGCACTTACATTTGAAATACTTGATTAACTTTCAAATAATAAATTTAATTCATCGTTTGGACAAGAAACGAGGTGGAAATGAAAGGACTTTAATTTATTCATTTCACTTTCAAAAGTACATAAGCATTTGTTGTGGTGAAAATAAAAACATAAGCATTCATCGTCCTTTAAAAAAATTGCCATTACTTGTGTCTAATTTGTACAACTTGTTTCAGCAGGGTTGGCCGTGCAGTCCCCGGTCCCGATGATACATCATTGTTTCGGGATTTCATAGTTCCGATTTATGTGGCAATCATGTTGCCATATTCTCATATCACTCCACCTCCAGTGTTCGAATGCAAAGAATGTGAATATGAGCACTGGAAGTCTTGCTCCTTTGAAAATCCCATTAATGAATGGTTGGATAATCTTTGGTTCGATAGCAAGCTTCACTTCCTATTAGGAACTTTTCTATAGAGCCAAAGATTACGTAACCACCCCCTAGTGACTTACACTCGTGAACTGTCGGGTAACCTTTGGCCCGATAGCAAGCTTTATTTCCCGGTAGGAACATTGCTATCGAGCAAAAGACTATATAATCGTCCCGTAGTGTCTTATTGCTTTCGTGACTTATCATTTAAAGGTCTTATTTGTGTTGATGGTGTTTTCTCCGTAGTATGCTTTCCGTTGCTGCCTAGTTAAAAACCTTGCCAGAAAAACCCAATTAGGACAACATCTGGATGAAGAGAAAAAGAGTGCAGTACATACTTTCAGTATAGGCGGTGCTCATAAGCAATAGTATATTTTGAGGTGTGCCACATTCCAGTTGCTTGGCAATTTTACTCCGTCTTGATTTTCCAATTCGTATGATCCTTTCCCGATGACAGCTGAAACCTGGTAGGGGCCTTTCCCCCTCGGACCTAGATTTCCTGCATTGAGCTCCTTGGTGTTTTGAGTTAATTTCCTTAAAACCAAATCTCGTACCTTGAAATATCAAAGATTGGACCTTCGATTGTAGTATCTCTCCATTCTTTGTTTGTGGTCCACCATTCTTATATGCGCTAAGTCCCTACGTTCGTCGAGCAGGTCCATCTGATCAACATTGCTTCGTTGTTTGCTTCTTCGTCTGCCTGCAAGTATCTCATGGTAGGTTCTCCTACTTCTACCGGAATCATGGCATCTGCTCCGTTTACGAAAGAGAAAGGTGTCTCCCCCATGCTTGATTCGGCCATTGTTCGGTATGCCCATAGCACTCCCGGTAGCCCTTCGGGCCATTTACCTTTGGCTGCTTCCAATCTCTTTTTGAGATTCTCAATAATCATTTTGTTTGTCGATTCAGTTTGGCCATTTGTGAGCGGATGGTATGGGGACGATGTGATTCTTTTGATTTTCAATTCTTTAAAGAATTTTGCAATCCTCGCGCCTAGCTATAAATTGTAGTCCGTTGTCGCAGACTATCTCTTTTGGTATTCCGAACCTGCAAATTATATTATCCCATAGGAAATCGACCACTTTGCACTCGTTGATTTCTTGGTAAGGACCTGCTTCAACCCACTAAGAAAAGTAGTCAGTTAAAATTAAAAGAAATCTTACCTTACCGGGAGCCGGTTGCAGCGGACCGACTATGTCCATCCCCCATTTCATGTCTGGACAAGGCGACAAAACCGAGTGTAATAGCTCTGCCGATTGATGCACCAACGGTGTGTGGCGTTAACACTTATCGCATTTCTAAACATAAGCCTTAGCATCTTGTTCCATCTGGAGCCAGTAACACCCTGTCCTAATTAGCTTTAATACCAAGGAGTCCGCACCCAAGTGATTTCCACAAATTCTTTTGTAAACTTCTCTCATGACGTAATTAGCTTCGGAGGCTCCTAGACATCGGGCCAACGGGCCTTGAAAAGATTTTCTATACAATTGACCTCCCCCTGAGCAGTATCAGGCTGCTCTAGTGCGCAGCGCCCGGAATGCCTTGGGATCTTCGGGCAGTTTTACATGCTCGAGATAGTCAATGATCTCATTCCTCCAGTCCCAGACCAGATTGGTCGCGTTTACTTAATAATAACTGTCCACATCCAATACCGAATGCATAAGCTGCACGACCTTACCAGAGTCTGATCTCTTCATTTCCGTGGATGTGCCCAGATTGGCTAGTGCATCTGCTTCCATGTTTTCTTCCCTCAGGATGTGGGTAATTGACCATTCCCTGAACCGTGCAAGCAGAGCCTGGACTTCCACTACATATTGTTGCATGTGTTCCTCTTTGGCGTCGAAGATCCCGTAGACCTGATTTACTACCAGTTGAAAATCACATTTGATTTCTATGACCTCGGAGTTCAGTCCCACGGGCCAGCTCGAATCCTGCAATCAAAGCCTCATACTCAGCTTCATTCAAGGGATTCTTATAGCCTGCCTTAGGGTTTCTCCTGAAGGTGTGATTAGTACTACACCGAGCCTGAACCCTTTCACATTGGAAGCTCCATACGTGAACAAGGTCCAGACTCCTGATGTCGATTCTGACACCATCACTGCTTCTTTGGTGGCCAAAGGCAGCAATCCTGGACTGAAATCAGCCACAAAGTCGGCCAAAACTTGTGACTTAATCGTAGTTCTAGGTTTATACTCTACGTCAAATTCACTCATTTCGACAGCCCATTTGGCCAGTCTACCTAAAAGTTCAGGTTTGTGAAGGATATTCTACAGGGTAAAGGTTGTCACCATGGCTATCAGATGACAATGAAAATAAGGCCTAAGCTTCCGAGCGGCGACTACGAGAGCTAAGGCCTAGTTTTCCAGATGTGGGTAGCGAGTTTCCGCTCCCGTCAAAATTTTACAAACATAATAGATAGGAGATTGTGTACCTTCATCTTCATAGGCTAAAACAGCACTTACCTCCAAATCGGTTCTTGACCCAATCTTTATACTCAATCTCGGCTTCAACAATGATCCAAAGAGAGAGAAATTTGACTTTTTTCGATTTCATTTGGATCTTGGCTTAGGCCTAGTGTTCCAATTCTTCAACACATTCTGCTTCTTGATTCATTATTTCGAGGTCTGACGGCATTTTAAGATCTGGGCATGAAGTCCGCAAGCATGTCATGTTATTAAAATCTGCATTAACAGAGCTGAAAAAATAATAAGAAAGGTGACAAGATTAAGAAGAGAGACATTACCTGCTCGCCTTCCTCCGATTTTGATAATAATAGAGGGCTCGATAAATACCTTTTCAAATCTTTCAGAGCTTGCTGGCACTCTAGAATCCATTCGAAGTTGTTCTTCTTTTTCATAAATGAAAGTGATGACATTTTTCTGAAGACTAGAAAATGAATCTACTTAAAGCGGTCAGTCTTCCTTTCAACCTTTGAACCCCTTTCACATTTGATAGCTGGTCGGGGATGTCCTCGATGGCCTTAGTTTTATCTCCATTGACTTCATCCTCTTTTGCGACACCAGGAACCCTAAGAATTTACCGTAGATGACTCTGAATGCAAACTTTTCTGGGTTATGCTTCATGTTGTGCTTCCTTAGGACGTCAAAGGTTTCTTGCAGGTGTTTTAGACGATTCCCTGGATTCAAAGACTTAACCAGCACATTATCTTTGTAAACTTCCATGGTTTTCCCTATTTGTTTTTCAAACATTTTATTCACAAGCCTTTGATAAGTGGCTCCGGCGTTCTTAAGCCTCTGAGCACTTAATTTTTGACTATATTTAAATTTTTATCACCTTCTACTATGTAAATATTTTCAGAAATTTAATAAATATTTATTTTAGCTTTGTTATATATTTTTTTATATAGGGTAAAAATTATTAATAATTTAAAAGGGAAATTATTACTATTAGTATTATTTTTATTTTTATTTTTAAATAAACTGAATTAAAAAAACAAAAATAAATAAAAATTATTTTTTTTAAAACAAATTTCGGATGGGAATTAAAAAATAGGAAAAGTAGAAATATAAAATTAAAAAGTAAAAGTAAAAGTAGGTGAAAATTATTTAATAAAAAAGTAAAAGAAAGTGGAAAATTAAAAAAAAAATAAAAGTAAAAGAATGTGAAAATTTAAAAAATGAAAAGTAAAATAAAGTTGAAATTAAAAAATAAAAGTAAGGGTAGCTGAAAATTTAAAAAAAATATGTAAAATTAAATGAAAATTAAAAAAAAAAGAAAGAAAAGTAAAATAAGTGGGAAATAAAAAAAGAAAAGTATAAAAGTGGGAATTTAAATATAATAAAAGTAAAAAAAAAGTAAGAAATTAAAAAATAAAAGTAAAGGAAAGTGGAGAATTACTTTTTATTTTTTTTAAAAAAATGAGAAGTGGGAATTCTTTTTAATTAAAAAAATAATAAAATAATAAAAATAAAAATAAAAATAAAACAAATCTAAAAAAAATTCGAAATTTTATCTATAAATATAAGAGTAATGTGAGGAGAAAAGAGAGGGAGAGAGAAAAAAATAGAGAGGAAGGAATTGAGAGGAATTTATTTTCTTCTTCTAGGATAAGGAAATTTTTACTCGTATCATTCTTTCTTCGTCTTTCTTTCGAAAAATTCAGCAAAATCACCCCCTCCCCCCCCAAAAACAATAGCTTTAAAGCCAGCAAAAACAAGCCACTAAATTACCGGTTTTGCAAGGTCGATCGGGGTTGCAAGTCGCGATTTTTTGTTCAAGGTTTCGTGGCCGGTGAAAGCTCCAGTCAACACTCGTCGAATTGTTTAGCGCTCTTGTAATTTCAACTCTGTTAATTTATATCAAAGGTTCGTTATTTCCCTTTCTTCACTGATTATAATTGTCCATTTACCTTTTTGTCAATTGATGTGATTATTGGGTAGCATGAAGTAGTAGTTCACTCTATTGATATTTGGATCATTTGAATCTGATTGTTTCCTTGTTCATATGTTTATTGGACCATGATGTTAATTTTAGAGTTACAAAGTTTTGTTTTGAGTTGATTTAACCGGATAAAGTGTATTGAATCACTATAATTTGGCTTGTTTACTAATTTTGTTCATGAGATTGTGGTGTCATTAGTTTTGTTTAAGAAATGTACAGAATATGTGATAATGGGCTGGATAATTTGCTTGGGCCACGATTTGTTTCTAAGAAAATTGATTTTTGGGCTGTTGGAGAAGAAAAGATTTTGGGCCAAAAGATTTAGTCACATCAGGTCCAAAATAATAAATAACATAGCTGGCCCATCTTTCTCTAAACTAGCCCACTTTTCTATAAATAATAAATTCAATTCTTCCATAAATAATTACATATCTCATGACCTTACAATAATCTCAAAATTAGTAATTGAATAATATTCGAACTTCGTAGCTTGCTTTAGGCGCGATTAATAATAAATCATCGTGATTGTGGGTACGGTTCCCGTGGCATGGTCACGATACGTAATTCCCAATTTGAGTGTGCGTTTCACGTTACTCGACCACAACTTCAAACGATAATAAATAAAATTAAATACATTGTAGATTGCGGGTGCATTTCACGTGACGCGATTTGCGATGTGTATAAACAACGAGTGTATGACAACGTAACTCGTCTCATATTAATTCCATAAAAGTTTAAAATGCAGTAATGTAATAAAAGCAGTAAAAGGAATAAAAATGCACATATAGGTTTAAAACATGTATTAAATCAGATAAATAGGCCAATTATTAATAGTTAAGCAACCGTGCTAAAACCACGGAACTCGGGAATGCCTCACACCTTCTCTCGGGTTAACAGAATTCCTTACCCGGTCTTCTGTGTTCGCAGACCATAAATAAGAGTCAATTTTCCTAGATTTGGAAGTCTAAAATAAATCGGTGACTTGGGACGCCATAAATTATTCCAAGTGGCGACTCTGAATAAATAAATAATCCCATTTCGAATAATGTCACTTAAATTGGAAAAACTCCCTATCCCCTATCCCCTTGGAAAAAAGGAGGTGTGACAGCTCTGGCGACTCTGCTGGGAACAAGAACCCAGAATCTCTGGTTCAGGGTTCAGAATTCGAGCTTAGAATAGCTGTTATACTTGGCTTTTGTTTATTATCTGATTTTTATGTGTTTGAACCTAATGTGCTAAATGCCGCTTTTTACCGCTTTAATATTGCTTGAACTGTATATAAACTGTTACGAAACCCTCTTCTCTTTGAGTCTTCTAAATCTTCCAGGAAGCGTGCGCTTCGCGTGGCTTCTTTTCTGTTAGAGTCATACCCCTAATTTTTAGAACGAGGATCGGATAAGTTGCAAATCCGATGAAGCTTCTGTATTTCCGGTACGCTGCCCCCCTCGGCTCGAGTTGTCTGCTCGGGTAAGCCAGGTCTAGAACAACACACCCAGGATCTAAACCTAGAATAACATAGCCTCACGCCGGATCCCTAGTAGGAACGTTTATTTGCATCACGTGTATTTGACTTTGAAGGGACTCAACACAGGGGTTGGGTCCGTCTAGGACAGGTGTACCCAATATAAAGAACCATCCTGATGCATTTTATGTGTTACTTGTACATATATTTGTTTCGGCTTGCATGTTGACCGGCCTCTAGAATAGGGAAAGGGAACCAAGAAAAAACAAAGAGTAAGGTAGGAGAGAAAAAAATTTACCCGGTTTTGAAAATTCAGGTATTTGAAAAGTACTGAAACTCTGCCAAAATTTTGAAAAAAAAAAGTCATTTTCAAAATAAGTCGTGTTTTCCTATTGCGCCAAAACCTACCAAACTACACGGGTCTGATTCTCACCGGATGTGAGATACGTAAGCAACCCCTATCAGGTCCGGCCACATTTTTTCAAAACTAACCAAAATAAGAACCTTTTGAAACATGATCATCACTCGGGGCCGTTCTTGTCAAAATAGCCTTAAAACATTCTCCTGGAGCGTCGGAAGGCTGTTTTTCAAGAATAGCCACAATGTAAACCCAAGTCAGTCTTTTCTCCTATAACCAACCTCAGTTGGCAGAAACAACCCTAAAAGCTTTCCTCAAGTGCTGAAGGGTCGTATTTGCAAAAAAAAAAAAAAAACTATTTTGCTACGAAATTTACTAATTTGGATTTTTAAAATTAACCACTTTGTATTTTTGGAAAATGTGTCAGTTTTGATCTTTATCCTCAATTTGTGTGCAGAATGAGCACCGTTGAGAATGTACCTTTTTCCGGTCGTAGATGAGATTCCACTGGGACTCCACATGTGATGGAATGACCTGGGGGAGGTCAGCAAGCGTTATGTGACAAAGGCTTTAGGTAGGCTTACCGGGCTTCTGAAAATTAAACCAAGGGTTGATATAATTGAAGCTTTGATACCGTTTTGGGACCCGACGCAACGCACAATGTTTTTCACTTCTCTGATTTTGAGATGACCCCTTTGCTAGAGGACATGGCAGGTTATGTTGGTCTTGACGGGAATCTCAGGCACCGATATCCAGTAGCACCAAGACCTGTCACCCCTCATAAGTTTTTGGACCTTCTGAGCATTAGCCGGCAGGTCAAAGATGGAAATTTGGCCAAAGGATTTTGCACATTCCACTTCTTATATAGCCGGTATGGGGATCCCCGAGGATTTGAGGCTCCGGACACTAGTTTGAGTCATCAGGGAAGTAAAAACAAATGGGAAGCACGCAGAGGTTTAGCCTTCGTAGTTGCATTTTTAGGCACTCTGATATGCCCAAGGAGTGACGGATATATAGAGTTGGGACTTGCAGGAATGGCCGACTTTATGGTCAAAAAGGCTAACGGCACTCTTATAGCGATGATTCTGGTAGAAATCTATCAAGCTCTGACCGCATGTCGAGCTGGGACAAAGTTCTTTGAGGGTTGCAACGTGCTTTTGCAAATGTGGCTGATGGAACATCTTTGCCATCGCCCGAGGTACATAAACTACAGTTTGACCGGACTCGATTGCATTGAAGAATACGGAAACCGGGTAAACGATCATGAGTTACCGGAGGGTACTGAGGCTTGGTTCGCGTATTTGGGTTTTTTGACCGCAAACCGAATTGAGTGGACTTTCAGTTGGCTCACGGTCAATGAGGTTATTTACATGTCTGCCGGAGTGTGCTTTCTTTTATTGATGGGACTTCGGAGTATTTAGCAATATGCTCAACATCGGGTCCTACGCCAATTGGGAAGATACCAAACAGTCCCTTATGATGAAGATTTGAGTCTGTAGGTTATTGAACTATGCCCAAAAGTCGCATTCCCAGAAGAAAAGGTTCGCTAGATTTGGTACCAATGTAGGTTTCTGGAGCCACAGACTCAAGTACGGGATTGTTCCTCGGATGAAGTAGAATCTAACTACACAGCCTTGTATGGTAAGAGAGTTCGAGTCGATCAAGAGACAGAACAGCCCGCCAAAAGACCCTATGTCCAACAATTCACCGATGGAGCACGAGAACAGTGGGTTTGGTTAGCTAAAGAGAAGGAATACCGGACCACCATAAGCAAGCTAGAGGATCAAAATAAAAACCTCAAATTTAACAGTAGTTTTCAGGCTGCAAGGGATGGAGAAAAGAAAAGGTTGGCCCGAGAAAATGAAGCCCTTCGAGCTCAGATTCAGAAAATGAAAATAGTTGCTGAAAACCCGGTAAGAAGCGAAAAAGATGAAAGACTCATAAGCAATATGAGGCGGAAAGTTCATGATTATGGGTTTGATTTGACAAAGGCCGAGGATGAATTGCAAAAACTCGAGCAAAATTGGCGAATAATGCAGAAGAACGGGCAAGGTGTGTTCCACATTTAAAGCAAAAGTATGATAGAGGGGTTGCAATCTTAAGGGAAAAGCTGACTAATCTCTAAAATAAAATGGTCCAACAGACAAAGGATTTCAAAGCTGAAAGAGAGCATTGCTATACATTGATTTCCCGATTGGAAGAAGACATACAGCAATTGCAAGACCAAAACCATACAGCCACGCAGGTGTTGGAGACCCGGTCTCAGCAAATTGGATGCTTGCTCCAAGAAAAGGGCGTCATTAGAATGAGGATTAAATAAATTGCTGATTACGTCGCAATGAAATGCCATGAATGCGAAGATATGACCAGGTCCTTGTTCTTTGCTTCTGTGATGACTTTTGTCCGTCAGGTGATGGATGATTTAGAGTACCTTCAAGAAGAGATTGCACGCAGGCCCACGTCGAGACCGACTAATGTACCACGGGGCCCTAGAGTAGTATTGGAGGCTCTTATGTATTCCTGAATTTTATTTATTTATTATTTTTTGGCTGTGAGTCTGTATTTTACCTTTTCGAGTCTGTTTTTTCTGTTTTGAGTATGTATGTTTAATCGTCAGTATTTCCAAAGTCTTTGTAATAGAAAAACCCAAAAAGATTTTATTTAATGAAATATTGAAAAAAAACAAAAACCAAAATTTTCTTTTCTTTTATTCTGCATTTATTTCCTGAACTACGTAATGATCTGATTCATGCAACGTCATGATACGTAGGCAATCCCCATCAGATTCGATCGTAGCTATAGACAATCTGAGTGAAAAATAAAGAAAAAGAGATAAAAAGAAGGAAAATTAAGTGAACAAGAAAGAAAAAAGAGTGAAAAATAAAAGAGCGAAAACAGTAATAAAGGAAGGAAAAAGAAATCAGGATTCGAAATTTGAGAAAAGAGATAGTAAAGCCGGGATGAAACATACAGCCGTTGCAAAGACATTTAGAAACATTTAACTGTTTAAGTGCATTGCATTCCCAATATACGATTCCTTATCTGTTAAATATATCAAACTGACCAGGTTGTTGTGTGTGCAAATATCAAAGGTCCTGTTTAGGTGGTTGGTTTTGTGGTAATCTGGCTTCCCATCCTTACTTCATGAGATCTAAAGGTAGTGTTCCTATGGCCTCCGAAATTCATCTACCAATTATTGAGCCTGAGGATAGTCCGATATCGGCTATTCCACAGTCAGAGTACGCAACCGCTGAAGAAAATAGGAGGCTGCACGTCCGCATATTAGAAATGTGGGATGCTTGGTCTAATGGAAAAGAACCGCCCATATAATCCCCGGATTTCCTGAACTGCTTCCCAGGACGAGTGGAACCTCCAATGTCCCCATCCCCGTAACTAACTCATTCATCCCGTTTGGGTACCCCACTATATCGACCAATTTTACCGGTATGCCTTCTGAGGTTCGCCCCCAGGCACCGTTTTCAGGGGTACCTTCTACATTATTCACCGCACCACCAGTCTCTACTACGGCACAGCCAACAGTTCCCAGGCCATGCTTCGAGCCTTCAGCTTTCACTTTTCAAGTCTCGCAATTTCAGCTAGACAATGCTCATGTTACCCCAAACTCTTACCCTTAGCACCCGCAGTTTGAGTCTCCTATGGAACAGGAAAGAGCTATGAGAAACCCCGAGCAAGAAGTGATGGTTCGGAAGATAAAAAACCTCGAACAAAGTCTGAAGAACATGCAAGGCCTGAGTGGCCAAAAGAGTGTCTCCTACTCCGATTTGTGCATGTTTCCTCATGTCATTTGCCTGTTGGCTTTAAAACACTAAAATTTGAAAAGTACGACGGGCAGGAGACCCGATCGCTCATTTGAAAAGATATTGCAATCAGTTGAGAGGTGCAGGTGGAAAAGAAGAACTTTTGATGACCTATTTCTGGGAGAGCTTGACGGGAATTGCGTCAGAATGGTACATAGAACAGGACATCTCCCATTGGCATATATGAGATGACTTGGCCCGAGATTTCGTCAGGCAATTTCAATACAATATTGATATAGCTCCAGATAGGAATTCTCTGACCAGTTTCAAGAAGAAAACCGCGGAAAGCTTCCGTGAATATGCTATCAAGTGGCGTGGGTAAGCAGCCAGAGTGAAACTGCCTATGGATGAGACAGAAATGGTCAATGTTTTCTTGCAGGCCTAAGAGGCCGATTACTTTCAGAACATGATGTCTGTCATGGGCAAACCTTTTGCAGAGGCCATGAAAATCGGAGAAATGGTGGAAAATGGCCTGAAAACTGGCCGAATCATAAGTCAATCTGCTTTGAGAGCCACCTCCCAAGCCATCCAGAACGGCTCGGGAGGTTTAGCAAATCGAAAGAAGAGGGAAGAAGGAGCCATGATGGCTTCAGGTTTGAGAGGCCCCCGTCGATCCTGCGATCATTCTTAACTGCCTTCCAGAACACCACAACACTACTACCCCCATCAAGATGCAGTATATGACGTGGCACCGCTTCCCTATGCGGTGATGAATGCCCAACCTTATACACGGCCACAACAACACTACAACCAAAACCGAGCTCCACCTCCCAAAAATAACCATCCTTACCAAGCTCCATATAACCCCCATCCCCCACAAAACAATTACCAACATAATACACGCTCCCGTGAGCATCCTAGGAGAAACGACTTAACCCCTATTGGTGAGTCCTACTCTAGCCTATTTCCAAAATTAGTCCAGATGGGTCTATTGCAACTTGTGCCTCCAAACCGGCAAAATCAGGAATCTCCATCATACCGGTCCGGTACCAGGTTTGCCTAGCATTTGGGGGAAGAGGGTCATGATATGGAGGATTGTTGGACTCTCAAGAGGGTCGTTGAGAATTTGATAGAACAAAAACGAGTGGTGCTGAAGGACGAGGAAGTCCCCAATGTGACTAACAATCCATTACCGGCTCACAATAACGGGCCGGTCATTGGAATGATTTGTGATGATAAAGAGTTTTATCCAGCTTTGAAAGCTATCATCGCCATTGACGATTCATAGGGAAGACCTAAAGCAGCGGCGAAACAAGCCAGAAATGAGAAACAAATCACTCTAACTCCTCAAGTTGCAGAAAAAGTTGTGGAAACAAATACAGGGGAAACACCTGCTAAGGATGCAATTCTCTATGTTCCTAGGGCCCCAAGGAAAGAACAACTCATGTTAAACACTCCCAAAAGATTTGAGCAGAGGAAAGCCACGCTAAATGTGCCAAAGTTGTATGTGCCAAAAGGGACTTATGTGGCGCGGGGGCCGATAATTTCACTAGGGTTGACTGAGCCCGTGGTTATTAGTCGTGCACCACAGAGCCCTATGAGAGACCCCACTACAGTCCCCTGGAATTATAGCAAAACAATGGTTACTTATAAGGGGAAAGAGAATATGGGAGAGGTGAACGAAATGAACCAACCTAGGAAGTACCACAACCCAGAAGAGCAAAAGATGTTAAAACTGAGCAAGGATAAACGGTTTCTGCCTAAGAAGCCTGTGAGCGCTGAGGAAGCAGAAGAGTTTTTTCGAAAAATGAAAACTTCGGAATATGCAATAATTGACCAGCTCAGGAAGACTCCTTCCCAGGTTTTATTTTTATCTCTCTTTTTTTTTAGCTCAAATGAACATCAGAAGGTAATCCTGAAGACGTTGAACGAGGCATATGTCCCGGTTGAAACTTCAGTTGAACAACTGGAGAGAATGGCTGAACGATTCTTCGAAGTTAATAGGATTTCCTTCAGTCGTGATGATTTGCCCCAAGAGGGAGCCGCCCACAACAAAGCCCTTCACTTGACTGTCAAATACGAAGGTTATTATATGAACAGAGTCATGCTAGATGACGGGTCTGGGGTCGACATTTGCCCTCTCTCAACGCTCCAGAGGATGAAAATTGGAACAGAAAGAATTCGGCCAAACAATGTCTCTCTGCGCGCTTTTGATGGTTTCAAGCGAGACACAATAGGGGAATTTGATTTGATTTTGACCATTGGCCCTGTGGATTTCGAAGTAACTTTCCAGGTTCTGGACTTGGATACTTCATATAATTTTCTCCTAGGAAGACCATGGATTCACGCTGCAGGAGTTGTGCCCTCCACTCTTCATCAAATGGTCAAATTTTGAACATGAAAACCAAGAAATTGTTGTCCACGGGGAGGATGAACAATCCATTTACAGGGACCCTCCAGTCCCATGTCTCGAAGCTAGAGAAGGAAGTGAGCGCATTGTCTACCAAGCCTTCGAAATTGTGATCGCCGACCAATGCGAAGAAGGGGCCCCGTTCCCTCAACCTTGCTTATCTAATGCCTCGGTCATGGTCGCCACTGAAATGATTAAACATGGGTACAAGCCCGGAAAGGGGCTCGGGGTATCTCTACAAGGCATCATAGAGCCCGTTACTTCAACCGCCAATGATAAGTTCTTCGGCGTAGGTTTACGAGCTACAGAGGTCGATAGAAAATGGGCTGATGAGCGTAAGAAAAATGGGTAGGTCCTGTCTCAGCCCATTCCGCATCTCGCCAAGTCATTTATTGATCCCAAATATGTAGAAGAAGAAGAAGAAAAAGAGGCCTTCACGATCGAAGAGATTGAGGATATTTGTGAAGCCATGAAATAAATGTTGTATGAGTCCCACATGGTCCAGTCGGGGGAAGGAACGAGCACTGCTGAGGTGTTATACATGAGACCAAATGCCAAGCTTCAAAATTGGAAAGCTACCCCATTCCCTGTCAGGCGGGAATCCCGGTAGTCCAGTCTTGCCATTTTTTCTACATTACGAGTTATTTCAGGGTGTAACTCGAATATTTTTATTTTATTGTCTTTTGATTTTGATGTAAACCCTCTTATCTTCAATTCAATTCAATGAAATCAATATTTCATCATCAATGGATTTTTCCTTTTTCTTTATTCTAATTTTGCTATTTTTCTTATCTTTTCCTTTTCAGTTCTAATAATGCGAACTTAAATAACATGACATGCTTGCGAACTTCATGCCCAGATTCTGAAATGCTGTCTAACTGTAAAACAATGAATCAAGATCCAGAATATGATGAAGATGAGGCTTTTAGGGAAATAAATCGAGAATTAGAACAATTTGAGAATAAGCCTAAGCCAAACTTAAATGAAACCGAGCCAGTTAATTTGGGCAGTCCAGAAGAGGTCCGAGAAACCATGATAAGCATTCACGCCGATGAAAGAACTAGGGATGCATTGATCCAACTTTTGTTTGAATTCAATGATGTGTTTGCATGGTCCTATGATGATATGCCAGGTTTAAGCGTTGATTTGGTAGTACATAAATTGACAACTTATCTCGGTTACCCACCCGTACAACAAAAGCAAAGAAATGTTTAACCGAAAATCAGTGATAAGATCAAAGAAGAAGTCACCAAACAATTAAAAACTAGTGTGATTCGGGTGGTCCGATACACCACGTGGTTGGCTAATGTGGTCCCAGTGTCGAAGAAATATGGAAAAACCCGAGTGTGTGTTGATTATCGGGATTTGAACAAAGCAAGTCCCAAAACAACTTTCCACTTCCAAACATTTATATTCTTGTTGACAACTGTGCCAAACATGAGATACAGTCTTTCGTGGATTATTATGCTGGGTACCACCAGGTTCTGATGGATGAGGACAACGTAGAAAAGATGGCTTTCACCATGCCGTGGGGCACTTATTATTACAGAGTCATGCCATTCCGTCTGAAAAATGCCGGGGCAACTTACATGAGAGCCATGACTGCTATCTTCCATGACATGATGCACCGGTAAATCGAGGTGTATGTGGATGATGTGATCATTAAATCCAGAACACAAGAAGGCCATGTGCGAGATCTGAGAAAGTTCTTTGAGCGTCTGCGCAGGTATGACTTGAAATTGAATCCAGCCAAATGTGCATTCGGAGTTCCATCTGGGAAACTTCTGGGGTTTATAGTCAGTCGGAGGGGTATTGAATTAGATCCGACAAAGATAAAGTCTATTCGGGATTTGCCACCTCCGAAAACCAAGAAAGAGGTCATGAGTCTGCTAGGGAAATTGAATTACATCAGCAGGTTCATTGCTCAGCTTACTACCACGTGTGAGCCCATATTGCTGAAGAAAGATGCAGCGATCAAATGGACAGATGAATGTCAAGAGGCTTTTGATAAGATCAAAGAATATCTATCAAATCCCCCAGTGTTGGTTCCACCCGAGCAAGGAAGACCTTTGTTCTTGTATCTGATAGTCTTAGAAAACTCCTTTGGTTGTGTCCTGGGGCAACATGATGTGACCGATAAGAGAGAGAAGGTCATATACTACTTGAGCAAGAAGTTTACCATTTATGAAGCCAAGTATACTTTGTTGGAAAGAACTTGTTGCGCCATAACTTGGGTTGCCCAAAAGCTCAGACATTATCTTTTGGCCTACACCACATATCTCATAACTAGAATGGATCCTCTGAAGTACATATTCCAGAAACCAATGCCCACGGGAAGGTTAGCAAAATGGCAAATCCTGCTCACTGAGTTCGACATTGTCTATGTCACCCGTACAATGATGAAAGCACAAGCCTTGGCGGATCATCTAGCTGAGAACCCGGTTGATGATGAATACCAACCCCTAAGTACTTACTTTTCGGATGAGAAAGTAAATTCAGTTGAAGTAATTCCAGAAGACACCAATACTTGGAAAATGTTCTTTGATGGAGCTGTAAATGCAAAAGGTGTCAGGATTGGGGAAATTTTGGTTTCGCCCACCGGTCATCACTATCCGGCCACAGCCCGACTTCGATTCTTCTATACCAACAACACCGCTGAGTATGAAGCCTACATTATGGGCATGAATATGGCAGTTGATCTGGATGTGGAAGAATTGTTAATCATGGGAGATGCAGATTTGATCATTCGTCAAGCCCAAGGTGAATGGGAAACTCGAGATATCAAGCTTATCCCATATAGGCAACATGTGGAAGATCTTAGCAAACGATTCAAGTCCGTTGAGTTCAGGTATATTCCTCGATTCCATAACGAGTTAGCTGATGCATTAGCTACTTTAGCCTCAATGCTGTCGTATCCGGGTAATGTCCATATTGACCAGTTGGAAATCCAAATTCAAGAAATGCATGGTTATTGTAATACAATTAAAATAGAACTAGATGTTCAGCCATGGTATCATGATATCAAAAGGTTTTTGAAAACAAAGAAATATCCCAAGCAGGCTAGTGGAGACAAAAATAGAACCATTAGAAGGCTTGCCAACGGTTTCTTCTTGAGCGGAGAAATCTTGTACAAAAGAACTCCAGATCTGAATCTTTTGAGGTGTGTAGATGCCCTGGAAGCTGAAAAGATCATGAACGAAGTGCATTCGGGAGTATGTGGACCTCACATGAACGGATATGTCCTTGCAAAGAAAATCCTTCGGGCAGGTTATTACTGGATGACCATGGAAAAGGATTGCTTCAGTTTTGTCCGGAAGTGTCATCAGTGTCAGATACACGGTGACCTGATTCATGCACCTCCTTTAGAGTTGCATCCTATGTCAGCACCTTGGTCGTTCGTTGCCTGGGGTATGGATGTCATTGGGCCAATCGAGCCGAAAGCTTCAAATGGGCACATATTCATCTTGGTTGCCATTGATTATTTCACAAAGTGGGTTGAAGCAGTCGCTTTCAAAGTCGTCACCAAGAAAGCGGTGGTAGACTTCGTGCATTCCAACATTATTTGTCATTTTGGTATTCCTAAAACTATCATTACAAACAAAATTGCAAATATGAACAATCACTTGATGAGGGAGGTATGCGAACAATTTAAGATTACGCATCGTAATTCTACCCCTTATCGGCCCAAAGCTAATGGCGTTGTTGAAGCTGCAAAAAATAATATCAAGAAGATCCTCAGGAAAATAATTCAAAATTCTAGACAGTGGCATGAAAAGCTGCCTTTTGCATTATTGGGATATCGCACAACCGTGCGTACATCAGTTGGGTCTACGCCTTACTTATTGGCTTATGGCACTGAAGTCGTAATACCTGTAGAAGTTTAAATTCCCTCTCTTCGAAACATTGTTGAAGTCGAGATCGAGGATGATGAATGGATCAAGGCCCGATTGGAAAAATTAACTATGATTGATGAAATATGAATGGCCGCAGTTTGCCACGGGCAGTTGTACCAACAAAGAATGGCATGTGCCTACAACAAGAAAGTTCGGCCCAGGAAATTCGAAGTGGGGCAACTTGTTCTGAGACGTATTCTCCCGCATCATGAGGAAGCAAAAGGAAAATTTGCTCCAAATTGGAAAGGTCCGTACATTATAAGAAAACTGTTGCCGAAAGGAGCGTTGTACTTGGTAGACATTGAAGGAAATGACTCCAAAACAGTTGTCAATGCAGATGCGGTCAAGAGGTATTATGTTTGACCCTTTTTTGTTTCTTTGATCACCCTCTTTGGAACCTGAAAGTTACTACGGAAAAGGAGAAAAAAGAAAAAGATAAAAAAAATCAAAAATTAAAAAAAAAAACAAAGTTCCTTGAACTACGTTCGACTTGATTCCGAAAGGATATGTAGGCAGCCTCTCTCTGGGGTTCTATCACACCAAAACAAAAATCCAAATTCCCGCAAAAATGAAACAGGGGCAGATGTTATAATGGTTTGGCGATGGTTTGTCTGAAAGGTTCCAAAGTTGTAATTCAATCCAAATCCTTTTTACCCAAATCCTTTTCAAGTCCTTCCGATCAATCGGCAAAGAGATTCAAAATGGGAGGATACAGCTACTTGGATCTGATACAACAAAATGAGAGAAATAAAATGAGAGAGTCTTATCGGTGAAAACCCTCATGGGCACCGTAAGGCAATGGTAAGCAGAGAAATTCAAAAATGATAGAGTCTTGTTAGTAAAAACTCGCAAAGAGTACTATAAGGAGATGATGAGAAGAGAAATAAGAGAGGCCAGCTGGTGAAAACCCGCAAAGGGCGCCACTGATCGAAAAGAGGATCCTCACAGTCACTGGCATCGACATAGTCCTGGGCAAAGTTTCTCAGTCTCAAGGCAAGAGTTGTGATGAATTTCTGAGAGTTGGATGATTTACACAGATCAGGCATCTAGTCCAAGAGGCATGTCATGTTCATTGAAGTCCGTATACACTCCACATAAGTCCTTCTTTCTTTTCCCCGAAAGGGATACCTCTCGTCTAAATTCATTTATCCATTCCATTGTTTGCTCTTTGAATCCTATTCGGTTTAACTCTGTTCCGAAACTAAGACAAAGAAGGGAAGGCAAGACTGATTTATAGGGTTCTTACTTTATACAAGCCAGTATGCAAAAGAAAAGGCACCCAACCTCGGCAAGGGCATCAAGTCGACTCCAACTGGCCATGTTGGCCGATGTTTCGAAATCGAAAACTGTTAAAAGAGGAAATTCAAAGTCAAATGCCCACAAGGGCAAAATAAAAATTGAAAAGGTTAAGTCCCACGTGACTAACCATCATGGCAAAGTCCAAAAAAGCAAGAGGTTCTCCAAGGTTAGAAATGCAATCGATATTCACGAAACAACCAGTTGCAGTTGAAAGGGCCGAGACCAAGTGACTGAAACAATCAATGCCACAAAACCACCCACCATTTCAAACTGACAAATTGTTCTTTGTTTGAAAAGTAGGAAACATGTGCAATCCAAAGGCAACCTTGTAAGAAGCAGGTGTAACCAAAAAGAAACTACGATAGGGCTAGAAACAGCTTTGCAGTAACAACCCAAAAAAGAAAGTCTCCTCCAAAATTCTTTCCCGCATTTACTCATTCTCTGAAATAGAAATAAGAAATGATGATGAAAATGATGAAAAAAAAAAGAAAACAAAGAAAATTCAAAATCATGGTAGTATAGGGTCTCCGATCCCTAGCTGCGTTTTTCCAACATAGGGTCCCCACTCCCTAGTTGATGCCAGTATATGGTCTTCACTCCCTAGTTGATGCCAGCATAACCTGATACCAACATAGGGTCTTCACTCCCTAGTTGATGCCAATATAGGGTCTCCACTCCCTAGTTGATGCCAACATAACCTGATGCCAGCATAACCTGATGCCAGCATAGGGTCTCCACTCCCTAGTTGATGCCAATATAGGGTATCCACTCCCTAGTTGATGCCATCATAACCTGACGCCAACATAGGGTCCCCACTCCCTAGTTGATGCCAAGATAGGGTCTCCACTCCCTAGTTGACGCGAGCATAACCTGATGCCAACATAGGGTCCCCACTCCCTAGTTGATGCCAATATAGGGTCTCCACTCCCTAGTTGATGATTTTTAGACATAGGGTCTCCACTCCCTAGTCACTTTTCCAACATAGGGTCTCCACTCCCTAGTTGATGATTTTTGGACATAGGGTCTCCATTCCCTAGTCTCTTTTCCAACATAGGGTCCACTCCATAGTTGATGTTATTTTAGACATAGGGTCTCTACAACCTAGTCTCTTTTCCAACATAGGGTATCCACTCCCTAGTTGATGTTATTTTAGACATAGGGTCTCCACTCTCTGGTCTCCTTTCCAACATAGGGTCTCCACTCCCTAGTTGATGATTATTTTAGGCATAGGGTCTTCACTCCCTAGTCTTCTTTTCCAACATAAGGTCTCCAGTCCCAAGTTGATAATTCTTTAGACATAGGGTCTTCACTCTCTAGTCTGCTTTTCCAACATAGGGTATCCAGTCTCTAGTTAATGATATTTTAGACATAGGGTCTCCACTCCCTAGTTGATGCCAGCATAACCTGATGCCAACATAGGGTCTCCACTCCCTAGTTGATGCCAATATAAGGTCTCCACTCCATAGTTGATGCCAACATAACCTGATGCCAGCATAACCTGATGCCAGCATAGGGTCTCCACTCCCTAGTTGATGCCAACATAACCTGATGCCAGCATAACCTGATGCCAGCATAGGGTCTCCACTCCCTAGTTGATGCCAGCATAAACTGATGCCAGCATAACTTGATGCCAACATAGGGTCCCCACTCCCTAGTTGATGACAATATAGGGTCTCTACTCCCTAGTTGATGATTTTTAGACATAAGGTCTCCACTCCCTAGTCACTTTTCCAACATAGGGTCTCCACTCCCTAGTTGATGATTTTTGGACATAAGGCCTCCACTCCCTAGTTGATGATTTTTGGACATAGGGTCTCCACTCCCTAGTCACTTTTCCAACATAGGGTCTCCATTCCCTATCTGATGATGTTTTGACATAGGGTCTCCACTCCCTAGTTGATGTTATTTTGGACATAGGGTCTCCACTCCCTAGTTGATGTTATTTTGGATATAGGGTCTCCAGTTCCTAGTCTTTTTTCCAATATAGGGTCCACTCCCTAGTTTATGTTATTTTAGACATAGGGTCTCTACTCCCTAGTCTCTTTTCCAACATAGGGTCTCCACTCCCTAGTTGATGTTATTTTAGACATAGGGTCTCCGCTCCCTGGTCTCCTTTCCAACATACGGTCTCCACTCCCTAGTTGATGACTATTTTAGGCATAGGGTCTTCACTCCCTAGTCTACTTTTCCAACATAAGGTCTCCAGTCCCTAGTTGATGATTCTTTAGACATAGGGTCTTCACTCCCTAGTCTTCTTTTCCAACATAGGGTATCCAGTCCCTAGTTGATGATTTTTTAAACATGGGGTCTCCACTCCCTAGTCTGCTTTTTCAACATAGGGTCTCCACTCCCTAGTTGATTTTATTTTAAACATATGATATGCACTCCCTAGTTGATGCGAGCATAACCTGATGCCAACATAGGATCCCCACTCCCTAGTTGATGCCAATATTGGGTCTCCACTCCCTAGTTGATGATTTTTAGACATATGGTCTCCACTCCCTAGTCACTTTTACAACATAGGGTCTCCACTCCCTAGTTGATGATTTTTGGACATAGGGTCTCCACTCCTTAGTTGATGATTTTTGGACATAGGGTCTCCACTCCCTAGTCACTTTTCCAACATAGGATCTCAAATCCCTAGTTGATGATTTTTCGACATAGGGTCTCCACTCCTTAGTCTTTTTTCCAACATAGGGTCTCCACTCCCTAGTTGATGTTATTTTGGACATAGGGTCTCCACTCCCTAGTTGATGATTATTTTAGGCATGGGGTCTTCACTCCCTAGTCTGCTTTTCTAACATAGGGTCTCCAGTCCCTAGTTGATAATTTTTTTAGACATAGGGTCTTCACTCCCTAGTCTGCTTTTCCAACATAGGGTCTCCACTCCCTAGTTGATGATTTTTAGACATAAGGTCTCCACTCCCTAGTCTGCCTTTTCAATATAGGGTCTGCACTCCCTAGTTGATTTTATTTTAGACATATGATCTCCACTCCCTAGTCGTCTTTTCTAACATAGGGTCTCTACTCCCTAGTTGATTTTATTTTAGACATAGAGTCTCCACTCCCTAGTCTTTTTTCCAACATAGGGTCTCCACTCCGTAGTTGATTTTATTTTAGACATAAGGTCTCTATTCCCTAGTCTCTTTTCCAATATAGGGTCTCAACTCCCTAGTTGATTTTATTTTAGACATAGGGTCTCCACTCCCTAGTCTCCTTTCTAACATAGGGTATTCACTCCCTAGTTGATTTGATCTTAAATGCACGGTACACCACTCCCTGATATATTTGCCAATATAGGGTATCTCATTCCTTGGCCATATTTTCCCAACATAAGGTACAACAATTCTTAGTTGAGACATACTTTTGACGATAAAGAAACACCATAAAAAAAATAAAAAAAATAAAAAAAATGTGACTTTTTCGGGGTACACCACTCCCGACCTTTATTGCTTTCAATAAAGAAGTAGTTTAGAATTTTGTTACAATAACTCACGAAATTTTTCTAGTGCAAACTGGCGCAGAAAAATTTCATTCTTTTGTTTGTTTGGGTGTCTGAGTAGGTTTTACCTCGAGGCACAAGGTTCGAGATGACCAAAAGAAGAAGTCGCAATTCAGAATAAAAGAAAAGAAAAAATAAGTGAATCCAAAATACAAAAGCAGTTGAAAAGATGTGGAATGCTCAAGACATGATTGAAGCCACGAACATTGGAGTCCCGTTTTTATCAGAAGAGGCCGCAGAAGAATGAACTAGCATCTGCAGCTAGCAAGCATCAAGGTTCAAATCAAAAGTTTGCATGAAGAACCATTCAAGACTCAAGATCAAGCTTCAGAAGACTTATAGATAGGAATCTTGCAATTCATAACTGATAGGCTTGTTTAGTTCTTTTAGATTTTGATTTTGATGTAATAACAGGACCACGGACCGGAACCTCGAACGGTACCTCACTCGACTCTCTCACCCTCTCTACATACTCCATCACTTCATTCACTTCTGAACTACACGCGACTTGATTTCCTTATAACCCGGGATATGTAGGATGTCCAAAACCAGGACTCAGTTGCACCCTATCTTTTATTTCTTTTCCTTTTGAATAATGGTTTGGTAAAAAATAGTCACATGGCTCACCTAGTCTTTGCCTAAAAATTCTTCATGTTTCCAAGCAAACAGGGGCAGCTGTGAGCACTTAATTTTTGATTATATTTGAATTTTTATCACCTTCTATTATGTAAATATTTTAAGAAATTTAATATATATTTTTTTAGCTTTGTTACATTTTTTTTATATAGGGTAAAAATTAATAATAATTTAAAAGGTCAATTATTACTATTAGTATTATTTTTATTTTTTTATCTTTATTTTTAAATAAAATAAATTAAAAATCGAAAATAAAAAAAAATATTTTTTTTTAAAACAAATTTCGGATGGGAATTAAAAAAAGGAAAAGTAAAAATATAAAAGTAAAAAGTAAAAGAAAAAGTAGGTGGAAATTATTTAATAAAAAAAGTAAAAGAAAGTGGAAAATTTAAAAAATAAAAGTAAAAGAATGTGACAATTTAAAAAATAAAAGTAAGGGTAGCTGAAAATTTTTTAAAAAAAGTAAAATTAAGTGAAAATTAAAAAATAGAAAAGTAAAATAAGTGAGAAACAAAAAAAGAAAAGTATAAAAGTGGGAATTTAAATATAATAAAAGTAAAAAAAAGTAAGAAATTAAAAAATAAAAGTAAAGGAAAGCGGGGAATTACTTTTTATTTTTTTAAAAAAATGAGAAGTGGAAATTCTTTTTAATTAAAAAATAATAAAATAATAATAATAATAAAATAAATCTGAAAAAAATCGAAATTTTATCTATAAATATAAGAGTAATGTGAGGAGAAAAGAGAGGGAGAGAGAAAAAAAAATAGGGAGGAAGGAATTGAGAGAAATTTATTTTCTTCTTCTAGGATAAGGAAATTGTTATTCGTGTCATTCTTTCTTCGTCTTTCTTTCGAAAAATCCAGCAAAATCACCCCCTCCTCCCCCAAAAAATAGCTTTAAACCCAGCAAAAACAAGCCACTAAATCACCGATTTTGCAAGGTCGATCGGGGTTGCAAGTCGAGATTTTTTGTTCGAGGTTTCGTGGCCGGTGAATGCTCCAGTCAACACTCGTCGAATTGTTTAGCGCTCTTGTAATTTCAGCTCTATTAATTTATATCAAAGGTCCGTTATTTCCCTTTCTTCACTGATTATAATTGTCCACTTACCTTCTTGTCTATTGATGTGATTATTGGGTAGCATGAAGTAGTAGTTCACTCTATTGATATTTGAATCATTTGAATCTGATTGTTTCCTTGTTCATATGTTTATTGGACTATGATGTTAATTTTAGAGTTGCAAAGTTTTGTTTTGAGTTGATTTAACCGGATAAAGTATCTATTGAATCACTATAATTTGGCTTGTTTACTAATTTTGTTCATGAGATTATGATGTCATTAGTTTTGTTTAAGAAATGTACAGAATATGGATAATGGGCTGGATAATTTGCTTGGGCCACGATTTGTTTCTAAGAAAATTGGTTTTTGGGCTGTTGGAGAAGAAAAGATTTTGGGCCAAAAGATTTAGTCACATCAGGCCCAAAGTAATAAATAACATAGCTGGCCCATCTTTCTCTAAACTAGCACACTTTTCTATAAATAATGAATTCAATTCTTCCACAAATAATTACATACCTCATTACCTTACAATAATATCAAAATTAGTAATTGAATAATATTCGAACATCGTAGCTTGATTTAGGTGCGATTAATAATAAATCATCGTGATTGTGAATACGGTTCCCGTAGCATGGTCATGATACGTAATCCCCAATTCGAGTGTGCGTTTCACGTGACTCGACCACAACTTCAAATAATAATAAATAAAATTAAACACGTTATAGATTGCAGGTGCGTTTCACGTGACGCGATTTGCGATGTGTATAAACAATGAGTGTACGACAACGTAACTCGTCTCATATTAATTCCATAAAAGTTTAAAATGCAGTAATGTAATAAAGGCGGTCAAAAGAATAAAAATGCACATATAGGTTTAAAACATGTATTAAATCAAATAACTAGGCCAGTTATTAATAGTTGAGCGACCGTGCTAAAACCACTGAACTCGGGAGTACCTCACACTTTCTCTCGGGTTAACAGAATTCCTTACCCGGTCTTCTGTGTTCGCAGACCATAAATAAGAGTCAATTTTTCTAGATTTGGGATTCTAAAATAAATCGGTGACTTGGGACACCATAAATTATTCCAAGTGGCGACTCTGAATAAATAAATAATTCCATTTCGAATAATGTCACTTAAATTGGAAAAACTCCCTATCCCCTATCCCCTCGGGAAAAAAGAGGTGTGACAAAGCCCGAAAGGTATCACATTATAGCAATATGTGTCGGAGTTCGTTATAAATAAAGTTTTTTTCGTGATCCCCCGGGTTCATTTTGATTTGGTTGTACACAGAATAGACATCGAGGAAACTCATCAACTCATGCCCGGCCGTCGCATCAATCATTTGATCAATGTTTGGCAATGGGAACGAGTCTTTTGGGCACGCCTTATTTAGATCCTTATAATCCATGCATATGCGAAATGTATTATTCTTCTTTGGAACTACTACTACGTTAGCTAGCCAGTCAGGATACTTTACCTCCCTGATTGAACCGATATCAAGCAAACGAGTTAGCTCTTCTTTGACGAATTTTTTTTCTGACCTCGGCAATAGGGCATTTTTTTGCCTTACTAGAGGAATGTTAGGATCCAGGATTAGCTTGTGCACGGCCACCTCTGGCGGAATACCTGTCATATCTGCACGCGACCATGCAAAACAGTCAACGTTAAATTTAAAAAATTCAATAAATCCTGACCTAAGCTCGGGGTTTAGTCCTGTCCCCAAGTGGAACTTCCTCTCTAAGAATTTCTCAAACAATGCGACTTGCTCGAGTTCTTCCATTGCGGACTTGGTTGCGTCCGTTTCCTCTGGTACCTGGAAATGTCTTGGAACCTGATAGGATTCTGTCTCCTCCCCCCTGTTGACTACGTTTGGTTTTGGAGTAGGCGTCTTGACAAAATAGAAATAGAAAATCTTACTAATGAAGTATTACAAGCAGCCAATAAAAAAGAAACTATTGGTGAATACTTCACTAATGATGATAATTCAAAAATTGATAAAGAATCAACTAGCGGCACAGCGGTAGCAAAAATTACTAAAGTAAGAGCCCATAGTTATCATATTCCTATTACCTTAAAGGTAAAAGATATTACGATTAATAAATTAGCCTTATTAGATTCAGGTGCAGATAGAAACTGCATAATGGAAGAAATAATACCAACCAAATACTTTGAAAAAAGTACTACAAAATTATATTCCGCCACAGGAGAAAAATTAAAGATAGATTACAAACTATCAAAAGCCCACATTTGCAATGATGGAATCTGTTTTATAAATGATTTTGCGGTAACCAGGGATATAAATGAAGAAATTATCCTAGGTATACCTTTTATAACTCAGATTAAATCATTTCATGATAATTTAGAAGCTATTTGTACTACAATATTAGGAAAGGAAATAAAATTTCCTTATCTTAATTCTATCTCCAAAGAGGAAAGTGACTTCCTCAAATCAAAGACTATTTTTAAAATAAACCTGCTTTCAAATCAGGTAAATTATTTAAAAAATAATATAAAAGTTCACAAAATTGAACAAACTTTAAAAACCCCGGGAATGGAAGAAAGGATAAAATCTTTTCAAGAAAAACTCGAATTGGAAGTTTGTTCAGAATTACCTAATGCCTTCTGGGAAAGAAGAAGGCATGAAGTCGAACTTCCTTATATTAATGAGTTTACTGAACAAGCCATACCCACGAAAGCTAGGCCTATTCAGATGAATCATGAACTCATGGAAGTTTGTAAAAATGAAATTAACGATCTCCTTAAAAAGAAGATTATCAGACCCTCTAAATCACCTTGGAGTTGTGCAGCTTTTTATGTTAATAAAAGTGCAGAAAAGGAAAGAGGAGCTCCCAGATTAGTTATTAATTACAAACCATTAAACAAGGTTTTACAATGGATTAGGTACCCGATACCTAATAAAAGAGACTTATTAAAAAGAACTTATAAAGCAAATATTTATAGCAAATTTGATATGAAGTCAGGATTTTGGCAAATTCAAATTAGCGAGAAAGATAAATATAAAACTGCCTTCAATGTCCCCTTTGGACAATATGAATGGAACGTAATGCCTTTCGGGTTAAAAAATGCCCCATCAGAATTTTAAAACATTATGAATAACATATTCAATCCATACAGTAATATGTCAATTGTTTACATTGACGATGTTTTAATATTTTCTGAAGATATAGAATCTCATTTTAAACATTTAAATACATTCTTTAAAGTTGTAAAACATAATGGACTAGTAGTAAGTGCTAAGAAGATTAAGTTGTTTCAAACGACTATCAGATTTTTAGGACATGATCTTTACCAAGGCACTTACAAACCAATCTGTAGAGCCATTGAGTTCTCCTCAAAGTTTCCTGATGAAATTCTAGATAAAACACAATTACAAAGGTTTTTAGGAAGCCTTAATTACGTAGCAGACTTCATTCCTGATATTAGGAAAATTTGTGAACCACTATACAAGCGTCTCAGAAAGAACCCAGTTCCATGGAGTCAAGAACAAACTGACACTGTCAAAAGAGTCAAATCTATTGTTCAAAAACTTCCTTGTCTAGGCATTCCTAATCCTGAGGCATTCATGATAGTTGAAACCGACGCTTCTGATGAAGGATATGGTGGTATTCTCAAACAACGAGTCTCTTTGAACTCTTCAGAACAATTAGTCCGTTTCACTTCTGGAATATGGAATTCGGCTCAGAAAAAATATAGTACAGTCAAAAAAGAAATTTTGTCTATAGTACTATGTATTACGAAGTTTCAAGATGACTTAATAAATAAAGAATTTTTATTAAGAGTTGATTGTAAGTCAGCTAAAGAGATTTTACAAAAGGATGTTAAAAACCTCATTTCAAAACAGATTTTTGCCAGATGGCAAGCACTATTATCTAGTTTTGATTTTCAAATTGAGTTTATTAAAGGTGAGGAAAATTCTTTACCCGACTTTCTAACCAGAGAATTCCTACAGGAAAAAAATGAGACCGAACCAGAAGGGTCCTTTCAGGGCCTCACCAAAGAGAGAAAATAGATATTCTGCACTAGCAGATTATTATCCCCCTTACCCGTGAGACCACCTCTAAATATAATGGTAACCCCTCCGAGAGTTCCCACTATAAATAAACCAGCTACAATGAAAGTCCTTTGTACTATTCCAAAAATAGAAGGACCAGGACCATTCTAACAACCTTCTTCGAAAGCTTCAACAAGCCAAACTGGTAAAACACTCACCAGTTCAGATTATGAAATGAAGACCCCAGAGTCATTTGCACAAGCAGTCAAGCCAGAGACACCATCCAAAAAGGAAGGTAAAAAATCGGTTTCTCAAGAAAAGGAAACATTTGAAATAATCTTCAAAGCACCAATTAAAGTGATAGCATTGGACAAAGGATATGAAAACTTCGACAAACAAGATTTGATCAGACCCTGTTATACAAACAGGAACTATGTTGAAACAAGTGACCCTCTCAAATCAAGAAGGTATTATGAATTTATCCTTACAGATACAGGATCAGTCAGTTTTGAACATACCCTCAGAGATGACAAAGACCCCGACAGTATCAAGTATTCTAGGTTTACCATTCATAAAATTATGAGCCCCTTTTGAATGGGGAATGGATCATTTGCACACCCCGATTGTGCTCTCTGTACAATTCAGACCTCAAACATACAATTTTAAGGATTACATGGATGCATGGTATAACTTTATGTTCCTACGCCCGGGTTCTCATACATGGTTCGTAAAATATAGCGAACAAGCAGCTAAGTCAGTCATA
The DNA here is from genome assembly GCF_000390325.3 of Nicotiana tomentosiformis. NCBI lineage: Eukaryota > Viridiplantae > Streptophyta > Magnoliopsida > Solanales > Solanaceae > Nicotiana > Nicotiana tomentosiformis. Next base: position 8,978,180 of record NC_090814.1, on the reverse strand, counting down.
CCGAGATGGTTCTATGATTGGTGGAAAGCATTCGGAGGAACAGAGCAATCAATGCCCCGAAGCTTCCATATTCATTATGAGAGATTCCAGAAAGAACTGGAAATCTCTACCCTACCAGACCATATCAAGATTTGCAAATATTACTTTGCAAAAAGGATTTCTTTTGTTATTAGTTGGACGTTCGAAATAGAACAAATCGAACGAATCCAATATTTAGTTAAGATACCAAAAATCAAAGGATGGGTTCCTGAATCAAGAGAGATCAAGAAACCCAAACCAGCCAGCAGGAGTGGATCTACCAGTTCACAAGCAGAACTAAAAAAGAGACTCCTAGAAGTCTTAGCTTTAAAGAATAAGTATCTACATACCATTTTCGATTGATGGTATTGTTGGGATGTAACCACTGAGCATCTAGACTTTTCCAATTTATTTCAAAGTCATCGGCTCGGATTACAGTTAATTGATCAACCGTTTCAGCAGTTGGGCTTTTTGGAGTAGTAATAAAGGGTCTATTTTGATAAATAACTTTGGGAACAGTTTTATTGAAATCTACTCCCTTAAGTTTTGTATCGATTTCTTCGATAAGTTCTTCATCACTCTTGCTATCCTTAGAAGCAGGTTTAGTAAAGGTTATTCTTCTACTGGAAGAAGCTTCACTATTCGAATTTGGACTTAAGAATTTTAAGTCTATTGCTCCAGAAGGATGTTGAATGACTTGTTCAATGTATGAACTCTCAGGTTCATAAATTGGTTGGGTAATGGAGTTAAAACTCCATTCATCTTTCGAAAGAATCTCATTCCATTGAATCATTCTAGGGACGAAGGTATTACTATGTTCTTGGTTTGCTTCCATGAGCATAGTAACTCCTTTATTACTTTCGATCTTAGCTTTTGGGGCTAACATTTTTTTCATTAGTCTGTAATAAACTCTATATATTACAGCTATTTCTCTTGTGTTAACTTTGCTGTTCATATTTTTTGTTTTTATATTAAGAGTTAATATATCCAGAACATTCTGATCATTTATGTCAACAGAAAAGTTTGGATAACAATTAAAGTAAACTGGGCCTTGGGCTAAGTTACTTTGTAAAACTCCTAACAAAGAATCATCAAAGTTAAAAAGTCTTTCATCTCTTAGTAAGAGACAGAGAGGGGTGTCTAAACCTAATCTGTATAAAGGTTTGACCGCCACTTGTACTAATCCGATATGAAGGAAATTGAATTTCTTTCTGTAATGATGAATGTCTTGTGCAGCTAATAACTTGATTGTTTCTATCGAGTTATTGATGGCAATAGTAGATTCACAAGTTTTGATGTTATAATTTTTTATAAAATCAAACTTACCAGTATGATAGATAGTACTGTAGGATTCTCTAGGAATACTCCAATTTTGTAAATCATTTTCTATTTTGGCAATGTTTGTTACTGCCAGAGATTGGTTTATATCATTCAGAATATTGTTTTTATCTGAATTAATCATAATAAGATAGTTGTGTGTCTTCTAATACAAATATTTATTGCTTTTAAATTCAGAAGAATATAAAATTTTCTACTTTTATAAACATACAAATTTTGTACTAAAGTTTTTAAGACTTCAGAAATTTCTTCTAAACTTTGTTTTCTTGGTTCAATAAAAACAAGTTCTTTATAAATTTCAATATTGTATTCAACACGAAAAATTTTCTTATTAATTTTTCTTAATCCTTTTAGGATTCTCCATCTGCCTTGATTCATTAATCTTATATTATTAAAAGTAGGATGATTTCTCATTTGAAAAGGTTTTTTCAAAATTATCAGTATTAAAAGAGGGGTATACTATCTTTAAGGCGTAAGTCTACTATCTCTATATTCTTATCATGCAATAGTCTTCTTGATAATTCTATAGTGTTCTTAACTGTATAGTGTTTACTACTTATCTTCTTCTTTACTGCAGATCTAACTTGGTTGTGTTCTTAGTTCTAAGTTATCTTAGGGGTTGGGGATTAAACGTGTTAACTGTGTCCTGTCTCTCACGGTACACCCTAGCCTATGGACGACGGCAACTGACGGCAGTTTAATAAGGTTTAATCGACATCCTACAAGGATCCCTCACACTATGAGCATAGAACAGTAACCTAGCAAGATCAGAAGTTTTAAGGAAGATAAACAGTAAACTTGTGCAGAGATGAATAGTATAGAAGTATCTAAGAGTTATAACATGAACAAGATAATAGGATTTCGACGAACCCTAAAGACAGTATAACAGGTTTAGCCTATCATGTTTAACATGGTTAACATGGCTCTGATACCATTAAGAGGATCTTAAGTTTTATCTTTAAAATAGATAAAATAAATGCGGAATTAAATAGTAAAGACAGAAACACTTACTTGTTAAAAGCTTTATTCAAACATAATAGAATATTTTACAGAGGGGAAAGAAAAGATAGGGAAAATCTGGGAAAATTTTCGGATGCCCTCTATTACAATGATAGGAGTCCTTTTATAGACTTCAGATTTTTGTTAAGTTAATCTTAACTGTTTGAATGGACGATCCCAGTTTGCTGTCTGTTGCTTTACTAAAAGGTTGTCTGTTACTTTTCTGAAGAGGCAAGTACTGTGTTTGTCTTCTTGTGGTAGTCATTATCAGATGACTCCTTCTTTTTGAAGAGTCGTTTGTCTTTGTCTGGAGAATCTTTATCTTCAGTTACTATTCTTCTTCTGCGTAGGCCCGGTAGGCTTGGGCTATTCCGTGTGGGTCTTCCATGTCCCCATTGTCTTGGTTTTCCGTTGAGGAAGATGCTGATACTGTGTCTAACATAGCCTGTACTTCTACTGGGCTTGCTGTTTCAATGTTTGCTAAGACTTCTAGGAGTCTCTTTTTTTAGTTCTGCTTGTGAACTGGTAGATCCACTCCTGCTGGCTGGTTTGGGTTTCTTGATCTCTCTTGATTCAGGAACCCATCCTTTGATTTTTGGTATCTTAACTAAATATTGGATTCGTTCGATTTGTTCTATTTCGAACGTCCAACTAATAACAAATGAAATCCTTTTTGCACAGTAATATTTGCAAATCTTGATATGGTCTGGTAGGGTAGAGATTTCCTGTTCTTTCTGGAATCTCTCATAATGAATATGGAAGCTTCGGGGCATTGATTGCTCTGTTCCTCCGAATGCTTTCCACCAATCATAGAACCATCTCGGTATAATTGACTTAGCTGCTTGTTCGCTATATTTTACGAACCATGTATGAGAACCCGGGCGTAGGAACATAAAGTTATACCATGCGTCCATGTAATCCTTAAAATTGTATGTTTGAGGTCTGAATTGTACAGAGAGCACAATCGGGGTGTGCAAATGATCCATTCCCCATTCAAAGGGGCTCATAATTTTATGAATGGTAAACCTAGAATACTTGATACTGTCAGGGTCTTTGTCATCTCTAAGGGTATGTTCAAAACTGACTGATCCTGTATCTGTAAGGATAAATTCATAATACCTTCTTGATTTGAGAGGGTCACTTGTTTCAACATAGTTCCTGTTTGTATAACAGGGTCTGATCAAATCTTGTTTGTCGAAGTTTTCATATCCTTTGTCCAATGCTATCACTTTAATTGGTGCTTTGGAGATTATTTCAAATGTTTCCTTTTCTTGAGAAATCGGTTTTTTACCTTTCTTTTTGGATGGTGTCTCTGGCTTGACTGCTTGTGCAAATGACTCTGGGGTCTTCATTTCATAATCTGAACTGGTGAGTGTTTTACCAGTTTGGCTTGTTGAAGCTTTCGAAGAAGCTTGTTGGAATGGTCCTGGTCCTTCTATTTTTGGAATAGTACCAAGGACTTTCATTGTAGCTGGTTTATTTATAGTGGGAACTCTCGGAGGGGTTACCATTATATTTAGAGGTGGTCTCACGGGTAAGGGGGGATAATAATCTGCTAGTGCAGAATATCTATTTTCTCTCTTTGGTGAGGCCCTGAAAGGACCCTTCTGGTTCGGTCTCATTTTTTCCCTGTAGGAATTCTCTGGTTAGAAAGTCGGGTAAAGAATTTTCCTCACCTTTAATAAACTCAATTTGAAAATCAAAACTAGATAATAGTGCTTGCCATCTAGCAAAAATCTATTTTGAAATGAGGTTTTTAACATCCTTTTGTAAAATCTCTTTAGCTGACTTACAATCAACTCTTAATAAAAATTCTTTATTTATTAAGTCATCTTGAAACTTCGTAATACATACTACTATAGACAAAATTTCTTTTTTGACTGTACTATAGTTTTTCTGAGCCGAATTCCATATTCCAGAAGTGAAACGGACTAATTGTTCTGAAGAGTTCAAAGAGACTCGTTGTTTGAGAATACCACCATATCCTTCATCAGAAGCGTCGGTTTCAACTATCATGAATGCCTGAGGATTAGGAATGCCTAGACAAGGAAGTTTTTGAACAATAGATTTGACTCTTTTGACAATGTCAGTTTGTTCTTGACTCCATGGAACTGGGTTCTTTCTGAGACGCTTGTATAGTGGTTCACAGATTTTTCTAATATCAGGAATGAAGTCTGCTACGTAATTAAGGCTTCCTAAAAACCTTTGTAATTGTGTTTTATCTAGAATTTCATCAGGAAACTTTGAGGAGAACTCAATGGCTCTACAGATTGGTTTGTAAGTGCCTTGGTAAAGATCATGTCCTAAAAATCTGATAGTCGTTTTAAACAACTTATTCTTCTTAGCACTTACTACTAGTCCATTATGTTTTACAACTTTAAAGAATGTATTTAAATGTTTAAAATGAGATTCTATATCTTCAGAAAATATTAAAGTTGCTGCATATTTGTCTGACGCTCTTTTCATTTTATAGGTAGTTACTGCAATACCGATTTCATGTAGTTTTTTGTAGATTTGGCTTTCAGCCAATCCGTTTATGTTCCATTCTGTGATACCAGTTCCTTCATGACTAGAACTAGTTAAATAGATATCTTCTTCAAATTGTACATCTGGGAATGAAGCCCTTCCATAATAATTCTTTTTATTAGAATGTCTTGGATCGTTAGTGATTCTGTTGATTTCAGAATCAATAGATTTGATTGTAGAGACTGTTTCAATTTTACTAATTTCTTCAGAGGTATTTCTGGAGCATTGTATTAGAAATTCGAGTTTTTCCTTTTTACCGGGGAAGCTGTGATTACTTCGCTTTGGACTGGTAATAGAATTTCTTCTAAGGGTGGATTAACGTCTTCTATTATACCTTTATTTTTGGTATACCATTTATTAACAATCATTTTTAAAGACTCCTTTTGTTTTGGAATCTGTCCAGTTATTTCAAACCATTTAAAGAATTCAATATCACATTTGATTCTTTTTAAGTCTTTAATCCATTTATCTTTAAAAGATAATCTTTGTTTTAAAGAATAAGTATCTACATACCATTTTCGATTGATGGTATTGTTGGGATGTAACCACTGAGCATCTAGACTGTCTTTGTCTGGAGAATCATTATCTTCAGTTACTATTCTTCTTCTGCGTAGGCCCGGTAGGCTTGGGCTATTCCGTGTGGGTCTTCCATGTCCCCATTGTCTTGGTTTTCCGTTGAGGAAGATGCTGATATTGTGTCTAACATAGCCTGTACTTCTACTGGGCTTGCTGTTTCGCTATGCCGTGTGCTCCTCCCCTTTGTTACTGGAAACTGAAATCGCGTTCATCTCCCTTGCTGCATGTTGATCTCCTCTTATCTGTTTATTGTTTAATTCCCTACGGAGTTGGAAATTTCAAAAGTTGATGGTATGTTGACGGCACAACCTTCATCTCGTGCAGCCATGGTCTTCCAAGAATGATATTGTAACCCATACCGCCGTCAACTACTTTGAAAATGGTCATCTTTATTACCCCTTCGGCATTCGTGGGTAGTAGGATGTCCCCTCGGGTTGTTATGCTTGCTAAATTGAACCCGACGAGGAGCTTTGTGGCCGGAAAAGTGCTTCCGGTTAGCTTGGCTTGTTCCAGCACTCTCCATTGGATAATGTTGGCTGAACTTCCTAAGTCCACCAAAACACGTTTAATTTTAAAATCTAAAATATTAAGAGAAATTACTAGGGCATCGTTGTGAGATAGTAGGAGTCCATCTGGGTCTTCTTCCGTGAAGGTAATGTCATCCTCAGTGACTTCTCAGAGTCTCTTATTGTGGGTCACCGATACCTTCGTCTTTTTTACTGCCGAAAAGGTGACACCATTAATCTCGTTCCCCCCGAAAATCATGTTGATCGTCAAGAGAGGAGGATCTTCACCTGCTTTCGAAGGTTTTGCGTTATCCCGGTTACGACCTTAAGATGTTCGTTTTTTACCAATGTCGCCACTTACTTACGCAGATGTCGGCAGACCCCAGTCCGATGACCGTTGGTCCCATGGTACTCGCACCATAGATTAGGATCCCTCTGACTGGGGTTGGATCTCATCGACCTTAAGAGCCGTGCTTCCTTAAAGTTTCTCACTGCCGATACTAGTTCTATCACGCTGACGTTGAAATTATATTCGGACAGCCTGGGGTAGGTGGAGTATCGGGAGACCGATACCTCTTCGTCTTGCAATGATCTGTTATTCCGGATGCGATCAACTCTCCTATCGGTAGTGAATGTTTTCGCAGGCCGAAAACCTCTGCCACATCCTTCGGCCCCTTCATAGGGCAAAAACCGACCTCTAGAAGACAGTGCGGTCTGCATCAAAATCATCCTTCAACTGGTCGTCCTCTATCTTTATCTTCGGCTCGTAGCGGTTGTGTACATCTGCCCACGTTGTTTCATGGAACTCAATCAGACTTTTTTTCAGTTTCTGGGAAGCGTTGGAACTCCTCGGATTCAGCCCTTTAGTAAATGTCTCAGCTGCCCATTCGTCCGGCACGACCGGTAGTAGCATATTTTTCTTCTAAATCTGGTCACAAACTCCCGCAACAATTCAGACTCTCCTTGCACAATCGTGAATATGTCGGCCTTTCGGGCCTGTACCTACCTGGCCCCGACATGAACCTTGATGAAAGAATCCACGAGCATCTCGAAAGAATCTATTGAGTGCTCAGTTAAAAGCGAATACCATGTCAGGGCCCCTTTCATGAGGGTTTCCCCGAATTTTTTCAATAAAACTGACTCAATCTCGTGCGGAGCCAAGTCGTTTCCCTTCACCGTTGTTGTATAGGTGGTGATGTGCTTCCGAGGATCCGAAGTCCCATCATATTTTGGCACGTCTAGCATCTTGAACCGCTTCGGGATCAACTCCAGTGTCGCGCTTGATTTGAACGGCAACTGGTGTATTTCCTTGAATTTGGTCCTTTCAATATTGGCGGTGCTCTGGGAATTTGGTCCATTCGGGCGTTTATTTTCCTCATAAACCGGATGAGTTCGGTTTTAAAGGGATCATTCTCATTGTTGTTACCGGATCCGCTACCGTTCCCCCCGGCTGTATCAAAGCCGCCCTCGCCCTCGGTGTGTTGTTATCAACCCTCTGTGTTGTTTGGTTTGCGGGAGTACCGGGAGGAACTGGACCTCATCCATTCGCATTGTTGGAAGCACCCGACAACGCTTGCCTCAACTCTGTCATGACCTGATCCTGTCGCGAGAGATGACCCATAATAGCCTTTTGTTGTTCCCTCATGATTCTTACTGTTTTCTCGACATGCTCGCTTCAGCATCATCAATAGTTGCCTACCGAACATGCCGTGGATATTGGCCGCCATGGAGCGGCGTGGCCTCATCCCCCTCGTTGAGGGTATTACTGATCAAGTCTTCGTGTTGAGGCCGATTTCATTGGGCCTCAACGTCGTGTGTGACGTTGACATCGTTATATGCAATTTTTTGTGATTTTGATAAGAAACAGAGAGTTTAAACAAGTTAGTAATAGATGCAAGGATCAACTCAATTACGCAACTGTCTAAGCCCCATGGTAGGCGCCAAACTGTTTACCCGTAAAATGATACAATTGAATTTATACGTGATTTATAGACAAGCGAATCGATTTGATCCCAAACTGATAAATAAATTAAATAAGAATGCAAGACTTAGCGTTGAAATCGAGCTAAGACGACAGATAGCTTGGTTCCGGGAGCAGAGCTTCCGGAGGCAGTAATAGCAATATTAATAAGCAAGAAATAAAATGTTATTGAGCTTTGAATAGTGTATACCATAAGTTTATCAGAAAATTCCTCCCTACAATGTTTGTTGAACTCACTATTTATAGTTGCGCCTAGGGAACAAGGTTCTAGGATCGAGCCTCTTTTAAATGACAATTATGAGGGTCATTAAAGAATGTGTAACAGCAGGCTATGAATGTCATATTCTCTATAACAGACTATGTATTTAATAATACAGAATATTCCTAATGAAATGTTGTCGGGTGGCATGCATTCATGAGCAACATTCCCTTCGGGGGTTACCAAGATTGCTGCCCCCGGACTTAATTTCCTCGTGTCTCGCTATCTATTTGTCTCTGGTTCCACGTGTCGCTCTATTACGCGAGTATTTAATATGAATATATTTTGCCCTATATACTAATCACCTCTTCCCAATACTTCTTTGATGTTACAAAACAATTGGAAGGAACTTCGTTTCAAATATGGCGAAAATATTTTTTTTTCCCTGGAAAATATATCTAGGTTTTGGAGATTTTGGAAAGCGTTTCGCATAACTTTTTTCAGCCAAACATCAATTTAAAAAGGTTTCACCCTTGTTTAGCAAAATAGACAGATGAATATGAGGAACGGAAAAACATAATTAAACTTGGTTTATAATATACAAGAACTAAATGAATTTAATGCTTAAAAACAAAAGAAGCTTATCAATGGTTAGTCTAGCGAATAGCGATGCTAAAGTTGAAATAATTCTTTTGAAATTTGTATCACGATAGAGGGTAAAAGTCTGAATTTTTTTCTCTATTTGTTCAGAATTTAGTAGAAACAATTATGGATGTACATAGACCGGGTTCGGTTTTTATCAAAACCAAACCAAACCAATTGTATCGGTTTGGATTGGTTCGATTTTGTCGGGGTTTTCAGGCTTTTTGTTACTTAATTATTATTTCAATCTTACGTTGTTAAATTTTTGATAAATAAATATATATTTAGTAAAAATATAAAAATTTACAAACATATTAACTATTAAAATATTCTTATGGGAGAATTTTGTTAGTAACACATAATAGTAATTTTTTAGTCAGACAATAATTTTTTGTTGATGTACAAGGTTAACCAAATTTAGTAATTAAACATAAAAATCAATAAGATACGTAAATAATAATAATCACTTCACATTCGAAAAAGAAATAAAAATTTATTAGATCTTAAAATATGATATGAATATGGAAGAACAAAGAGATTGACGCGTTTCAATAACACTTGATGAGAAAGTGATCATACAACCCATTATTTAAGGTTAATAAATATGAAGCACTTCATATATTATTAAATATTATATCCCGCAAGAGAATCCCAAATATTTCTAGACATTTTTAAAAAAAAAATCTATATAAAATCTTAAAAGTATATATAAAAATTATATATTTATATGTCGGTTTGGTTCAGATTTTTTTACTAAATACAAAACCAAATTAAACCAAACCTAATCGGATTTTTTAATCGGTTTGGTTTGACTTTTCGATTTGGTGCGATTTTCTGGTTCAGTTTGAATACCCCTAGAAATAATTATCGAATACTTGTATACATAGACGGATACTAATACCAATTACCAACTACCAAGTGAAATAAATGAAGTGCATAATTATTGATACGAAAAATAGTCATATATATCCCTCTACTTTCATTTATTGTTCAATCATATCCCCCGTCATACTTTCCGTTCAAATATACCCCTGTTGTTCAAAGTTTTATATTTGTCCCTATTTTAACGACGAATACATGTGGCAGCATTTAATCAAAAGATCCAACTCACAATATTAAAAAAAGAGGAAACTATACAATTTGCCTATGAGGCACAAACTAATTACCCATTTTGCCCATTTAGGAATTAATTATAATTTCTATCTATTCATCAAAATCTATTTTTGCTGGCCATCCATAACTTTTTCTTTGTGAAGAAGTATGAAATCTAATTTTAATTACCCGTTACTGTCCATTCTAATTTATCTTACAATGTGTGCCTATGCAATGTAAAGTATTTACCCAACTAACTATTTTCAAAATCCTTTCCTTTCTAATCCCTAATCACGTGAAAATCCATTAATTGTCCCAACCTATTTTCTCTTTTATTGTCTTCTCAAATATAAATAAACGTTTTTCTTCTATCTTTCTCATTTCATAATAGGATCTACGTGTCCATTGAATATTTTTTATTAATCTATTCTCTATTTCAAAATGGTATATAATATATTATTATAACATATCTAAATTTTAGTATAATCGATGACGCACAAAATTGAGTTAATTAGATTATGTGACAATTGATATTATTTCAGTTTAATAATTGAATTAAAAAACTTTTTTTAAAAACTCTTTGCGTGCAATTGTATACCTTGTTGGTATATCTATATACTATACTGGTATCATATGTTAGTTGGAACGTTTTTTGGTTGTATTAGCTACATTTAATTGGTACACTATTTGATTTTTCTTTAGTAATAGTAGAATAAGACAATATCTTGAATTTTTTAAATTTTTCTTTATGCATATGTATTATGTAAGTATTTTTGATTTTTTCTTTATGTGTTTGTTTTATATATAGTATTATAGTACAATATCTTGAAATATATTATTAAATTAATATGTGGTACACTATTTTTTAATTTTTCTCTTTATGCATGTGTATTGTGTAATAGTAGTATAGTCATATATAGTTGCCTAGAATTAATTAGTAGAACTGTATATCCTATTAGTATAATTATATGTCATATTGGTGTCATATGGTAGTTGGAATATTTTTTGGTTTTTTTAGCTACATTTTTAAGTGAATTCTATTCAGAAATGATTTATATTATCATATTTTCCTGTGTTGGATCTTCTTGTACCTATGGACATAGATTTTGTGTATTATGTAATAGTTTTTATAGTTATATGCAGTTGTTAGAACGACCCCGTACAACTATATGCCCTATTAGTATAGCTATATACTATATTGGTATCATATGTTAGTTGAATCCTTTTTTGGTTGTATTAGCTGCATTTAATTGGTATATTATTTAATTTTCTTTTAATAATAGTAATATAGTACAATATCTTGAAATACTTTATTATATTAATATGCGGTACACTATTTTTTTATTTTTTTCTTTATGCATGTGTGTCAAGTAATAATAGTATAGTCATATAGTTGCCGGAAATTAATCAGTAAAATTGTATACTATGTTGGCATAGTTATATGCCATATTGGTATCATATGGTAGTTTGAACATTTTTTTTTGGTAGTTTTAGCCGTATTTTTAAGTGAATTCCATTATGGGGATATTTATATGAACATGATTTGCAGTGCTGGGATTTTTTGTGCCGATGTACATAGATCATGTGTATTATGTAATAGTTTTACAGTTATAGGCAATTATTGAAACTAACCCATACAACTATATACCCTGTTAGTGTACGGAATGAGCAAGTTGATTTGCAAATATTTAGCTTGCAATGCGAGCATGTAATTTCTCATATTTTTATTGCATCCTTTAATGTTTTAGTACAGTAGTATAGTCGCAGATAGTTGTAGCAATATTTTAGAGCAATCATATATTCGGTGGTATACATGTATACCATATTGGTATCATATGGTACTCGAAGTCTTTTTTTCTACTTATACTTTTATTGTATTTTTTAATATTTTATTATCATTTCTATTCTAACTAGTATATATGGAGATTTGGCGGCCGTAGATTATGTTTTGCTCCTTAACTGGTTGTGTTACTGCTAATGGTAGAGTGTGTACTAATATTTGTAGGGAAGGAGATCACGGTTTGCATGGCAATCGCGTGAAATTAGAAAAGGAACGAGAAATGAAGAAAATAAATAAAAAAGAAAAAAATAAAGAAGAAGTCAAATTTGAGTGTGAAATAAGTTATGGTAAAAATATAAATAATACGATTTGGGCAAAAATAAATGAATAAAAGAGAAAAAAAAAAAGAAGAAAAAGAGAAAAAAGAAAAGGAGAAAAGAAAGAAAAAAAGGAAAAAAGAAAAGAAGCATAGAAATAAAAAAGAATTAGAGAAAAAAGAAAAAACTCCCCACAAAATTACTATGGGTAGTAAATTTAATTAGTTTGATGGGTAGAAAAATAAATAGGTAGGTAAGGATAAATAATTTTATTTTTTTGGGTAACTGTGTCATTCACCCATTACAAATTGAAACCCAACTAAAACACCCCTCTTCTTCTTCTTCTCAAAAGATCCAATAGTTCAAAAAAGGAAACTCGAGGAAATCAGCATACTCTTGGTTTCAATGCCATCTATTGAAATTTTTGGTTGCGCGCACCACAACCACCTCTATGCTTCAATCCACAAATTTAATAATTTACCCACTTATAACTTCATTAATAGTGATAAATGTATGCTCTGTAATTCAATCAATACAGCTCATTCTTCACCCTTTCATTGCCGCCATGGATTCTCGTTCTGGAGGAAAAATTGTTAAGAATTGGTAAAAGAGATATGTCGTTAGTCCTTACGACACCACTGCCGCCGAAACAACAGGCGTTTCCCGACAGCCCTAGTTGTCTCATCGGCCATGTTTTTCCAACGATGCGCACAATTCTTTCTGGCGCTGCTAAGACTCTGAATCGGTCTTTAATTCCGACTCGTCTGCTTTTTCCTTCTCCGATAGCAACTCCATGTTTGGTATTCCATGAAATTGATGAAAAAGAAGAAGAGAATATGTAGATGCTTGTGATTAACAACAACAATATCATAGTATAATCTCATATAGTGGGGTTTGGGGAGGGTAGTGTGTACGCATACCTTACCCCTACCTTTGTAAAGGAAGAGAGGTTGTTTCCAATTGACGCTCGGCTCAGGAAAGAATATGTACCACAATAATAACAAAAAACAAGATGGGGCAACAACGAAAAATCATGTAAAAGCAGCATACACAACAAGATAGTAAGATGATCGAAATGTAAAAAAAACACAACAATAACATACCCACCACACCATGGGGTCTGGGGAGGGTAGTGTGTACGCAGACCTTACCCCTACCTTGTGAGGATAGAGAATTTATTTCCAATAGACCCTCGACCTAGGAAAATATAAGTACACATTAATGGAAATATAGGCAAAAAGGGACAGTACCAAAAAGCCATATAAAAGTAATATAAAAACAACAAGAGAGTAAGGTGATGAACAATGAAAGAAAATAACGGTTAGTCATAAAAACGTACACCAACAGAAAGCGAGACTACATGCCAATACTACTGTTATGAACACTCTAGACTACCTACTTGTAAGGCCCCATAAAATTTTACTTAAAAATTCGAGTTTTCGTGGTGCCGAAGTGGATTGCGATTCGGACTTTTTAGATTGAACGGTGCGTTGGGGAGTTGAAGAATTTTTTTGAAAGTGTAGGGAGTTTCTGCGGTCGTAGAACTGATCTACAGACCGCAGATCTGTCGTAGACTGAAGCAGAAATCTAGGCAAATTTTTGAACTATTATGCGGTCCATTATGCGGCCGCATACCATTTCGCGGGTCGCACAACCCATCGCAGATCCAACATAAAATATTCTGAATGGAAGTTCTGCGGCGCATTATGCGACTACAGACCGGTTGTAGAGTGAGGCGGGAGTGCCAGTTCCGGTGGGCCATTATGCGGTCCATTTTGCGGACCGCAAAAGCGCTATGCGGTCGCATATGCGATCACATATCTACATCGGGGTTTTATTTTTCTGGTTTTATAAACTCCCCATTCTTATAAAACAATCTTAGGGATCTTTTTAAAAGGTTCAAACTTATATTTTAGAGAGAGAAAGGTGGTCTAGGGTGAAAAGGAATTTCTAAGTCATTTGTTCATCAATCTTTGCTCAAGCCTTGAAGATTTCACAAGGGTAATTCACTAGGTTTTCATCCTAGAGGTAAAATTCTACTCCCTAGCCCTTAATTTCGTGATTTTACTGAAAATAGGTAATGAGAAAAGTCATTCTTAGGTGTGGGAGTACCATTATGCATGCATGTACTATCAAGGGCTGGGGAAAGAATTTTGAGCTAAATTGGGTAGAGTTTGGGTAGTGAGATGGAGGAATCCACCATAGGAGGACCTTGAAATTATAATACTCACCTAGTGTTTGATAAAATGCTCAAATAAGCTGGAACCATAAACTCTCTCCTAGTTTGTGTTTAATTTTGCTATATTTCTAAATAGATCGAAGTGGCTAAGAATTTCGGAATATTGTAGTAATTTAAAAGGCTCGAGGCTAGGTATGTTAGCTAAACTTATCTCTTAGAATTGAACCCCACAATATCCTTGTAAGTCCCGAGTTGTTCATTATGAATTGATTATTCCGAATAAGCATTGTGTCGAAAGATATATGTTCAATATGTATTCTAATGTTCTTGTTATGTTATATTCTATTTGAATGTGTTCAAAGTATGGGTTGCATGTCTAAATGATATAACTTCAGGTCGTGATTCAAGCGAAAGCTATTATGCCAAATTGTGTAAGAAATCCCAATGTGCTTAAGACTCTTACTTGCTCACATATGTACTCAAGTCTTGAATAAAGAAATGCTTTGTTGTTAATAATCTGTGATGATGTTTGAAAGTGAAAGAGGGGAGCAGAGCATGAAACATGAAATACAGCCAACGTGCCAAGAATGATATTACATTTGGGGCCACTAGTGCCAATGAAACTAAGGAACGTTTAAAAGACGTTGAAATGAGTTGTTAATCCTTTTTAATAAATAAACACCCTGAGAGTATCGTTGGTCACCGAGGAAGGGTAGGTTGAAATAACCTAACCCTGAAACTACACGTGCCGATGTAAGAGTGAATTGTGATTATACCCCTTTATTGGGACGAGATTATTGTAAAGAGAATATCCCCCTTCGTTGGGATGAGACGATTGCTAGAAAAGGGTGATGTCGATCTACACAACATTATGGTGAGACGGCCTAGCCGGTCGGGTCGTGATCGGATGCCATGCCGCACACATGGCGGTGATTTGTGCTTGAACTTGTTATTGAGATATTGATTGCAAACGTGATAATGATTGTGATTGTGGTTGACCTCTTTGGATGAGACGGCCTAGCCGATCGGGCCATGACTGGACTCCGTGCTAAAAATCACGATGGTATATCAGTGCTAAGATCTCCCAACCTAAAATAATGGAAATTTACTTGGCACTTATCTTGCTCCTAATTTGATGTTTTAGTATTGTCTGAGGCTTCAATTGATTTATGACCGTCCTTCCTTGTGTTATCATTCATTCTAATGAGAGGGCGTTTAGTCTTACATACTAGTACTATTCCATATGTATTAACGCCCATTTTTCCGGGGGCACCACATCTTTAATTGATGCAGGTGGTTCCGCAGCAGGTGGCATTAATCATTGATAGCAGTACACCCTCTTCTCAGCAGATTTGGTGAGCCCTACTTCATCCGGGGTCGTGTATCTTTTGTGCCACGTGTATTATGTTTTGAGGTATAGTCGGAGCTTTGTTGCCGGCGTTATCATAGTATTTTATATCCGTAGAGACTCCGTAGATACAGTGTGGGTTGTATATGGGTGTTGGAAAAGTCAAACTAGCCTTGTTGTATTTGAATCACTTGTTACACTTTAACTATGATTGTGTATGTATTTTGAGACTATAAAATGAAGTGACTAATGGTAATGGAATTGGCGTTGTTTAATTAATGATATAAATATGTCTTCTCTTTATTCATGGGCGAGTTGGGTAGAAGATATTGCACAAGCTTGCTCGGCTGGGGTATCTGGATTTAGCGTCGGTCGCGCTCCCTATAGTCGAGGCGTGACACTACTCTACTACCCTAATCACCGACTTTCATACCTTCCTATCAAGGGTCATGTCCCCGGTCAGCTGAAGTTGCGCCATGTCTTGCCTAATCACCTCTCCCCACCTCTTCTTTGGCCCACCTCTACCTCTATGTAGGCCCCTCAATGTCAACCTCTCACACTTCCTCACCGGGGCGTCTGTGCTCCTCCTCCTCCTCACATGACCGAACAACCTAAGCCGTGCTTTCCCCATCTTGTCCTCAATAAAGGCCACACACATCTTGTCGCGAATAACCTCATTTCTGATCCTATCTAACATGGTGTGCCCGCACATCCATCTCAATATCCTCATCTCTACTACCTTTATCTTTTGGACATGAACGATCTTGATTGGCCAAAACTCAGCCACATACAACATCGTTGGTCTGACCACCACTTTGTAGAACTTACCCTTATGTTTCGGTGACACCTTCTTGTCACACAAAACACCGGAAGCGAGTCTCCATTTCATCCATCTCGCCCCAATACGATGAGTGATATCTTCATCAATCTCCCAATCCCCCTGAATAATAGACCCAAGATACTTAAAACTCCCTCTCCTAGAATGACCTATGAGTCCAGCCTCATATACCCTTCCCCTCCTTAAGTCTTGCCATTGAACTTACACTCCAAGTATTCTGTCTTGGTCCTTGAAACCTTTAGATTCCATGGTCTGCCTACGTACTTCTAATTGCGCGTTCACACTGTCTTGCGCCTCGTCAATTAATACAATATCATCTGCAAATAGCATGCACCACGGCACATCCCCTTGGATGTGGCGCGTCAGTACGTCCATCACCAAAGCAAACAAAAAGGGCTGAGTGCCGACCCCTGATGCAACCCCATCATAACCGGAAAATGGTCCGAGTTCCCACCCACCGTCCTCACTCGGGTCTTTACTCCATCATACAAATAAACAACATGTATTCAAATAAGCCTACTACCAACCAAATACGAGAGTACGTACTAACACTATCGGTATGAATAATCTAGACTACCTAACCTACTATCCTAATCTTCGATCTCCACACCTTCCTATCATGGGTTATGTCCTCGGTCAGCTGTAGCTGCGCCATTTTATGCCTAATCATTTCACCCCAACTCTTCTTCGGTTTACCTCTACCTATCCTAAGGCCATCTAATATCATCCTCTCACACCTCCTTACCGGAGCGTCTCTGCTTCTCCTCCTCACTTGTCCAAACTATCTAAGTCGTGCTTCCCGCATCTTGTCCTCAATAGGGGCCACACCCACCTTGTCCCGAATAACTTCATTTCGAATCCTGTCTAATCTGGTGTGCCCACACATCGATCTCAACATTCTCATTTCTGCTACCTTCATCTTCTGGATGTGAGAGCTCTTGACTGGCCAACACTTAGCCTGGTCTGACCACCGCTCTATAAAATATATCCTTAAGTTTTGGTAGTACCTTCTTGTCACACAAAACACCGGAAGCAAGTCTCTATTTCATCTATCCCGTCCCAATATGATGTGTGACATCTTCATCAATCTCCCCATCCCCATGTATAATAGACCCAAGGTACTTAAAACTCCTACTCCTAGGGATGACTTGTGAATCCAACCTCACCTCCCCTTCCACTCCCTCAGCAGCACCACTAAACTTATACTTCAAGTATTCTGTTTTAGTTCTGCTCAGCTTGAAACCTTTAGACTCCAGTATCTGTGTCCACACCTCTAACCTCGCGTTAACACCACCTCGTGTCTCGTCAATCAAAATAATATCATCTGAAAATAACACGTACCACAGCACCTCCTCTTGGATGTGGCGAGTCATTACGTCCATCGCAGGGCAAACAAAAAAGGGTTGAGTACTGACCCCTTGCAACCTCATCATAGATCGAAAAATGGTTCGAAACCCCTCCCACTGTCCTCACACAGGTCTTCGCTCCCTCATACATGTCCTTAATTACCCTAATGTAGGCCACAGGTACCCCTCTAGCCTCTAAACATCTCCACAGAACCTCCATCAGGACTTTATCATAAGCCTTTTCTAAATCGATGAACACCATATGCAAGTCCTTCTTCCTCTCCCTATATTGTTCCATCAATCTCTTAACAAAGTGAATAGCTTCCGTAGTCGAACGCCCTAGCCCAAACTGTTTCTCGGAAATAGACACCCTTCTCCTCACCGTTAGCTCCACTCCCTCTCCCACACCTTCATAGTATGACTAAGCAGCTTAATACCCCGATAATTATTGTAATTTTGGATATCACCCTTATTCTTGTACACAGGAACCATCGTACTCTATCTCCACTCTTCGGGTATTTTTTTCGTCTTAAAAATGACATTAAATAACCTAGTAAGCCACTCCAAGCCCACCCTGCCCACACTCTTCCAAAACTCCACCGGGATTTCATCTGGCCCGATCGCTCTGCCCCTACTAATCTTACGAAGCCCCCACAACCTCCTCAACTCTAGTCCGTTTGCAATACCCAAAGTCGCAACGACTCTCAGAGGATCCCAAATCACCTAGAACAATGTCTCTGTTCCCATCCTCGTTCAAGAGACTATGGAAGTAGGTCTGCCACCTCCGATGGATATGCGCCTCATCCAACAAAACTCTACCTTCTTCGTGGATGCTTGTGATTAAGAAGAGTGAAAGGGGAATAGGGTCGGGCGGATTATGGGTAACGAGTCGGGTTGGATTCTTTTTTAATGTTGGGTTGGTTCAATCTCTGAGAAAACGCCATGTGTCTTGGCCGTTAAAATAAGGACAAATATAAAACTTTGATTGACGGTAGGAGTATTTTGTACGGAAAGTATAACAGGGACATAATTGAACAATAAATGAAAGTAGAAGGATATATGTGTCCCTTCTCCGTTGTTGACACCATACATAATTTTATCGCAAAGTTAATTTAGATACTCGTTAAGAAAAAAAATAAAAATAAAAAATCTTCCGTGGTATTCCAAAATTGTCCATGTTCCCGTGCTCACGAGGGCCACTACATTACATATATAGACACATCACTGCGAAACCCTAAAATCTCTTTTTCTCTCTTTCTGCCTCTCTTTGCTTAATTTTGGGTGTAAAAGGGTGAGCAAAGTTTCAACTGTGCAGCCATGGCTTTGGTATATTTCTTAGATCTTTATTGATTCCTTTTGATGTTAAAAAAATAGATCTGGGTTTTCAATTCTTTATGATTTTATAGCTAAAGATTTCTATCTTTACTACGGGGTTTTCGATCTGTTAGTATATTTCATGTTCTTTTGGTTGTGGGGTTTGTAGTTTTTATTGAATTATTACTGTATTTTGTTTTGCTAAGTTCTTTATCTGGATGTCTAATAATTTTATTTTTATCTCTTCTAGAATTGAGTGTTAATATGAATTTTATAGTTATAAAATCTAACCGGTGGTTAATTATTTTGCTGAATTTTCCATCTACCTATGCCTATTGGCTATTTGAATTTGTCTTCTCCTAAAGTATTTTTGCATGTATGAAACACTCAATTAAGTAGAGAGCTTATCACTGTATTGGCTGAACTGTGAAGTCCCTTTTTTTCTCCTTTTCTAGATAGCATTTGACCTCTTGCACGCACCTTGACAATTCCACTGATTACTTATTACGTCGCACTATCATAAGTACCGGGTAACTTTGCCCACCTAGAATTAGGCTGACACGTTTTTGGCCTCTGCTGTCGTTTGAACATGTGAACTCATGGTTCTCCTACCACTTCATTGATCACTAGGCAACACCCTTCGGTGCCTTGCCTTGAGTGGAGAATGCTGAACCTTTTTTCTATTTATAGAGAGGGGGCTTCACATTCTTAGTATGGCCCTTTGTTTTTAGTTGCTCTGTCCTATAAGCATCTCTTTTCCCTTGAGAAAGACAACCTACACAGAAGACCAGGTATCTGTTGGAGGGTTCTGTATCCGCTGAGTCAAATGGCATTCAAATTATTATTTTTTATTATGAAGAATGTGGCATCTTGAAAGTTTTTAGGATTTTTGAGGTGTTTAACTTGATGATATATTGTGCCTTTATTGAATCTGTTGGATGGGAGAAAACATCAGAGGATCCAAATCTATTTGGATTGCTAGCTGAGAATTGAGGTTCTGCGTTCCGATTGATTAAAATGGGACATTATGCATGAATGCTAGAAGCTTTTCCTCAGCTACTTTTTCAGTAGCAGAACTCTCTTAAGAACAAGTGCAGATGATATGTCCAATTGTATTCTGTTCTTCTTGGGGATGAAATTTCTTGACGATATCCTCGCATTTAAATTTTCTTCATTATATATGTTGCAGGTTTTGCACTCAACAAATAACAACAAAAATGCCTCAAAGGCACTCATTGCTGCTGAGTACACAGGTGTAAAGGTTGAACTTGCAAAGAATTTCGAGATGGGTGTATCAAACAAGACACCTGAGTTTATCAAGATGAATCCAATTGGAAAGGTATGTTATATTCTACAGAACCGTATATATTTTCTCATGTACTTCAGACAAGGTTTTGCTAATCTTGGTTGGTGTTTTTTTTTTTGACATATAGGTTCCTGTGCTTGAAACACCCGATGGACCTGTTTTCGAGAGCAATGCTATTGCACGCTATGGTGAGGCTATTTCTCATTTTTTTTTGACTTATGATCATATAACAGAAACTAAATCTGAGTATCTGACATTGACCTTTAATTCATGTAGTTACTAAATCGAAGCCCGACAATCCCCTTTTTGGTTCATCATTGATTGAATATGTAAGTATTTTGGTTTCTTAGTTTCATTCATTCAGCAGTTACTTTTTTCATATGTGAAATTCTTAATTCTTGATTTATGTTCACTTTCTCCTTGATAGGCTCAAATCGAGCAATGGAATGATTTTTCTGCCACTGAGATTGATGCAAACATTGCACGATGGCTATATCCACGCCTTGGCTATGGTGCATATATTCCTCCAGTATGTTTCGCACTGTGCATTATTTATAATTTTTCTTGAAATAATAGAAAAAAGCAAAACAACTGAAATCGTCTTGTTTTGCAAAAAGGCCGAGGAAGCTGCAGTAGCTGCATTAAAGAGAGCTCTTGATGCTTTGAACACCCATCTGGCATCTAACACTTACTTGGTTGGACATTCAATCACATTGGCCGACATCATAATGGGCTGCAACTTGAGCATCGGTTTTAGGATGATAATGACTAAGAGCTTTACCAAGGAATTCCCACATGTGGAGAGATACTTCTGGACTGTGGTTAATCAGCCAAATTTCTGCAAGATATTGGGTGAGGTGAAACAAGCTGATTCTATCCCAGCTCCCCTATCCAAGAAGCCTGCACCGGCGAAAGAACTCGCAAAACCCAAAGCGAAGGAGGAGCCAAAGAAAGAGGTTAAGAAGGAAGAACCAAAGTTTGAAGAGGAGGAAGAAGCACCCAAGCCTAAGGCAAAGAATCCTCTTGATCTCTTGCCTCCAAGTAAGATGATTCTGGATGAATGGAAGAGGCTTTACTCCAACACCAAAACCAACTTCCGCGAGGTTGCCATTAAAGGTACATATTAGTTGCTTCTGTAATCTATTTTTCTTATCAAAGTTTAGAGAGATATCTCAATATTAGTTATTTAAAGATATTTGCTTTCTTCGATCAGTGCATGCTTAGATTTTTTGTAAAAAATATTCTGTAACCTATAATTAGTTCGAGGAAAGGAAGGTCCCCGAGGGTTGTTCCGTTTTTCATTGTTGAATCTCTCTTTTGAATGATCAATTTATGATCTTCTGTATCTGATTGATCTAGTTAAACACTAATCTTTACAGAAAGTTTTATCTTCTGACAATTTTTAGTTTCAAGTATATGGATATGGGGGTTTAGAATTTGGAAACCTAGTACTAGAAGAAGGAATTTTCCACTCCCACAAGAATATACTTGAACTTGTTCCTTGTACTGTTCTTGATTTGCAGGTTTCTGGGACATGTATGATCCCGAAGGATATTCTCTCTGGTTCTGTGATTACAAGTACCAGGATGAGAACACAGTTTCATTTGTAACGTTGAACAAGGTTGGTGGTTTTCTGCAGAGAATGGATCTGGCTCGCAAGTATGCTTTTGGTAAGATGTTGGTAATTGGTTCTGAGGCCCCATATAAGGTGAAGGGCTTGTGGCTTTTCCGTGGAAAAGAAATTCCCAAGTTTGTTATGGATGAATGCTATGACATGGAGCTCTATGAATGGAAGGAAGTAGACATCAACGATGAAGCACAGAAGGAGCGTGTCAACCAAATGATTGAGGATTACGAGCCCTTTGAGGGAGAGGCTCTGTTGGATGCTAAGTGTTTCAAGTAAACATTGTGTTGCATTCGGCAATGGTTCCTTTCACCTGAGGTTGTAGTTTACCTTGGTTTTGTCCTCCCAAATTTACTTAGATTCTTGTTTTAAAACTATCTTGCCCTTTTTTTTTGTTGTTGAGAAAGGTTAAAACATATGTTGTCTTAAGAGGTTTTCTTGTCTCTGTAGTATGTTTTCTAAATTTTCGATTTGACATAGTGAACTGGGATATATTTTTGATTGAGTTTATCCTTTTCCAAGTAAAGCAGTTTTGGCAGTGCTTCATTCATGATCTGTGAAGATACTAAGCAATGATCTGTGAGCTAACTTATTGCGCTTAACCAAAAATTTTATCAAATTTTCACTATCATTTGTATTTCTTAATCAAGCCACCAAAAAGCATATAGGTGAATGTCATACTATACATGCTTAAATATATTCAAGTAGAGCAAAGAAAAAAGAGAGATAAAATCATATTATGCTTAGGCAATAAATTCGAGTAAGAAGAAGGATAAAATTATTCTTAGGCAATATATGGAGAAAACTGGGGCAATAGTGATTTCTTACTAAATTTTTACATAGTTAAAATAAGAAAAGATTCAGTTAGCAAAATTCTAGTTGATTTAAAATTCCTAAGTACTATTAGGAAAAAGAATATGAATATATTATATTTATGTTATATAATTCACATAAGAAAATGATTAATAAGTAAAATTGTAGTTGATTACAAATTCTAAATAATAGAGTTTCGCATTGTATTTGAAGAAAGTAAAAATACGTTTATTTAAGACAAAACGGGAACTTGAAAAGTTGATATTAATCTCTTCGTTAGCATAGTGGTGAAGCAGGAGTCTCCTTATATAGTGAAGCTTTTTAGCCTTTTAGGGTGCGCAGTCAGTTTTGTTTTTGAACAGAGGTCTCTCACTTTCTACCTCCCGGCAGTATGGCTTTGATTCCTTGTGAAGAGGAAGGTAATTTACACACACACACACACACAAATAATATTCAAGGCTTTGGTTCTTCTTCTTTAGTTTTGCACTCTTGATCATATCACCTAATCTTGCAACTATGGGTTCTTGGTCCTCCTTTTCTTCATCAAAATCTTGACTTTGAATTTTTTTTTTTATATTCTATTTGTTTTATTCTATAAGATGTTAGTACTTTTTTTACTTTAAGAACCAAAGATGGTGGTGGGGATAACTAACTCTCCATCAGGGGCAGAGGCATAAGCCGAATTACGGGAACCCAGTGGGAACCCAGTGGTTTTTGCTCAAACAATGTATTTGGTGCTTAAAATTCATCAAATATGTAGAAATATTAAATTAAAAAAATTCAGCACTCATAAGGATAAAATCCTAGTTTCGCCGCTCTCCATCTTTAATGAATTTTGGGGTTCGTACTTGATGAAGTTTGAATCTTTTTACAAACTATCAGAGAATGGTATTGACATGTATGAATCAAATGAATTTGAGGCCTGCGGCTATAAGTGGTAATGAACATCCATTGTTATTTTCTCGATTCTTTTGAATTTCCGTCGCATTTCTCCAGAAAAAGGAATTTTTAGTGAATTTCTTAATACATACACATGGTCTGGACAAAATAGCTACTGGTTCATGTGAACCCATAACTTGTAAGCTTGGTCCGCTCTTGTCGATGGCATTGAGAGTGTTCACTTAAAAAAGTTGTAGACATATTTGCAGAACTATTCCTAAATATGCGATGGAGAATCAATTAAAGAATTATACTTAGCATCCAAAGCGCAGGAGTGCATCATTCTTGAAAGCTAAAATTAGTTGCTACTGATGCAGATTACTCATGTTGCATTTGTAGTGTATTTCAGAGTGCAGTTGGCGGAATCCTCATCACATGAAGAAAGAGTTATGTAATTCTAGACATGAATCTAAGAAATCAGGTTAAGATACTCTCAAAAATGTTGCCGCACCCGTGTGCGATCCCCCAAAAATACACCAATTTTTCAGGATCCGACACGGATCCAGGAGAGTCCGACCAACAAAGGTTAAGATTATGTTTGACAGTTAAAAGTATAATAAGGAATAACTATTATTCGATCCACTAAAAGTCAACTCAATACGTGCTTTATATTTAAAAACAGAAGTTAGACTTGATTAATGCACATTCTTGATGTCGCATTTCCCACAATGTCGTTGTTTTCTTGTACCATGATATGAATTTATGGAAATTAGTTGTTGACGGACTTGGTGCAGGAAGTTGATCATCTATCCCAATGGGGATGACAACATAGAGGGAAACGATTACATCTCTGTCTACTTGGCCATTGCGAATGACAGCTCCTTACCTGGTGGTTGGGAGGCTAATGCTGTGTTTAGCTTCTTTTTGTTTAATCATCTTTGTGAGAACTATCTTGTTATACGTGGTACATATCCTCTTACATTCTTCTACTTTACATTCGTTTTTTCCCTTTTCCTTCAACTATTTGATCGATAATTCGATATAGAGCATTTTCTGGAACTTCTATGTTGGATATTTTTCCAACTGAACTCGGACATAAGATTATAGGAATGATTATATATGATTTATTGCTTCAGGTCAAGTGCTGCGATTTCACAAGGTCAAGTCCAAATGGGGTTTCTCCAAGTTTATCTCTCACAAAGCACTGAAAGAGCAGTCCGATGGATACCTTGTCGATGACAGTATCATTATCGGAGCTGAGGTATTCGTCGTCAAGAGCCAATGAGTTGGTGAATGTGTGTCGATGTTGGAAGACATCGAGACTAATAAGCACGAATGGAAGATCTTTGAGTTTTCAAAATTAGGGGAGTCTTGTTTTTCTAAAGAGTTTTCTGTTGGGGATTACAAATGGTATGTCATTGATGTCAGATGCAGATCCAGGATTTAAATTCCATGGTTTCAACCTTTAAAGTTTTTAGCATTTAATCCATTATGTTTTTAAAGTTATGAGTTCACATCTACTATTTGTTGTAACTGTAATGAATTTTACACAAATTTGTACTCCGCGACTAAAGTACTAAGTTCAGTTGAACCTGGTACCGAAGTGTTGGATCTGCCCCCGATTGATGTATTCATATACGTTATATACTATTTCAGTTTGGTGTTTGATGTATTCATATACCTGATGTTTGATGCAGGAATTTATGTTTGGATGCAGGACTATTTCAGTTTGGTGTTTGATGTATTCATATACCTGATGTTTGATGCAGGAATTTATGTTTGGATGCAGGAAAATTCGGATTTATCCTAACGGTGTTTGTTGTCAAAGGGACCAAAGCATCTCTATCTATCTTACATCAGTTGATGCTGAGGGATTTGGTTGCCGAAAAAGGGTTAAGGCAAAAGTCACTCTTTCTGTCAAAGACCAGATTAGTGGTGAACATCACAAGAAAGGTTAGTATTTTCTCTTTGTTCCTTAATATAAATTCATGCATTAGTAGGTGCATCGATTTGGAAGAAAAAAGAATTTCTCTGTCTTTTCCTCCTTATAGGTTATATCTGCCTTGATTGGGAAACTACATATAATTAAAGTTCTCTTTGTTAAGAAGAAAGTTTGGACTTCATAAACTATATTTATTTTAAAGAAAATCCATTCTTGACGTTCATAGGGAGTGAAAGATAAATTGTCATACTGTTGCTATAAATATGTTCTCTAATAAACCATTTTCAATCGTTGGCAGATTGAATTTTCTGAAAATATACCATTATTCATTTGAACTGATTTTCAGGTGGATGTAATCATGGTAAATAATGCATAATGGGGAAGATAAGAGGACTTCTTAAATTTATTTATAACATTTCCCATTGGAAGGGGAGCCTTGGCGTAACTAGTAAAGTTACTGGCATGTGACCAGGAGGTCACAAGTTCTAGCCGTCAAAACAACATTTTGCAGAAATGCAGGTTAAGACTGCGTACAATAGACCCTTGTGGTCCGACCTTTCCACGGACCTCGCGCATAGTGAGAGCTTAGTTCACCAGATATTTTATATTTATGAGAAAGAGTACAAGAGGGATGACATAAAAAGCAAAAATTTATTCTGCCACCCCACATTCTAACTTGGACTAACTAACAAAGAAATTAGCCTTGTCATATCTTAGCCTAATGGAAGGCATCTAAAATTTGTCTAACAGGAAGGGACCATTGGCACCATTAGGAAGATCTCTGGAAGTCTGATAAACAGAGCCATGGTGATTTTCTTTGCTACATAAGCCGCACCACTATTAGCCTCCCTTAAACAGTGTGTTACTATGACATTAGCCTGACTCAACTGTTGAGAGGCTAAGTTAATAAATCAAAAGTAATTATATCTCTCTATTTTTGAGCTAAGTTTGGTTGAATTCGTTCACCTTAAAAGTCAATTTTCTACATGGTTAAAAAGCATTTTCAATATCTTTATCAAACGGATCCTTCATTTTATTGCTTTCTAGATTTGATTAGTTCCTTTGAATAATTCGACATTGTTCTCCTGCAGTTTTTTCAAATTGGTTTTCAGCTGTTGATGACAGTCTGGGTTTGCATGCATTTATGCCGCTACATGAATTCAAGGATCCAAAAAGAGGCTTCCTTGTCAAAGATTGCTGCATTGTCGAAGCAGATGTTTCTCTGTCATTGGTGTTGTCAATGGCCTAACCTAATTGTTGTTTATCTATTTAACAAGCAAATATTACATAATATTTTGCTCGCACTTGGACTAAACATCTTAAGTTTAGTAATTCTGTAAGCCACTTTATTGAACATAACTTATGACATGTTCTGATCTGCAAGTGTTTGAATTGATTATGTATAGGTTTCTCATCTCTTCCTTGTTATCTTTACTGGTCTATTTCTATGAGTCTTTGGTCTAGTTATTGGAGAATAATGCTCATTCCTGCATTCGTATGGTGATCGATTTTTCACGCAATTCAACTTACCAATTGAATTGCATGGAAACAGCCTCTTGCAGAAATGCAGGGTAAGACTGCATACAATAAACCCTTGTGGTCCGTCCCTTCCCCGGATCTCGCGCATAGAGGGAGCTTAGTGCACCGGGCTGCCCTTTTTTTTTTCTTCAACTTACAGATTGAAGCTTGAAGCTCTTTTGCAATTTCGGGCTGTGGAAGCAACCACTAATGGTTGCATTAAGGTAGATTTGTTTACATCACACCTCTTGGGGTGCAGCTCTTTCCTGAACCTGTGTGAATGCGGAATGCTTTGTGTATCGGACTGCCCTCTGCAAGTACTTCTTAAAAGATAAATGATCAAATGTGTTATCGTCCTCTATATAAATAACTACAGCAACCCGCTTTAAACTTATATTTAGAAGTTGAGTTGTTCAAACATATTTTACCCTTCCATAAACACTAGGAGCTTGCTTTAAAGTCAAATTCAAAGCTAGGAGGTTGCTTAACAAAGACAATTTATGAATTCATTCACAAATGCACTTTTTAAAAGTTTGAATCTTTTAAATGATGCATAGGAAACATTCAGTGATTCTAACCTGGATGAAATTGGAAGTGTTGTACACAAATCCTATTAATGAGATATCAATTAGAATATTATGATATGCAGAAGCTAAAAAACAGCCAAAATATCCAAGGCTAGCAAATGGTCAAAAGCCAGCAATTTCGTATTCCTTTAGGTTTTTCAGAATTAGTTTATTCAGCGAAATAAGGATGTCTAGGTATCGGTACGACTAGATACCATATTTGCACTAAAGGTCGAAATTCATCACTCTTTTTAAAACTAATTAATTAACGAGCCACCAAGCAAGGGCACGTAGCGCGGTAGTATCCAGTTCAAGGAAGTGAAACTAAGACAGGAAATTTCCTTTTTTTTGACTTTTAAGTTGAACTTAATTAAACTAAAGAGTCACGCTCTTTAAACGCCCTATAAGAAGAAGAACTTCGTCAAGCCTGCACGAGTAGTAAAGATGTATAGAGCACTTTGGTTGGTTGTTGACCAGCAGAAAGCATGGAGAAAAAAAGATGGACGAAGACAACCGTATGGCTATTGCTGGGATTGTTCGGACCGGTTCTTATGCCGACGTGCATACAATAGGACGAGAGGGACCTAGATGCCTCAGACTAAGAAGAAAGGGCGAAGGAAATGGCCTTGTTTCCGATTCTTCCGACCTTGAATCTAGGTTTCCCCTGATGCCTCCTTGCTCTAACTAAAAAGTCATTCAAAACTTGGTCGAAAAATCAGCGTTTATTGAAGAAGCTATAGAGTCAACTACTAATAATACTTGAGATATGACCTCCACAAAGGTATCAAGTTTAAAAAGATGGATGAAATTGCAAAAAAGACTCGTAGGAAGTAGACAGTTGCGCTTTATGGCATTTCCACTACAAAATAAATCCAATCCCGCAAAGGATTGTTCATGGAACTACAATCGAGATTCTTTGGACCATGTCCGTAGTCTTTCAATTACCATATAGTTTCTATGATTATAATAAAGGCTATGGGTCATCCGCTGTGACGTTTACAAAGGGTCAACCCCTGGATCTTTTTAGTTCTTGGACTCTATTCATACTTAAACATCTGGCTTATCTGGCCCAAAGCCCAAAAATGAATTACTAAAATATCCTACAAAAGCCGAAAGACCATTTTGTTGAATGTAGCACTTCTAAATGAGAAGACAATAGCATGAAAAATTACCCCTTCGATCACATAAAACTTGGCCTCTCGTATAATTCCGGCGGTATTGATCAGTTACGTTATCTCTCCCTTGGTGGTTTCACATGCCATGTTGAACCCGTTTAGGACTCGGACTGCAGGTATGATTTTGTCTTATAGACCGAGCTGTTCCACGGCCCTCGGCCGAATGATGTTGGCCGAGCTACCTAGATCAATTAACACACATTTAATTCTAGTTTTATTTATGAGTACAAAATTATCAGTACATCATTGTGAGGTTGTATGATCCCTTTCGCATCCTCGTGCTGAAAGATAAGATTCCTTTGGGTATGTAGTCTCGAGTTCGTTTCTCCCTAGTGATGGATACTTTGGTGCATTTCAACACCGGCCCTTGTGGGATATCGACTCCACCGATGATCATATTAATGACGTGTTGAGGTTTGGTATCTTCTTGTTCTGTGTGTGTGTTAGAATCCCTGTTCCTGAAATGATTCTTGGCCCGGTCGCTCAAGAACTCTCGAAGGTGCCCATTGTTGAATAGTCGGGCTACTTATTTTCTGTAACGACACGACTTGTCGTTTTGAGAATTTACGCCTCGTTCAGTGGCTTAAGGTCTCGAAAAGCTTCGCAATATGTATTATGACCCGTGGGTGTGGTCGAGTTTGATTTTCAGAATTTAATTAAAATAACAATTCTTATTTACAAGCTTAAATGGAAAGAGTTGACCGGAGAGTTGACTTTTGAGCAAACGACCCCGGAATGAAATTTCGATGATGGCAATAGCTTCGTATGATAATTTCAAACTTAGGCGTATGTTCGGATTCGGATTTGGAAGTCCGTAGGACAATTCGACATATTTTGGCGAAAGTTGAAAAATAGAAGATTTTTGGAAAAATCCTACCGAAGGGTGAATTTTTGGATAACGAGGTCGGATTTCGATTTCGGAGATGGGAATAGCTCCATTGCGTCATTTATGACTTGTGTCCAAAATTTAAAGTCATTCCGGATTGATTTGATACGTTTCGGCGCAAAATATAGAAGTTGAAAGATTTGAAAATTCAAAATTTGATTCGATGCGCGATTCGTAAATTTCAGCATTATTTGATGTCATTTGAAGCCTCGACTAAGTTCTTATTATATTTTGGGACATGTTGGTATAATTGGTTGAGGTCCCTTGGGCCTCGGGCGAGTTTCAGATGGTTAAATGGACCAAGATTTGGACTTGAAGGAACTGTTGGAAATCTGCCACTAATGTCATCGCATATGCGATGAAATGGAGCGCAGATGCACAATCGTAGATGCGAGGTTTAGATCGCAGATGCGAAAGGAGCAGGCCTGGGCGGTGGTCACGGGTGCGAAAATTTTCCCGCACCTGCGAGACCGCAGAAGCGGAACTCCTCCACAGGTGCGAGAGGATAGTGGTCAGTGGGTATCGCAGAAGAGAGGTCGCAGGTGCGACTAAAATGTCCGCGCGGAATCTGGGCAGAACATTTAGGACCAAAAATGGTCATTTCGCCATTTTTCGTTTTCGATTTTTGGAGCTC
Source organism: Nicotiana tomentosiformis (assembly GCF_000390325.3). Lineage (NCBI taxonomy): Eukaryota > Viridiplantae > Streptophyta > Magnoliopsida > Solanales > Solanaceae > Nicotiana > Nicotiana tomentosiformis. Next base: position 8,947,838 of record NC_090814.1, on the reverse strand, counting down.
GGATTTGGGCGATTTTGGAGGGATTTTTTACAAGCTTGGTTGGGGTAAGTGTTCTATATCCTAAAGTATTTATATTTCATAAATCCATGATTATATTTACGAATCACCCTTTCAACTCCTGATAAAGTTGCAGATTTTCAATTCCTAAGAATTACTTCATCTTACACAAGAAACGAGGAGACTAAAGTCGCTAAAAGTCTATTCCCATCGGAAAGTTTCTTCTTTCTCTTCAACATGGCGTCGATTTCTGCGGAAGGTGATGGTTTGAACTTCTTCTAAAATCTTTGGTGTGAATAAAATCTTCACTAGGTACCTTGACATATGGTGTCAATATTCAGAGAGGCGGATTCAAAATTTGAAGGTGGCGGGCACATGAGCGAAGTGCTTAACCGGTGCCCCATTGGACTTTTAATTTTAAGGATTTCAAATAAAAGATATGACCATTTTTCAAAATTTTAATGTACGGAATATGGGTATGGTGTTTCTTGAGTACAATGACATGCAGAGGCAGATTTTATTGAATATAGATATGGGTTTAATCATTAAGATTTTTAAATTGAACTTATTACACTTTTGATCGATGCATAGTTGAGGAGACCAATCATTATCACTACAGCCTTGGGAGCAATACTTGTTAGGGAAGGTTAAGACGGTGCCTCACATATGGGTAGCAAGAAGGCGCATATGCCTTAATGGTGGGGCCTTATGGGGAAAGGCCTAGCCCAATAGGGACAACACATCACCCACTTCAAGCGCACTTCTATATCGACTGAATCACTCTTTTGGTTTAGTCGGTGGAACCGGTGAACCACGCGTCATATCGAAGTTATATAACTAGTTACTAATTACTTCCTCTGTCTCAATTTAGATGATACATTTCGCTTATCGAGAGTATAGATGTTGTTTTTCCAAGAAAATATCCAACGTTATTTTCATGTGTTTCGTTTATACTATTCCTAGAAATGTTAGTAACATTCTTATATTTTAAGGACCTTTATGAGGCTTTCCAATCTACAGCTTGTTCTGCATCCTCCTATCTTAGCTTCTTATTCTGATTTTAGCTTTCTGGGGAGAAAAAGCCGGAGGCATTGCTCTTAAGAAGAACTTAAGAACTAGTATAGTTGCCAGCTCTGTTTCTATTTATTTGACATAGTTTGATTGGACACATGGCTTAAGAACAAAGGAGTCTACTATATGACACATAGGGTACATATGTATAAAATATCAAAAGTACTATTTTACCAAATAACTTATGTTTGTATTCATTGAGGCCTACCATGATCATGTCAATGTAAAATAGGGGGACATACCGGACGTAACCACTCCCTTGGTTGGGGGCTGTGCCGCCCTACCTTTTGATTGATACACAGTTGAGGAGGCCGATCATGAACACTACAGGTTTGGGAGCGATACTGGTCAAGGAAGGCTATGATGGTGCGTCGTATATGGGTAGCAAGAGGGCACTTATGCCCTGAGCCCCTGACGGTGGGGCCTTATGGGAAAGGGCTCAACCCACTAGGGTAGCACACCCACTTCAAGTGCACCTCTGTATCGATTGAATCACTCTTTTGGTCTAGTCGATGGAACTGGTGAGCCAGGCGTGATATCGAAGTTAACTAGTTACTAAATATAAAAAGGTGGTTAATGACACAAAAAATATTGGAAGTCGCTAATCTTTTTAGGAAGGACAAAAAGGAGGAAATAGTGCCTAACAAATTGGCGCGGAGAGATTATCTCAGTAGTGTTTTTCTTTAAATGAATAAGACGTATTAATAATATAAAAATACTGATAATACCGCACATTCCTGTGTAGTTATGAATTTAACTGTTCACTGCATTTTGGACAGGAAAATGATCACCTATCCTGACGGAGATGGAAGTGAAGATGGATGTGATCATATTTCTGTATACTTGGCCATTGCCGAGACAAGCCCTGTATTTCTGCCTTTGCTTTTTGTCATGCCTAGTTGATGTAACTATCTAAGCTGCATCAATGGTCAAATATTGTACTACTATAAGAAGGGCTGTCTAAGCATCTGATATGTATGTGGTTCATTCGAAAAATCTGGGCATTTAAGTCTAAGCCTTAAGATGATGGTTGGGGCAGTTCAGAATCATATAAATCCCTTTGGAAACTCTTATATAATTAATGAAGGATATTATATATGATATTGTCTCTAACACCTACGTGCCATTTTATTGACTTTGATTACATGAGACTAGCTTTGCTTGCTTATAGGTCTCTTATCCTCACTAGTCTTACCTGTTGATCTCCCTCAAACTATTTCCTCTAGTTTTTCATTATTTTAGACAAATCGATATTGGATACTTTGACAGTATTATCATCAATAACATTGTTCAAGTATTCATATGATCAGATCATATCATATGTTGATCCATTTTCGTGGTGATTCCCCAGTTTTAACTTACAGACTGAAGCTTATAAATCTCCAAGATATTCTGTTTCTTGATATCACCAACTTGAGATTAATGGAGAAGCATTAATTAAGTATTCATTCGTATAATTTTATTAGATCTTGCTAATTCATATATAGGGTGTGTTTGGTATAACGAAAAATATTTTCCGTGAAAAATATTTTCCAAGAAAATATTTTCTTGAAAAACTAGTAGTAATCTTATTCATTTTCCGGTGTTTGGTACGCAAATTAAGGAAAATAACTTCTCAAGAGTATTCATAAATAATTTAGATACAATAAACATGAAACCATAAACTTTCGAACCAACAACCTTGCGAACCCATAAATTTCATAAACTTCTGAACCGCTAAACTTTCGAAACCACGAAATTTTGAACCCGTAAAATGTATAATTTCTAAACCCGTAAACTTCCAAACACATAAACCTCCGAACTCATAACTTTGGAACTTGTAAAATTTCGAATCTGTAAACCGGAAGATGAAAAAACTAAAACTGAAAATATATAAAAAGAATATTTTTTTTCGGGGGAGGGGGCAGGGGCGGGAGGGTGTGTGCAGAAAAACGAAAAAACGAAAATTTGAAATTACAAAAAAAGGTAAAAAATAAAAATAAAAATTGTGGGGGTGGGGTAGGGTGGGGTGGGGGGTGCAGAAAAAAAGAAAAAAAAAAGAAATTTGAAAATTACAAAAAAAAAAAGTATAACAGAAATTTGAAAATTACAGAAATTTGATTTTTTTTTTTGTGCGGGGGTGAGGGATGGGTGTAGGTGATGTAGAAAAACGAAAAAATAAAAATTTGAAATTTGGGTGGGGTAGGGTTAAGTGGGTGGGTGTGGGGTGGTTTAGTGAGGGTGGGGAATATTGAGAAGGAGAAAGAAAATATTTTCCTCCAATTGAAAAAAAATGAATTCATAAGGAAAATATTTTCCAAAATATTTAAACCAACCAAACATATGAAAAAATTAAAAAATATTTTCAGGAAATTTTTTTCTTCGTACCAAACACACCCATAGTTGTTACGTGTTAGCTAGAGGCTTTCAAGAAATATGTATTTTTGAAACTATGTTAATATTTGTTTTCTGTAGCTTGATTCTTGAATACCTTATATTATGAGCCCCTACTTACACTGATGGGATCTACAACTAAAAGCCCGATTTTTGACGCCCAACGCCCCTCAAGATCAATCCCTATTATTGCAAAAAGTATACAACGCCAAATTTGACTTGAATGTTTGATGTCAGCCAGTTAGTCATGGCATCTCTCATTCTCCACATTATTTACATTGTTTGATGTCAGCCAGTTGAATGTTTTGACAAGGTGAGTTGCTCTGATGGTAAGCACCCTCCACTACCAACCAAGAGGTTGTGAGTTCGAGTCACCCCAAGAGCAAGGTGGGGAGTTCTTGGAGGGAAGGATGCTGAGGGTCATTTGGAAACAGCCTCTCTACCCCAGGGTAGGGGTAAGGTCTGCGTACACACTACCCTCCCCAGACCCCACTAGTGGGATTATACTGGGTTGTTGTTGTTGTCTGAATGGTTTTGATAGTTGTTTTTTCTGCTCTTCCTTGTACTGTTTAACATGCCCAACTAGAATTAATTACTTTAATTTTTTTTAAATCAATTACGCCATATGGTGGTGTGGCCCTATCATTCAACCAACGAAGAGCACAAAAATATGCAGGGGACCTATGTCGTTACCTTGCACAACAGGAAGGCAACAACCTTTGTAATAGATCTATATTTAGTGAAGAAGATAGACAAGAGTAGATTGCTCTAGTGGTGAGCACCCTCCACTTCCAACCAAGAAGTTGTGAGTTCGAGTCACCCCAAGAGCAAGGTGAGTAGTTCTTGGAGGGAGGGAGCCGAGGGTCTATCTAAAACAGCCTCTCTACCCCAGGGTAGGAGTAAGGTCTGCGTACACACTACCCTCCCCAGACCCCACTAGTGGAATTATACTGAGTTGTTGTTGTTGTTACTGAAGAAGATAGAGATGGATTCCAACGACAAACAATATCGGATACAAGGAAAAGGAACTAAAAAAAGAAAACAAGAATGGAGGGAGGTTTCAGAGTGTTCCAACAAGAGCTAAATCAAATAAAAGAAAAGACTCAGTATTTCCATAAGGATCTTCTCCGCATCTTCCCCATTTTATATCCATATTAGCCTTATCTTAGTTAGGGTCCCAAACGTCATTTGACAGGTTCTTTGGCTGATATTTGGGCCTACTTCTCTTTCTAATGGATCCACTTTCACCACCTTTGTTATCTTGGGCCGCATTCATAACAATACCCTCATCGTCAATAAGAATTAGGGACAATGGTTGTAGAACACTCCCCACTAATTTTCTCCAAACAACAGTGCTCTTTATGGGTTAAGAATAAGATGTGACCGTGTATATTTGCGAGAACAACAAATACTGCTTTTGAAACAATAGAGGGATAGATGTCACAGGCCCATTTCCTTACATTGGGTAGCGTCACCTGCTCGCCCGTGCGGCGCCTGCAGTTCCCCTCGCTGCAGGCCAGCCTGTTTCCTTTCCCAGATTTTCTAGCATGATCATGTGCCTGTTGGTGGGACTCGCCTATGAGGCACGTCCCAACTTGTACCGCCCGTAAGATGTCTAGGCACTTGGCCCTAGACATGTCGTGGCGCTTCATCTTAGGATCACAATCCATGCGCGCCCTGGGGGATTGGTTTAGGACATGTCTTGTCCTTCGCCCAAGACTGAGCATCGCTCCCGCGTGCACAACCCAATCCTCAAGTTTGACACTCGCCTAGTGCATCTGCAACTAGCTCGTGCCTCGCCCAAGTGAGGCAACATTTAGTCCTTGGCCATTGTCATGCGCGTCTTTCGTGCCATGCACATACATAGCCCTCGCGACACGCTTCCATCCCGAATAGTGCAGTGTCGCCCCACAACTGCACCTTTAGACCAACGGACCCTTGCTTGCATGGTTGAACCCAAGCCATGCTCACAAGTCGACACATGATGCCCCTAAGACAGGTGCGTCAAGTATCCAATCGGCACAGAGGTCTCCTTCCAACATTCGGCGGCCCGCGGGGCTGGCCGTCCCACACATCGAGCCTCCAGCGCCACTTTGATGCCCAACGCTAGCCCGAAGGCGTTGCGCCGTCCATAGAGTTCCAAAATTCGTATGGATACCTTTGACACTCCTTTGAGTCATCTAGGCAGGCCCTTGAGGTTGCCCCCAAGGTAGCTCGTTCGATACGGCTTGGTGAAAGCACGTATGGGGGAGGCAGGTCGGAACTTTCATCACCTATACCCCCTTATATATGCTTAAAATTAAAAAAGCCCAAGTTGCCCGAGTAGACAGATTTACGTCAGACAATCAGAAGAGCCTTTTCTCACCAGATCATTGCCGAAATCACAACTCCAAAGTGCGAGTTGTGACATCCTCCCACACTCATAATGTCATCGTCCCCGATGACACATCATGGCCTACGACATCCCGGTGTCTGCCCCCTCAGGTATGCCCATTTCAGCTCCCTTTGTCCTGTGGGTTGGACTTCCTCGAAGTCCTGTCTCAAAAGGAGTCGTGCCCCATGCACTTCTCCCCCAAGTATCTTCCAAGCGTGCCTCTGCACTTCACCTCCTTTCGGTGTTCGCTTGGAAAGTGCCTCCGCACTTGCACCCTCTGGTGTCTCACTGTGTAGTTGACCCATACTAGTCAACTACACCATGACCCTCACGACCTTCATGTCCGTCTGAAGCTTTCCTTCACAGGTAAGCACATTAATGTACTCTTTGGCGCGGCTCTAGTAGCTAAATCGCTCACATAGCCTTCAAACGCCTCTGGCATAGCTCCCGTAGCCTTCCGCTCCCGTAGCTTTTCCTTACCCTCACTACCTTGAAGATGTGTTGGCTTCCGGACTCACAACTTCGCCCATATGCCTCTTGCATAGGCGGGATCCTCCCACACTCAATGTGGAGGATACATCTTAGCGCTGTCGTCCCACTTGGCATTCGGCCAGCTCTTGGGACGACCTTTGGTGAGTACTACATTCCCAAAGTCATAGCATCGCCGCATTCCCGAACAAAGCTCTTTGTTTTCCAACTGTCACTTCCTCAACAAGTAGCTAATGCTCCCGGTAGTACTTCAATACTCGCCCTATAGACAGGTACCTTCTTGGTCCTGCTAGCACAGCTTCCTGGTTCGGTTGTGCCTCGCACTCAGACTCTCAACGGTCCTCCGATCATTCAACGTACTTCTTTCCAGAATGACACCTTCTAACTTGGAAATTCGCCCAATTCCGAAGCTTCACTATACCCTCGAATCCGTTTCCTCACCTTGGCAATGCCCTCAGGCAGCTCACAAGTCTATCCCGAAGGGAAGACACTCAACTGATGCGTCGCACGCATCCTTGGCAAGATCTCCGCTATGATCATACCCCAAAGTTTATAGTCCATGGCTCTCACTCTTTTGCAATATGGTTGCACAACCTGGCAAACATGGCTTTCTCTTGACCATCCGACTCATCGGCATATCACCTCATTCAGTAGCGACCTAGACTTCTGAAAGACAATGGAATCACCCATTTCTTTCTTCGACCATCAGTATCGGGTTCTCGATCTCTGGTGGAAAATGGACATCAATCTCTGCTTTGACATGATCTCCGCACTGACATCCAAAATGCACTCGCCATATCCACCCTTTCCTTGACATTGTGCTATGACATAGTATGGCCTTAATCAGCTCTGATACCAAGTGTCACAGGCCCATTTCCTTACATTGGGTAGCGGCACCTGCTCGCCCTTGCGGCGCCTGTAGTTCCCCTTGCTGCAGGCCAGCCTGTTTCCTTTCCCAGGTTTTCAAGCATGATCCTGTGCCTGTTGGTGGGACTCGCCCATGAGGCTCGTCCCAACTTGTGCCGCCCGTAAAATGTCTAGGCACTTGGCCCTAGACATGTCGTGGCGCTTCATCTTAGGATCACAATCCATGCGCGCCCAGGAGGATTGGCTTAGGACATTGTCTTGTCCTTTGCCCAAGACTGAGCATCGCCCCCGCGTGCACAACCCAATCCTCAAGTTTGACACTCGCCTAGTGCATCCGCAACTAGCTCGTGCCTCGCCCGAGTGAGGCAACATTTAGTCCTTGGCCATTGTCATGCGCATCTTTCGTGCCATGCACATACATATCCCTCGCAACACGCTTCCATCCCGAATAGTGCAGTGTCGCCCCACAACTGCACCTTTAGACCAACGGACCCTTGCTTGCATGGTTGAACCCAAGCCATGCTCACAAGTCGGCACATGATGCCCCTAAGACAGGTGCGTCAAGTATCCAATCGGCACAGAGGTCTCCTTCCAACATTCGGCGGCCCGCGGGGCTAGCCGTCCCACACATCGAGCCTCCAGCGCCACTTTGATGCCCAACGCTAGCCCGAAGGCGTTGCGCCGTCCATAGAGTTCCCAAACTCGTATGGATACCTTTGACACTCCTTTGAGTCATCTAGGCAGGCCCTTGAGGTTGCCCCCAAGGTAGCTCGTTCGATACGGCTTGGTGGAAGCACGTATGGGGGAGGCAGGTCGGAGCTTTCATCACCTATACCCCCTTATATATGCTTAAAATTAAAAAGTCCAAGTTGCCCGAGTAGACAGATTTACGTCAGACAATCAGAAGAGCCTTTTCTCACCAGTTGTGACAATAGAGCTCCATTGCAAATGATATATAGGCTCCACCAAAATTAAGACCCACCAAAAACACTCTCCCTTAGCAAGCTTTTCAAGAAAATCAGTGAGTGGCTGTGCATATTGCGATAGGCTAGTGATGCTATTTGTGTCAAAAGAATGAATATCTGAACTAGTTAAATCCACTACAGTCATCTTAAATCCAACCTTTTCTAACAGAGCAATGGTTTTATACCAACACCAAGCTCTAAATCCACCACCATGGACAAGGACATAATGGTTCTTTTCTAAATAAGCAATTGTTAATTCCCTGGCTGCCTCCTCCAGACCTGTAACTTCTTGGATAATGTCATTGGACGCAACCAAAATGTGAGTAAGAGCAGAATACATACTTCCACCATCCCTAGTATCAACATTTGGGCCAGCAGATAGAGGTAAAAATATTTTTAGAACTGCCTCGGCACCATATCCTAACTCTTCATTAGTCCCTTCCACTATAAAAATTGATTGAAAACTCATCACTGTCGCGATTAGTTGTTGCATAAACAGATTAGCTACTTTTGTCAGCATATAATCCACGATATCAATTGCACTCAATGCTTTTAAAACTGTGCGGGGCTTAATCCCATTGACACCAGTGATGCTTGATTGGTACTGTTGATGAACTATACTGCTTGTTGGATCAAACCACACTGCCTTGTGAATATATTGCGGAAGCACCTCCTGAACCTGCATATTGTCTCCTAATTCAGTGGAACATGCATAAAAAACAATGTCACTGTACTGACACTCATTCATAAAGGCTCTGAGCTTTGTCAGCATGGATCCTTCGCATAATTGTGAAGAAACAGTGTTGTGAAAAGCATGGACACGTTGCGCCTCGTAGCATGCAAAAGTAGCTCGCTGACGCAGTGTGAAATACGTGGTTGCCAAAGTACATCCAAATAAGCAACAAGATTGGAAAAGATAATTTTTCAACTGTTCGTGTGTGATTTTCTTCATATCTACAAATGGTTCCTTAAGCAAAAAGTCCTTTGCGACAACCACAGATATTGCTCTAGTATGTTTATCATCAGAATAAATTAGCGACCCCTGTCTAACTGTTGCTAGATCCAAATATGAACTGATCATGCTAACAAATAGTATGGTATCTGGTTGAGCCCCAATGAGTTTCATCAAATTATACAACTCCAATGCACCCTCGAAACATTTCTCAAGTGACGTCACACTACTTGCCCCATCACAAGTTGTCTGCATTATACTTAAGACTATAGGTGTACTGATAAAATCAGTCCTCTGCTCGCTCTTAAAGTCCAACTGAAAGTGATTGGCCAATTTGTTATCAAAATCTATATTGCTCACAATGTTGGTCAGACCATAAGCAATTGCAGCAGCTGTAGGCTCTGTAATAATACTTGTGATATTTAAACCAACATTGATATTAGTGTCCTTAGTAGCCTGACATTGTGTGTTATGGAAATATGTAGGAACAAGCATCGCAGCATTTTGCACAACTGATCCAAGACATGCCGCAACAATTTCGGTAATCTTTGTCAGCACCATAAATGATATTTCATTAGCAAGTTGTTTCGCTGCAAGATTGATTAAAGCAGTAACCGGAAGTTACCAGATTTTCATGACCAAGTGATGTGGAGGGGCTAACACTCAATAACAGCCATGTGGTTGACAATAATGGATTCACCGAAGCATAAACTAATTCCCTTGGTGCTAGAGCCATAAAACCATGGCCAATGATGACCCCAATAACACCTTGGCCGCCCAATTGAGGCACAAGATATGGAAGCAAGCTAAACATGTTCTCCAATGCATTTGGAGAACTTGTCTGATGAAGTTCAAAGTCATCATCCAATAATAGAAGTGTTTCAAGATAGAAAGCTAATAGGTATTCCAATGTTAAAAAGTGAGACTTTCTATCAAGCAATCTTGAGCAATTTGTTCCCTGCCCCGTGTCAAAAATATTATCGTCAAGCAATATTATCAATTCTTGCCTTGTGTCCAACCAGGGACATTGATACATGCCAAAGTCAAATGCAAGCCACCCATTGACTCGAATAACTATTTCATCAAGTTGTTTTTCATAGGCTCTTCAAAGATTTCTCTCATATGCGAACGGTTAAATAGAAGCTTTGTGGCATCCATAATGAAGTCATTAGTTACACCAAATGTGGAGTCCACAGGCCTTAGAGAACTCCCACCCCACCGAGTGGCAATATCATGCGCAACATAAAGACCGGGATCAAAAGTAAGTTGTAAGTATTTAATCGTATGCACCAATGTGATTATATCCATAATCAATGCCACTCTCAGATTTAAGGTACCTTCTTGTAGGGCCCAGATCAAAAGAATATGCATAATATCCTTTTCCGGCTTTATATCGAACATCTTGCAGCCAAACTCCATGTCAAGCTTCTGTCCAGATTCAACGATCCATAATTTTCCTTCAATATTGGTCAAGCAACTGGCATTACGGTCAGCACAAGCTCCTATTGCACCTTTGTCTATAACAAGTGTAGCTGCTGAACCAGGATCAAATGGGAGATGAAATAACCTATGTTGAGCAGCCAAATTTTTAGAGATAGACTATACCAATATGCTCCACACCTGTCAGCCATTTTATCGACCAGTGAGGAAGCAACTCTAGATTTATCAAGGTCCGTGAAATGAGTAATGGACACAGCTTCGTGCCGCTCGATTTCGGACTTCGTATCGCCAGTAACAATTACATGTGGCTGCGAAACAAGATTTTCCGTCACAAAATCTGCTTCCTCTGTTTTGTTATCCAAATAAGAGTTCAACTCAGAGGAAAAAACGATTGCATCCGCAATTTTCGTAGATTCAACATACAAAATGGCAGCATCAACAAAGTGCTCGAAATCCAATGTGTCGGGCATTTGTTTGGTCTGTGGAGCAGCAAACACCTTGGAGATGCAGTGAGGCATTTCATCGAACATCAAGTCTGCAGTCATGTCTGAGTAGACATGTACTGAAACTGCAGCTTTCGTATTAGTCTCCTCATCTGCCAGTTCGGCGAATATAGTGGAGTCGCAACTAGGGGGAAAAGGGGGGTTCTGGGTTGGAGATGTAGCTGGAAAAAATGACTGTTGGAATGGGTATGGAGGAATTGGAAAGGAAGTCACCCAATTGGTAGAGGAGGGACAATATGAAAGCAGCAATGTAATGGATTCATATTTACTGAGGAAGATAGAGATGGATTCCAAATACAAACAATATCGGATACAAGGAAAAAAAGGAACTAAACAAAGAAAACAAGAATGGAGGGAGTTATAGAGTGCTCCAATAAGAGCTAAATCAAATTAAAGAAAAGACTCTAAGATCTTCTCCGCATCTTCCCCATTTTATATCCATATTAGCCTGATCTTAGCTAGGGTTCCAAACGTCATTTGACAGATTTTTTGGCGGATATTTACTTCTCTTTTTAATAGATCCACTTTTACCACCTTTGTTGTCTTGGCTGCATTCATAACACCCTTACCCCTGTTTACTAATTATTTACTGTCCTTACGCATTACATACAAAAACAAAAATGGCCTATGCAGTTTGGCGTATACATCATTACATATTCACCATTGCATATACAATAACCTACCAACCAAAAAAACACTTCTCCTTAATTTATGTTGTGTGTTGCAAATTAAATGTTATCAGTTGAATCTTATTCCATCAAATATGAAATGCTATCACTTATTGCATTTTATCCCTCGAATTAAAAACTAAAATTATCATTTATTGAACAAATTAATCATCTTTTAGTGCTTCTTTGAAAATTGATCAAAGAAAACCAAGTTTTTGATCTATCCAGTATACAGATATTATGTTCTAGATTATAAGACCTGTGAGTATCTTGGTCGGAATGTGTTGTTATTACATTTCGCACGATAAAAACGAGACCTTTTAGGGATGAGACAATTTGGCTAATAAATAAAAAAGTCATAGATCGACAATATTTTGATTTAATAATGAATTAATTTCTGGGTATGTTTCGTGATGGAAAATAATATTTTTGAAGAAAAAAGAATCTTTCCTACGAATCTTCAAGGCTGAAATAAATGTGGATTTCTCCTCTATGAACAAACTATCATAGATCTGTGACAAAGGGGAAAAGCAAAGGTATAAGTATCTTTTAAATCTAAATAAATCCATTTCTACTTGAAAGGTTATTGATTTTGATCTTTATGATCAGAAGGGGTGGATGTAACATTACTGAGATTTTTTATTGTCAAGATAGTGAAAATTCTTATGAGGAAATTGTTGGAATGTTTTATGCAAACTTAAGGGTGACTAATGATGGTATCTTTGAGACCCTGTAGGGTGAAATGTTGGCTATTGACTTAGTTTTCTGTTATTTTTTTAGTGATTTTAACTTCCTATACGAATTTGACTTTTTTCATATTCCAAAAAAGTAAAAAATTTGAATTCTATCAAGAAATTCTCAATGGTATGCAGTCATGAAAAAAGAAAATATGATCGCAGGTATAACTAAAATCATAATAAACAAATAGTTATAAGAATACTAAAAAAATAAATTCAAGCGATAGTGTAAAATATATATACTAATTAAATTTCCCAGGTAGGAAATTTTAGTTAATAATTAGAACTCATAATTTCATAATGAAATACAAAAATATAAAGATACTATTATGATATTATACATAAGACAAGCATATTATATATATATATATATATATAACACGTAATATCGAAATTAACTAGTTATTTAAAAGGTGGTTAAAGATAAAAAAAAAATAAATGGAAAGTCGCTAATCTTTTTAGGAAAGATAAAAAGGAGGAAATGCCTAATAATTTGGCGCGGAGAGGGTAGGTAATTATTTTCTTTAAATGAATAAAAAGTACTACTCCAATAATTTTAAAAGGCTGATTGTCACACCCCTTTTATGCCCCCTCCCTCCCCCCCCCCCCCCAAAAAAAAGTTAAAAAAAAATATGATAATGTATTATGGATTGTGGGTTAAAGAATTTTTTCAATTAAAGTGATAAATTTGAGTAGGGATTATTTTATTTATAGAGTCGCCATTTGGAATTGATTTTTGGTGTTCCAAGTCACCTTTTATTTGAATCCCTAGTCAAAGGAAGGTTTGACTCTTTTATTATTGGTTTGCGAAAATAAAGTCCGGATAAGAAATTCTGTTGACCGGGGAGAAGGTGTAAGGCATTTTCCGATTCCCGTGGTTCTAGCACGGTCGCTTTCTTGACTACAACTTGGCTTAAATTAATTTTGGATAAACTGTGATTTATTGATTTTCATGTTTTATCTATGTACGCTTTTATTGCTTGATTAGATTTATGAAAATTATCTTGAAACGAACCATGTGTGTGTGAATCCATTTTATTTAGTGTTAAAATCATGTCACGTGTACTTGTACGATTAATAACACATTATTTATTAAGGTTGTTTCGCTCAAAGTTGCGCGAACGCATACTTCGGTTTTAGTTTGGGAATCATGGTCATGTCACGCGAACGTATACATAATCATGATGATTAATTAATTAATAACGCGCCTAAAATATATTAATTATATTCATAATTTGTTGTTTTCCTACCTTTGAGATTGTTGTGAGGCTCGAGAGTTATTATTGGAGCTATTTAAGCAATTATTTGTTACGTAAAATAAGCCAAATCACTTATCTCAAACCAAGTGTTAATGTCCCGAATATTAAAATGTAAGAATAAACTAAAGCCCAAGATTACATCAATTACCATAAACCCGTGAATTTACAAAGCCCAACATGATTAACTGTCCTAAAGTTCCAATGAATTCAAACAAAGCTTCTTTAATCCAACATGATGATAATGTATTAACTATAATAAGGGGAGATAGCAAATCAACATACAACAAATATTAAATTGTAAATAATGAGCTAAGCATGAATCTCACAGATCAAGTCATGGCATAAGATAAAAGACTAGCTAATTAAGACTACTACTAAAGACAAAACAACACAGAAGAGCAACAAATAACCAGAATCTTTTACTATGCTAGCAAGACCAAATTGAGATAACATAAGTGTAAAGAATGGACCTTGTTGCTTGAAACTTCCTTTACATTGAAGAATCTCTATCGATGCCAAAATACAAGGAAATTGGCAACTACAATTTGACCGAAGCAAGAGAAAACAGGGACCTTCAAATGCAACAGAGCCAATCGACCATAACCTCGATGACGACCTGAAACCAAGATCTAGACGAAAATTATACCGACTCGACTAGCTTTGGACAACTAGTTCGGATGGGTCATTTCGATGGATGTTTGTGACTGGTTTTGGACGGTGTTTAGTTGGATTTTTGGTGAAGAATTTGGGATGGATTTTCTGGGTTTTTTGGACTGGTATTTTAGCAATTTCGCAGCTGATTTGGCTGCTCTTTGGAGCTATCTTGCGGACAGTTTTTAGGGCTAGTTTGGGCGACGTTTTCAGTTGGGTTTTGGGGTATTCTTGGGGGTGTTTTAGAGTTGAATTTGGGGTTATTTCTGCTCGTTTTTAGTGTTTAAAACTTGGAGTTCATGGGCTGAAAATGGAACTGAAGTTGCAGCTCTTTTAGTGATGTTAGAAGCTGGTTTTTCAGATTTCTTTGTTGCGTTTTGGTGAGGGATTTGAGCTTATTTTTGGGCTATTCTTTGCTGGGTTTTAGGGCTGGACAGTGATGGTTTTAGGTGGTCTTTTCAGCGGGGTCTCCTTTATGTGGAAACAAGGCTGATCTTCTTATGAAGGAGAAGACATGTGGGGGGTTGTGAGTGGGGACAAAAATGGGGGACAAGGAAAAGTGGAGTGGGGACAAAGTGTGGGGGGACAAGCATCGGGGGACAAAGGAAACTAGGGTGGGGACACGCGTGGAAAGATGGGAGCAGGAAAGATGGAATGAGAAGTGAGGTATTGGTGAGATGAGTGAGAAAAAATTCAAGCATGGTAAAAAATTAGGTGCTCACAGCATGCCCCTCTTTGCTTGGAAACACGAAGAATTTTCAGGCAAAGAAAAGATGAGCGATATGACTAATTTTTGGCTATACCATCATTCAAAAGGGAAGAGATAAGAGAAAAGAGTGCGACCGAGTCTTGGTTATAGACAACCCACATATCCCAGGTTACAAGGAAATTATGCCGCGTGTAGTTCAAGGAAAAAGGATGGAATGCTGAGTTGAAGAGTCAAGTGAGGTTCCGTCGAGACTCCGGTCTGTAGTCCAGTTATTACATCAAAATCAAAAGAAACTAAATAAACTTATCAGCTATGGGTTACAAGATTCCTATCTATAAGTCTTCTAAAACTTGATTTGAGTCTTGACTGATTCTTCATGCAGACTCTGGTCTGAACCTTGATGCTTGCTAGCTGTAGGTGCTAGTTCATTCTTCTACGGCTTCTTCTGAGCAAAACGGAAAATGTGAAGCTCGTAACTTCAGTCATGTTTTGAGCAGTCCATATCATTTCCATCTGCTTCTGCATTTGGATTCACTTTTTTTTTCTTTTCTTTATTTTGGATTCAGACTTCTTCTTTTGTTCATCTCGAACCTTGTGCCTCGAGGTAAAACCTACTCAGACATCACAACAAACAAACGAACGAAATTTTTCTGTCCCAGTTTTCACTAGAAAAAATTTCGTGAGTTATTGTAACAAAATTCTAAACTACTTCTTTATTGAAAGCAAATAAAAAAAAACAGTAATGATGTACCCTGAAAAGGTCATGATGATTTTTTTTCCCCAAAAGAATGTCTCAACTAAGGATTTGTGTACCTTATGTTGGAAAAATGTGGTCAGAGAATGGGATACCCTATATTGGCAATGATACCAGGAAGTGGTGTATCCTGCATTTAAAATCAAATCAATTAGGGAGTGGTGTACCCTATGTTGGAGAACACAACTAGGGATTGGTGTACCCTATATTGGTAAGGAGATCAGGGATTGGTGTACCCTATGCTGGTAAGGAAATATAATCAGGGGATTGGTGTACCCTGTATTACTGAGAAGAAAAATGTAACCAGAGGTTGGAGCCCTGTATTACTGAAAAGGAAATGTAACCAGAGGTTTTTGCCCTATATTACTGAAAAGGAAATGTAACCAGGGGTTGGCGCCCTGTATTACTGAGAAAGAAATATAACCAGGGGTTGGTGCCCTGTATTACTGGAAAAGAGATGTAACCAGGGGCTGGCGCCCTGTATTACTGAAAAAGAAAATGTAACCAGGGGTTGGCGCCCTGTATTACTGAAAAGGAAACGTAACCAGGGGTTTGCGCCCTGTATTACTGAAAAGAAAATATAACCAGGGGTTAGCGCCCTGTATTACTGAAAAGGAAATGTAACCAGGGGTTGGCACCCTGTATTACTGGGAAAGAAATATAACCAGGGGTTGGTGCCCTGTATTACTGGAAAAGAAATGTAACCAGGGGCTGGCGCCCTGTATTACTGAAAAGGAAAATGTAACCAGGGGTTGGCACCCTGTATTAATAAAAAGGAAATGTAACCAGGGGTTTGCGCCTTGTATTACTGAAAAGGAAATGTAACTAGGGGTTGGCGCCCTCTATTACTGAAAAAATGCTGAATCCCCTGGGCGAAAAGGTTCTACCTGGGTTAAACTACAAAAATCAAACCTGGGCGAAGAGTACTTCTACTCGGAATATGAGCTGGATCCCCCTAGGCGAAAAGTTTCTACCCGGGTTAAACTACGTAAAACAACCTGAGTGAAAAGTACCTCTACCCAGAACTATGAGCTGGATCCCCCTAGGCGAAAAAGGTTCTACCTGGGTTAAGCTACGTAAAACAACCTCGGCGAAGAGTACTTCTATCCGGAAACTATGAGCTGGATCTCCCTAGACAAAAAGGTTCTACCTGGGTTAAGCTACGTAAAACAAACTAAGCGAAGAGTATTTCTACCCGGAACTATGAGCTGGATCGCCCTGGGCTAAAAGTTTCTACCTAGGTTAAGCTACGTAAAACAACTTGAGCGAAGGGTATTTCTTCCCGGAACTATGAGCTGGATCGCCCTAGGCTAAAAGATTCTACCTGGGTTAAGCTACGTAAAACAACCTGAGCGAAGAGTACTTCTACCCGGAACTATGAGCTGGATCCCCCTAAGCGAAAATATTCTACCTGGGTTAAGCTATCTAAAACAGCCTGGGCGAAAAGTACTTCTACCCGGAACTATGAGCTGGATCCCCGTAGGCGAAAAGGTTCTGCCTGGGTTAAGCTACAAAAACTAATCCTGGGCGAATAGTACTTCTACCCGGAAACTATGATCTGGATCCCCCTAGGCGAAAAGGTTCTACCAGGGTTAAACTACGAAAAATAACCTGATCGAAGAGTACTTCTACCCGGAACTATGAGCTGGATTCCCCTAGGTAAAAACGTTCTACCTGAGTTAAGCTACGAAAAATAACCTGAGCGAAGAGTACTTCTACCCGTAACTATGATCTGGATCCCCCTAGGCGAAAAGGTTCTACCTGGGTTAAACTACGAAAAATAACCTGAGCGAATAGTACTTCTACCCGGAACTATGAGCGGGATTCCCCTAGGTGAAAACGTTCTACCTGAGTTAAGCTACGAAAAATAACCTGAGCGAAGAGTACTTCTACCCGGAACTATGAGTTGGATCCCCCTAGGCGAAACGATTCTACCTGGGTTAAGCTACGAAAAACAAGCGTGGGCGAATAGTACTTCTACCCGGAACTATGAGCTGGATTCCCCTAGGCGAAAAGCTTCTACCTGGGTTAAGCTACGAAAAACAACTTGGACGAAGAGTAACTCTACCCGGAACTTTGAGCTGGATCCCCCTAGGCTAAAAGGTTCTACCTGGGTTAAGCTACAAAAATGGGAGGTATGAACAGTAGTGATGCATGCTGCAAATAAAGGAAAGTGGAGATTTTGACGAAACTTACCTTTGGTGACATTCGTCCTTTAAGAATTGTCATTCTGCACTACTTTGTTCCTGCTTCAAAATAAAGAATAATTGTGAGTTTTAAAAGTGGTGGTCGGTGTGGGGCTTTGATGTCTTTGGCAGCTTGGCTTTGTGCCCTTCTTCTTTTGAATGATGATTTCAGCCTACCACTAGATGTTTCCTGAGTACATTTCTGGCCCCGAAGAGCCTTTGAGTTTTCAAACTTTTACATGACGGTTGGTCGCGTGGGACTTTTCAACTTTATTTTGCCTTTGTGGAATTTCACTTTCGACTTCTTTCCTCCGAAACTTTCAATTTCTGAGAATTGGGGAACCTTTGGCTTTTCAAACTTTGCCAAAACGGTTAGTCACTTGGGACTTAACCTATTCAACTTCATTTTTCCTTGTAGGCACTTTCAATTTGATTTTCTCCTTACAAGAGTATTTGATTTCTAAGCATCAGCCGCCATGGCCAGTCGGGGTCGACTTGATGTCGCTGTCGAGTCTGGGTGCCTTTTTTGCATATTAGCTTGTATCAAACGAAAGCCTTGTAAATCAGTCTTGCTATCTCTTCTTTACCTTAGTTTTGGAATAGATTTAGACCAAAATGGATTCAAAGAAAAACAAATAATGGAATGGACAATGAATTTAGACAAGAGGTATCCCTTTCGGGGAAGGAAAGAATGACTTATCTGGAGTATATGCGGACTTCAATAAACATGACATGCCTTTTGGACTTGATGTTTGATCTGTGTAAACCGTCCGACTCTTAGAAATTCATCACAACTTTTGCCTCGAAACCTAGAAACCTTGCCCAGGATTGTCAATACCAATGGCTGTGAAGATCCTCTTTTCAATCAGTAGTGCCCTTTACGGGTTTTCACCAGCTAAACTCTCTCATTTCTCTTCTCACCATCTCCTTATAGTGCCCTTTGCGGGTTTTTACTAACAAGACTCTCTCATTTTCATTTTCTTTGCTCGTCATCGCCCTATGGTGCCCGTGAGGGTTTTCACCAATAAGACTCTCTCATTTTATTTCTCTCATTTTGGTGGCATCAGATCCAAGTGATTGTATCCTCTAATTCTTGAACATTCTCGTTGATTGATCGGAAGGACTTGAAAAGGATTTGGGTAAAAAGGATTTGGATTGAATTACAACTTTGGAACCTCTCAGGCGAAACCATCGCCGAACCATTATAACACCTGCCCCAGTTTCAACTTTTGGGGGAATGTAGAATTTTATTTTGGTGTGACTGAACCCCAGAGAGATGCTGCCTACGTATTCTTTCAGAATCAAGTCGAACGTAGTTCGATTAACATGAACTTGTTTGATTTTTTATTTTATTTTTTTAATTTTTTTTAATTTTTTTTAATTTTTTTTTTTTTTTTTTCCATAAAACTTTCAGGATCCAAAGAGGGTAATAAAAGAAAAGTAACCGGCTCAAAGGGGTTTGCAAAGGGTTGATAGTGTTTGGGTAGCGAGAATGAAAGCCTTCGTCATCCCAATCAGAGAACATTAAAGATACGTAAAAGGGTCAAACATAATACCTTTTGAGCGTGTCTGTATAGATAGTTGTTTCGGAGACATTCCCTTTGAACTTTCTAGGCCGCACTTTCTTGTTGTAAGCACGGGCCATTCTTTGTTGGTACAACTGCCCGTGGCAAACTGCGGCCATACGTTTTTCATCAATCATAGTCAATTGTTCCAAATCGGTTCTTGACCCAATCTTTATCCTCAATCTCAGCTTCGACAATGATCCAAAGAGAGGGAATTTCAACTTCTTCCGATTTCATTTGGATCTTGGCTTAGGCCTAGTGTTCCACTTCTTTGCTTATTTTCTCACAAGCCTTATCTTTAACACATTCTGCTTCTTGATTCATTATTTCGAGGTCTGACGGCGTTTTAGTATATGGGTATGAAGTCCGCAAGCATGTCATGTTATTAAAATCTCAATTAATAGGACTGAAAAGAGAACAAGAAAGGTGACAAGATTAAGAAAAGAGACTTTCCTAGACAATGAAATATTAATTTCATTTAATTGATTTTTTTTTTTGATTTTTTTTTTTTGAATTTTAAAGATAGAAAGGTTTACATCGGAAAGTAAGACAATAAAGTAAAACATAAGGATTACACCCTGAAATAATCCGGACGCAAAAAAGATAGCAAGACTGGCTACCGAGACTCCCGTCTGATGGGGGACTTTTAGGCTTGGCGACCGGTTTTTTTTCTTCTGTCTCGGCAGTGGCTGCAATGGCCTTCAGTGCTAGATCAAATTCCTCATCTTCGCAGATCATTCTGACTACTGGCCCATTGGTGTGAGGAGGCAGAGAATTGTTCATCATATTAGGGGCTTTTTCATCCCTAAGCACTACTGTGAACCATTTTGAACGGTCTGTGATGTGGCCTTAAAAGCAGCATGACTCAAGATTCGGCCCGTTTTTAAACCATTTTCGACCATCTCCCCAATTTTTATAGCCTCGGTGAACGGATTACCCATAATGGACATCATGTTCTGGAAGTAGTCCGCCTTTTGGACCTGTAGGAAGACCAAAACCATTTCTGCTTCGTCCATTGGAGGCTTTTCCATGGCGGCTTGCTCGCGCCATTTGACGGCATATTTACGAAAATTTTCTGCTATTTTCTTGTCAAACTGGACACACTGTTCTATTTTTGGATTTTTCACTCTAGCTTTTTTTTTTTTTTAATTATTATTTTTTCTTTGTTTTCTTTGTTATTTTTGTCACTCTTTTCTTTCTTTTTCTTTCTTCTCTTTTTTTCACTCAGTTTATTTGATATAAATGATCGAATCTGATGGGGATTGCCTACGTATCATGACGCCGCATGAATCAGATCTTGCATAGTTTGGGCAAATCGGGAATAAAGTAAAATAAACTAACTTTTTTTTTACTCATATACAAATAATCCCATAAAAGCTGCTAACAAGGAAAAATATTTCGGTTTTTTTTTTTGAATTGTTTTTTTTTTGTTGAAAGAAAACTTCTAAAGACAGATTTTGTTTTTTGCTTCTTTTTTTTTTGGAATCTTCGAAAGAAATACTTTTTTTTAAATAAAAAAAAGAAAGAAAGAAAAAATTTTGATTTTTTTTTTTGTAAATTTAAAAAGACAAAAAATATTTTTTTGAAATTTTGGATTTGACGTCTCAAAGAAAGACTTCTAAAGAAGAAATTAAAGATTTTTTTTTGTATTTTTGAAAATCGGGGGCCGGAATCGATGAGGTTTGCCTACGTATCTCACATCCGGTGAGAATCAGACCCGCGTAGTTCGGTTAAAATCGACTATGTTCTTTTTTTTGTTTTATGAAAATTAATCTTTAAAAGCCATATGCACTAAACCACATTATTTTTTCTCTCTTCGTTCAACTGATATATGCTAAAGCCAATCGACATGCAAGCCTCCCAAATAATGCAACAAGTAGCCATAATATGACATAATGGTCTCAACAAATCCTGTCCTAAAACTGAACTCGACCTCTGTGTCGAGCGCTGCTAAGTCAAATGCATATGATGCAAATAAAGCGTAGCCTACCAGGGATATTCATTGCTTGTGGCTTGTTCTTCTAAGTTTGTAAATCCTAAAGGAGATGGTATCTAGACCTGGCTTACCCGGGCGGACAATCCGAGCCGAGGAGCGTCAAGCGTCACCAGTAGTAGAACATCACTGACTAGCTAACGACTCTTCTGCCTAAGCATGTGTGACTAAATCCTTCACCAGAAGCTGGTAGGTTAACTGGCTTTATCTCAAGACAGAAATTTTGTGATGCTGGTAGGCAAACACAACATAACTAACTATAAGAAGACTTAGAGGGGTGCGAGAGGATACAATTTATATGTACAGTTCAACAATATCAAAACGGATAAAAGTGGACCAGTAACACATTAGGCCCAAATAAATCACAATATATACAAAAATTAATAAAGCCAAACAAAGTCAATGTACAAGCTCGAATTCTTGGGGCGTCCCCAGCAGAGTCTCCATAGCTGTCACACCCCTTTTATGCTCCCCCAAAACGATAATGTGTTATGGATTGTGGGTTAAAGAGTTTTTCCAATTAAAGTGATAAATTTGAGTAGGGATTATTTTATTTATAGAGTCGCCACTTGGAATTGATTTTTGGTGTTCCAAGTCACCTTTTATTTGAATCCCTAATCAAAGGAAGGTTTGACTCTTTTACTATTGGTTTGCGAAAACAAAGTCCGGATAAGGAATTCTGTTGACCGGGGAGAAGGTGTAAGGCATTCCCCGATTTTCGTGGTTCTAGCACGGTCGCTTTATTGACTACAACTTGGCTTAAATTAATTTTGGATAAACTGTGATTTATTGATTTCCATGTTTTATCTATGTACGCTTTTATTGCTTGATTAGATTTATGAAAATTATCTTGAAACGAACCATGTGTGTGTAAATCCGTTTTATTTAGTGTGTTAAAATCATGTCACGTGTACTTGTACGATTAATAACACATTATTTATTAAGGTTGTTTCGCTCAAAGTTGCGCGAACGCATACTTCGGTTTTAGTTTGGGAATCATGGTCATGTCACGCGAACGTATACATAATCACGATAATTAATTAATTAATAAAGCACCTAAAACATATTAATTATATTCAT
Organism: Nicotiana tomentosiformis; assembly: GCF_000390325.3. Classification (NCBI taxonomy): domain Eukaryota; kingdom Viridiplantae; phylum Streptophyta; class Magnoliopsida; order Solanales; family Solanaceae; genus Nicotiana; species Nicotiana tomentosiformis. Next base: position 8,925,205 of record NC_090814.1, on the reverse strand, counting down.
AATTTGTTGTTTTCCTACCTTTGAGATTGTTGTGAGGCTCGAGAGTTATTATTGGAGCTATTTAAGCAATTATTTGTTACGTAAAATAAGCCAAATCACTTATCTCAAACCAAGTGTTAATGTACCGAATATTAAAATGTAAGAATAAACTAAAGTCCAAGATTACATCAATTACCATAAACCCGTGAATTTACAAAGCCCAACATGATTAACTGTCCTAAAGTTCCAATGAATTCAAACAAAGCTTCTTTAATCCAACATGATGATAATGTATTAACTATAATGAGGGGAGATAGCAAATCAACATACAACAAATATTAAATTGTAAATAATGAGCTAAGCATGAATCTCACAGATCAAGTCATGGCATAAGACAAAAGACTAGCTAATTAAGACTACTACTAAAGACAAAACAACACAGAAGAGCAACAAATAACCAGAATCTTTTACTATGCTAGCAAGACCAAATTGAGATAACATAAGTGTAAAGAATGGACCTTGTTGCTTGAAACTTCCTTTACATTGAAGAATCTCTATCGATGCCAAAATACAAGGAAATTGGCAACTACAATTTGACCGAAGCAAGAGAAAACAGGGACTTTCAAATGCAACAGAGCCAATCGATCATAACCTCGATGACGACCTGAAACCAAGATCTAGACGAAAATTATACCGACTCGACTAGCTTTGGACAACTAGTTCGGGTGGGTCATTTCGATGGATGTTTGTGGCCGGTTTTGGGCGGTGTTTAGTCGGGTTTTTGGTGCAGAATTTGGGACGGATTTTTTGGATTTTTTGGACTGGTATTTTAGCAATTTCGCAGCTGATTTGGCTGCTCTTTGGAGCTATCTTGCGGACAGTTTTTAGGGCTAGTTTGGGCGACGTTTTCGGTTGGGTTTTGGGGTATTCTTGGGGGTGTTTTAGAGTTGGAATTTGGGGTTATTTTTGCTCGTTTTTAGTGGTTAAAACTTGGAGTTCATGGGCTGAAAATGGAACTGAAGTTGCAGCTCTTTTAGTGATGTTAGAAGCTGGTTTTTCGGATTTCTTTGTTGCATTTTGGTGAGGGATTTGAGCTCATTTTTGGGCTATTCTTTGCTGGGTTTTAGGGCTGGACAATGATGGTTTTAGGTGGTCTTTTCAGCGGGGTCTCCTTTGTGTGGAAACAAGGCTGATCTTCTTATGAAGGAGGAGACATGTGGGGGGTTGTGAGTGGGGAGAAGCATGGGGATAAGGGAAAGTGGAGTGGGGACAAAGTGTGGGGGGACAAGCATGGGGGACAAAGGGAACTGGGGTGGGGACACGCGTGGAAAGATGGGAGCGGGAAAGATGGAATGAGAAGTAAGGTATTGGTGAGATGAGTGAGAAAAAATTCAAGCATGGTAAAAAATTAGGTGCTCACACTGATCCCGTGTAGTTATGAATTTAACTGTTCACTGCATTTTGGACAGGAAACTGATCATCTATCCTGATGGAGATGGAAGTGAAGATGGACGTGATCATATTTCTGTATACTTGGCCATAGCCGAGACAAACTCTTTACAGGCTGGTTGGGAGGTGAATGCCACATTTAGCTTCTTGATATTTGATCAAATTCATGACAAGTATCTTGTAATGAGAGGTATTGTGTTCCTTTTTCTGGAACTTCTCTTCTTTGAAGTTTCCAAAACCTGATAGTAGAATAAATAGATAATTTCAAATTTAAGTAGGACATAAAGTACTACTTCATATGACAATACTTTGTTACAGGAATGGAGCAACGATTCCACACTATCAAGACTGAATGGTGTTTCCCGAACTGTATATCTCATGAAACATTTAGAGAGCCCTCTAAGGGTTACCTTGTTAATGGCAAATGTGTCTTTGGAGTTGATGTATATGTCATCAAGAACCACGGAGTAGGTAAGTGCGTATCCTTGTTGGATCAGAGCAAATCTCGTAAGCACAAATGGAAGATTTCAGAATTCACAAAGGTGACGAATACTGTGAGGTCTGAAGAACAGTTGGGGGTTACAAATGGTATATTGTTCATGCTCTTTTTATCCGTCATATATATTTATATTCGTCGCACATGATTCTCTTTGTAGTGTAAATACAATTTGATGTGTTTGGATGCAGGAAACTTTGTCTATATCCAACAGGTGGTGATAAAAAAGGCGAGAACATCTCCATCTATCTTGAATCAGTTGATGCTAAAGGATTTGATTTCCGCAAAAGAATCCAGGCAAAATGTAGTATTTCTGTCAAAGATCAGATTACTGGTGCACATCACAAGATGACTTGTACGTTCTATTGGTTTGCAGCTGCTGCTCGCGGTTGGGGATGGCCGGCATTTATGCGGCTAAGTGTATTGAAGGATCCAAAGAAAGGCTTCCTTGTCAAAGACTGCTGCATTGTGGAAGCAGATGTTTCTGTACTTCATGTTGTCAATAGTTTAACTTAATCCTTCGTTTATGATATAACAACAATTAGAGATTTAGAGAACAGTTGAAAACTTACTAAATATAGAACAATGTTATTCTTTTGGGACTGACTAGAAAGGAAAGACTCTCCCATAAATGAGACGGAGAGAATACGATAAGGACTTTCTATGAGTTTGGTCAAGAATGGCCTTAGTTTAAATATTTGTGTCTCTTTTTGGTATATTTTTCTTCTGTTATCTGATTTATCGTCGTTCAGGGTTTGCTTTACTAGCTTTCGCATGACGTCTGATTATTTTGATCCTAACAGTACTAACGGTTGTCTATGAGTTTGGTCAGTAGCTAAGCATATGATATGTATGTGGTTCAACTATTCAAAAAATCTGAGCATTTAAGTCTAAGCCTTAATGATGGTTGGAGCAGTTCAGAATCATTTAAATCCCTTTGGAAACTCTTAGTATATGATTAATGAAGGATTTTTCTCTAACACCTATGTGCTATTTCATTGACTATAACATTTTATAAGTATGGTTACATGAGACTAAAGCTTGAAACTCTTGTTATAATTGGTTTTGCTGTTGGCTATACTGGTCCTCTATTTCTTGAAATCAGCTTGAGACTAACAGGGAAGCAATAGTAAAACATGAAGTCTTTCATTATATTACATCTTGCTAATTCATAAACTTTAATTACAGGCTTTCGTGAGCTTGTATCGGGTAAACTCTATAATTTGTTATTTGTAGCTTGAAAATAGCGAATACTACCTTATTTTATGAGCCTATTTATATTTTGACGGGCAACGTGGTCAAGATTAGTCCCCTATAGTCTGAAACCAAAAATTTCAACAAAATTTTGACGGTAAAAACTCGCATAAGTAATACTCTATGTGGTGGGGTTCGGATTTTGATAGCCAAACAAGTTTTTTCTCAGATCGTCATTTTTTCATTGGTTTTTGAATATTTTGAATTATTAATTATTTTAACTTATAGTGTTTTTTATGTTTTTCAAATATGTAACCTTTATTTTACAAAAAACTTAAAGATTCTATGTTCAAATTCACAATCAAATTACCAAATTTGACTCTAGATATCTGCAAATCTCACATAAATTGGAATAGAGAAAGTAGCATTAATGCCACAAAATTTTTTGTGTGTGTGTGTTGGGGGGGGGGGGGGGGGGATAACAGCTTGTTTGGATGGTTGTTGTGTATCGTTTCATAATGTATTATATAGCATTGTATTGTATTACAATGTATCGTTTTAATGTATACAATGTTTGGATAGATTGTAATGTTAGCCATCGTTTCATGATGTCATGCACCAATAATATGAAGAATAAACTTGCAATATTATAAAGAAAAAGTAAGGTACGAGGTAATATTAATATATAAAAAGGTTGGGTAAAGGATAAAATACGATTATTTAATAATAAAAAAGGATAATATGAGAGAAAAAATCAAGGTAGCGACAGGATCACACCAAATCGGTCGTTCCATAAAGTGGCACTTTTCGTCGTTACGTAACGACGAATTTAATGATACAATATAATAAAATTTAAATAACAATCAGAATAAACATTATATTTAATGTACCAATACGATACAATACAACAGGTTCAAACAAGGTGTAAGCCGTCAAAATTACTGTCTGTTTGAAAATAATGCCAATGGTGGACTAGCTTTTATTTTTGAAGGTGGTGGGTGGAGACAAGCCCACATCATATACAATATTGTCTATCTGAAATTATTCGAGGGCCTGTCTGTCAAATATGACACGTAGTTGAGCCAAGGATGTGTCATGACCTAAAATTCCACCACAAACGTCGTGATGACACTTAGTCTTTAAGATTAGATAAGCCGATTACAGTAACAATTTAAGCTATTTTTTTTTGAAACAATAGTTTAATACAAGTAACGAAACCAAAAGCGGAAACAATTATAACAATCTCCCAAGACTGGTAATACAGAGTCATGAACTCTAATTGAATACATGGAATGATTTCAAGGATCGAAATACAATATTGTTCAAATAATAGCTGACAGTACAATATAAGGAAAGACTCCAAGGGATTTCTACAATCAAGCAGCTCTACCTTGAATCCTTGCGATCAACAAGCTAACTCTGCCCGAGTACGATATCTCAAATACCTGGCTCTCCATAAAAAAGTACAGAAGTATAGCATGATTATACCACGGTCGGTACCCAGTAAGTATCAAGACTAACCTCGGTGGAGTAGTGACGAGGTACAGTCAAGACATTCACTAATCAAATACCTTATACAGTATAACAATATACAACTAATAATGGAAAACATGAAGTAATAGATGGCAACAAGAATCAACCAGTAATATAAATAATAAAGCAATAAGAACACCATAAAATATCGTTCAAACCAAATAAGGAACACAAGGATAGACAATTAATCAACTCTTTCTAACACAAGTTTTCATAATAAAGTCACTCTGTGGTACCTCATCTCATTTTTACAAATCACATGCCTCAACCCACCATCATATACTCACTGCACCTCGTGCCCACATCTCAAATCACAACCTCACGGACAACTCACGTGCCAATAGTATCAATATGTGGATCCGCACGAACAAGTCACGTGACAATAATATCAATATGTGGATCTGCACGGACAACTCACGTGCCAATTATATCAATATGTGGATCTGCACGGACAACTCACGTGCCAATAATATCAACATGTGGATCCGCACGGACAACTCACGTGCTGCACAGATAACTCACGTGCCAATAATATTAATATGTGGATCTGCACGGACAACTCATGTGCTGCACAGACAACTCACGTGCCAATAATACAATCCGTCCAGCATAGTCACAAGCTTACAATCTCAACATAAAACGGATAATACCAGAGTACATGGACATAATCAATAAATGTCATGTTTCGTACTCATAAACTAGTATAAGTAGTATGTTACAGTGTATGCATGTGCAACTGTACTACTGCAGCCCAAATCAACAAAAATGTCAAGTACATCAAATATCTCATCGAAAAAACAAGGCAAGTTACTCAAATATATAACAAACACAATGAATATACATTTCTTAAAAATAATTCCAATACCATACCAAGCCTTCGGCTCAACCACACTGAGTACAACAACAACAAAAATGACAACAATAGGAATGAGATGATTAAAGAAATACACCGAGAATAGCTACACCAAACTAAGGAAATTAAAGGTTATGAAACAGTCGATTGCAATAATAGTACCCAATAAGAGTCGGGGTCGATTTTCACAGGGAGCTATATATTGGAGTAAGGAGTATATATTGTAGTAAGCGAGTTAGACTATCTTAATTTATACTTCCACAAATTTGGGTTGTTTCTATGTCTAATTTAAAACTAAGATTGTAAAGTTGAGAAATAAAACTAAGAAATTATTTTTTGTTGTTTTTAAAGTTTTGTAAAAAACGTAGGGCTATGACCATCACCTAGGTGTTTGCCTAATGGAATATAAACCTTAATGCTTGTTCTATTGATCGGGGTGTATTATAGCTATCAACTCTCAATTACCCACTCAATACTTCTCAGTCAGAGAGTCCCAATTTGGCTTTCTCAAGTCCAAATGGGTATTGCACAAAATGGTTGATAAGATCTCAAGTCGGGTTATTACTATCTCTAAGTTTAACCCTTTAATTGGGCTTATCAATCTCTCAATTGACCCAATTTCTTGTTAGCCAAGTTTTCCTAGACTAAGTCTTTCTTTCTCAAGAAGAGACTAAGTCAACTAGGCATGAACTAATGTTTGAAAATATTAATTTCACAAATTAAAGCATGAACAAGGCTAAATAATAAATACACAATCATAAACAAGCATCAAGTCAAATACCCATAAGGTTTACACACTAGGGTTAGGTTACAACCCTAGTAAAAATCTAGCTACTCATGCTTGAAATTGAAGAAATAGAAGAAGAAATGATAATTAAACTCATATTGTAAAATTAAAATGATAAAATCTATGTTAAATATCCCAAAATATGAAAAACTACGAAAAGAAGCAAAGAGAAATGGCTACTATAGCTGCTAATGTTAAAGGTTGACCTAAAATTGTGAAACTCGTCTATTTATACAAGGCTGGAAATTTTGGACAAAAATGCCCTTCGGGAGATTGTGCGGCTGCACAATTCCATGTGCGGCCCGCAGATTTCTTCAACTTGTAGGAACTGGAGATCTGCGGACGCATAATTCTGATCTGCGACCGCGAGGCCTTCTTTATGTGGTCTGCAGAATTGTAACTGTGGTCGCATCTTGCTCTTCTGTGGTCCGTACAATTACATCTGCGGCCGCGTAGCACTTCTTCTGCGGCCGCACAATTCCTTTGCGGTCTGCCCTTCTGGGAGACTTGGAATGCACATTCTCTGAACTTCTGTTCCTAGCCATCTTCTGCGGTCGTACAATTAATGTTCGGGCCGCACTTTGCACAAAGGTTTGCTGCCTTTTTCTTCATCATCTGCGGCCGCAGATGATATTTTACTGTCCGCACTTGTGAGTTCATGTGTATTTTATGGCCTTGAGTTTAGATTACTCCTTTTTGAGTTGGATTTTATCTCGGGAGTCCATCTTCCAATATTCCTGCAATTTAGCAGATTTTATCAATTTTCGGAAATACAATTAAACGCTTTTGGACTAAAACAAAAGTTAAAAGGCGCTAATAAGTAGTCAAAATCCTCACTTATCAAGCCCGTACCTCGGAGCCCAACAAAATTTTACGAAATAGGAACACCCATTCCGATACGAGTCTAACTATACCAAAAGTATCAAATTCCGATAATGAATCGTCCTCCAAATCTCCATTTTACAATTTTGAAAGATATGACAATTTTTCTCAATTTCTTCCATTAAATTCGCAATAAATGATGAATATAACCATGAAATTATGAAATATAATCGCTTTCAGATATAGAACACCTATCCCATGGAATTATCTTTTCTCCTTTTGTGCCTTGATACCTCTTTCAAGTTCCTCGTCTCTCCCCCAAACTTACGTTTTTAGCCAAATGTTTCACAAGAGTGTTAAGAAAAGCTCGGGTGCCAAGAGAGGGTTATGACAAAACGGGTAAAGGATTGTAACATGATTATCAAATGAGAAAGGTTCGAGTCTCAAATGGGTTGACTAGGGATAACAATATTGGTGGGAAATGGAAAACTTCAAGCGGGTCAAGAAAAGCCTACAATCACTTCTCAAGCCAAGCAAAACTTGAAATTTTGCCTTGAAACACATTTGGGGCAAATTCTAAACCATTCGCACGGGTACTTGGACTTGCAATAAAAATATCTCACTTCTCACGTAGTTGGATTGTTAAAGAGGATAGAGTCGAGGGCCCACAACGACCATATTCAAGATTGAAAATCACTATGGTTCGATTAAACCACTCGATGATTGCCTAAGTCAACACAAGAGTCACAAGGTCACTAACTAGAGCTATTTCTTTCCAAAAACCTTGTTTTTAACTATAAGCAAGTAGTTAAGTGTGTTGGTACCAAGTGAAGCATGTTTGACTCTTCGAGCATGACTCAATTAGGTGTTTTTATTCATTACTACTACAATTATTACCTAAACACCAAAAATAGACTCAATCCCTTAAGAAGGTTGTTACGCCATCCATCGTTGGGAAGAGTCATCCGGTTCACACAAAAACTAAATTTGGAAAGAACCGTGGCATTAAGAAAACCAAAGGCTTATTATCTCCTAAAACATAAAAAGAAGCTATTAAATAAAAAAAAGCTACTAATTCAAAAAGAAAACAAACATAAAGATAAATAAGCTATAAAGCAAAACACTATTAAAAGCGTAATGAATATACATAATGAGAGAGAAGAGAGAATATATACATAATGATAAAGGAAAAGAGAGAGTATATACAGAATAAGGGGAAAAAGGGAAATACTGTCAGTTATTACATACCAATTTGTCTCAGAATCATCAAAATATATCAAATAAACTCCCCCCTCCCCCGAATAAAAATAAGCATTGTCCCCAATGCTTAACAAAATAAGAGTAAAGGAAGGGTGAGGGTGAAGAAAACTTCCTATGGCTCTGTGGCCATCTCTGTGTCCCCAGTAGTGGCACCGACCTCTGCCTCATCCAATTAGATCTCATCATCCTCAACTTCGGGAGTGGCTGGGTTGGTGAACATCTGACGTACTACCTCGACAGTGTCAGCAGCAAGGTCTGGCTCCTCATATTGGCCAGCTGGTATTGTATGTGCTGTAGGATCTGGGCCCGGGTGGTGCGGGTCAATCAGCATATCAAATGGAATGTCTTCTGCTGCCGCAATCTTCGTAACCTGGCTCCAAAGCTCGTCCACTGACTTCTTAGAGGGCTGCCACTTTCTTATCTTCTTTACTTTTTTACCCAACTCTTCGATCACTGACCCATGCTGCACCAAAGTGGCCATGATTGTGTTCTGATTCTCCAGGAGCTTCTTCAAAGTTTCTTCAACTATGGGGGGAATCTGGGGTGCCTGAATAGAGGATTATGTTGCAACTGTACTGGATATGTTAGACAGCTTTGCAGTAGCTGTCTGCATCCAATTGTTGAGGCTCGCCAGTGTCTGGGAGACTCGCAGCACAGATAGTGGAGCAGTGGGCATCTGCACCGGCTTCAAAGCCGGGGTGGAAGGCACTGAGGCTGAAGGTGGGGGCATGGCTGTTGCACTGGCTGAAGGCTCTGCTGAAGTGGACGGAAGGTCGGTTGTCTTTGCAGCTACCACCGATGGCTCATCAGACTGGCTTGTGGTGGTAGTCGGCTGACCCTTTTTCTTAGGGTTATGTGCATCCATCAAAGAATACCATGAGAAGGGCTTCTTAGCCCGAACCTTCGTGCGAAAATCTCTCGGCTCCACCCGTGCATCTGTAAGGTACTCAATAATGGTGTTGGGATACGGGTATGAGGTATCAGCTTGCCTGGCGACTACAGACATGTTGACCGATATCACGACACCCACATTGATCAGGTACCCGGCCATGATGGAGGCGACTAGAATTGCCCGCGGGATAGGAAGGTTTGTTTCATTCAGGAACAGGTCTAGTCTGCTGTAGACAAAGGTCTGCCATCCCTTCGCCTCAAAGTTTAGGGTGTTTCACTGAATAGGAATCCCTGCTGTGATCCATGGTGGTGGTGGCCCCGGAGCTGCCAGAATCTCAGCTAGCCATGGGCGAGCTGCATCTCCCATTGCCATCTTCTCCAAGTACTGTGCCGGCTCAACATCATCAAATCCCAAGTAGGAGTTCAGTGTGTGCTGGTCAAAACGCACCTTCAGGTTCCTCACTTTAGTCACTTTTGTCCCTTTCTTTATGTGCACCACATTGGCGTAGAACTCTCGGACAAGATACTCCTTTGCATCCACTACGCTTTGGGTGTACCACACCCACCCCTTTCGCTCTCGGAACTACCTTAAGGCTGCCGGATTGTACTTTTCAAGGTCTTGTAATTGAAACTATCGCTCAATAGTGAGAAACCTCACCGGCCACCACTCACGGAAGCTAGTGAAGGCAGCCAGACTGATGAACTGGTCCTCCAAGACCTCTTTCTTCTTCGACCGCTTAAGGCCGGCAACTGTAGTGTCTCCCCTTCGAACATCATCTGGAATATCATCAACTGTAGTCACTGGTGCCTCAGGGACAGGTGTAGAGGAGGGCTTAGAAGCCTGACTGGCACTCTTCGAACCCTCGGAGGTGCTATGTGATGGGGAAGGCTCATCCCAAAGTTGATACCTTCCTGATGGCTTTGATTGGACAGTCAACTGCTCTTGAGCTGAGTTGCCCTCCGATGCTTCCCTAGACGGGACATAAGAACTGGATTCGGAAGGTTTTGCATTTCTCCCTCGGCCGATTATAGCCTTCTTTGTGATTATCTTTTGAAGGGCGGGGGGTAAAACACTCTTGCCTCGACCCCTGGAAGGTTCACCCCTCCCTTTTGAAGTATTACCTCCGCCTCGAGATCTAACCATTTTTTGTAACAAGCAACAACAGGTGTCAGTTGTAATTCAAGTGCAAACATACAAGAACACATTAGAGAGACAGTGAGCAACACAGTGTAAAACATGCTTACAGGGTAGAGGAGTGCGGTCCGAAGAATTATTAGTGCGTCCGTAGGCTGGGCATTGCGGACCGCATAATTTAATCTTGCAGCCACATAACTAGATCTGCGGTCCACACAATTATCAGTGCGATCGCAGAATTGGAGTACGGTCCGCACATTTTCTATCGCGGTCGCACATGTGAGTTATCAAATTGATAACTCTCTGATGACAGAGAACTAGCTGTTCTGCGGCCGCGATGAGTTTCCTGCAGTCCGCACAATTTGCATTGCAGCCGCAGAATCATGCTTGCTTAAAGTACCTTAATCTCAATTTTTGCGGACCGCACAATTTTTTGTACGGCCGCAAATTTCAAAACAAATGTGAACAGAGTTCTAGGGTTTACAATTTTTGCACAAATTGGACATGGTATTAACATTTAAGCATGATAATCAATTCACCCATTCCCCTTAGAACAATTACTAGTTGACCTACTACAGTTTTAACCCCACATAGTTGTAAAATTGAATTATACTGACAAATGACCTAAAACTAATTAACAAATTTTAAATTAAACTAAAATTTGAAAAATTGTACAAGTAATTGAGACATACCAGATATGAAGTAGTGCAAATGAGTGATCACATATGTTGATTGTATGTGGCAGATGATTTACCAGATGGTTTCAATATTTTAGATTTGTGAGTGTTGAGAGAGGGGAAAAAATAAACAGTAGCCCCTAGGTCTACTATTTATACTGGACAGTCTAAGTAAGGGACAAAGGTTGAGTGAGGCCGCAGAATTCCTACTGCAGTCTGTACTCTGTTATCTGGGGCTCAAAAGCCTTTGTTGTTGTGTGGTCCGCAGAATTTGCTGTGCGGACGCAGAATTTGTTGCGGACTGCATATTTTGACTTGCGGCCGCACTTTGGCCATTTATATGACAAACCAACTTCATAGAGTTTGCATTTTTCCATTTCAATTTGTGCGGTCCGCACTGTAATTGTGCGGCCGCAGTTCGCCTTTTGTTGGAGCACCTAAAATTGTGTAGTCTGCACAATATACTTGCGATCCGCACTTTGTCCACACTTAGCTAATTTTCTTGGCAGAATTATTGTAAAGAACACTCATCCCTGCAACACACTTCAAATCCAGTTAGCATAAAAATAACACCTATCTACAAAAGAATAAAAGAAAATAAAAAGAAAAACATGGGTTGCCTCCCAAGAAGTGCTTGATTTAACGTCGCGACGCGACGCAGATTACCATCATTTGAAATGAATAACTGCCACCACATGGCTATCATCAACCTTTCCCAAATAATGCTTTACCCGATGACCATTGACTCGGAATACCTCATCATTTTTGTTCTTCAAGTCTAATAAACCAAAAGGTGTCACACCCACAATTTCAAAAGGACTACTCCACTTAGATTTCAGCTTTCCGGGAAACATCTTCAACTGTGAGTTGAACAAAAAAACAAGATTGCCCACCCTGAACTCCCTATTGCAAATGTATTTGTCATGGAGGTATTTCATCTTCTCTTTGTACAAGGACGAACTTGCATAGGCATGGTACCGAAACTCATCCAATTCATTCAAATGTGGAACCCGCAAGTTAGCGGCTGCATCCCAATCAAGATTCAATTTCTTTAAAGCCCACATGGCTTTGTGCTCAAGTTCCACCGGAAGATGACAAGCTTTGCCAAACACCAACCGATATGGATACATCCCGATTTGAGTTTTAAAAGCAGTCCGATAAGCCCATAGTGCATCATCAACCTTTTTTGACCAATCCGTCTGATTAGCATTCTTTATTTTAGACAATATACTCTTTATCTCCCGGTTGGAGACTTCCACTTGACCGTTAGCTTATGGATGATAGGGAGATAACTTTATGAGTGACACCATACTTGCTAAGAAAAGTGTCAAAAGCCTTGTTGCAAAAATGCTACCCCCCATTGCTTATGATAGCCCGCGGAGTACCAAATCTTGTGAAAATATTCTTCTTCAAGAATGCCACCACACTTATCACTTCATTGTTGGGTAGATCAATGGCCTCAACAAATTTAGACACATAATCAACCGCAACCAAGATGTAGGTGTTTCAACAAGAATTCACAAAAGGACCCATGAAGTCAATACCCCACACATCAAAGATGTCAATCTCCAAAATGGTAGCGAGAGGCATTTCATTCTTCTTCGAGATTCTACCGGCCAGTTGGCATTCTCACATCTTTTCACCATATCACTTGCATCTTTGTAAAGAGTGGGCCAATAGAAACCGCAACTTAGCACTTTGGCCGCCGTTCTTGCTCCGCCATGGTGACCACCATAAGGCGAAGAATGGCAAGCCTCAAGAAAAACACTTTGCTCTTCATTCGGTACACATCTTCTAATTATCCCATCCATGCAAATCCAGAAAAGGTATGGCTCATCCCAATAATAATCTTGACAATCCCGTTCGAGCTTCTTCCTTTGATTTGAAAAGAACTCATCCGGGATAATTTCACACACAAGGAAGTTTGATAGATCCGCGAACCATGGCACCTCCTTCATTGAGATAGCCAAGAGTTGCTCATCGGGGAAAGAGTCATTGATTTCAAGGCCATCATTCGGCCTCCCCTCCTCCTCCAAACGAGACAAGTGGTCCGCCACTTGATTTTCACTCCGTTTTCGATCTTGGATATCAATATCAAACTCTTGCAACAATAGCACCCATCTTATCAACTGAGCTTTTGAATCTTTCTTGCTCATAAGATAGCAAAGTTCTGCATGATCCGTATAAAAAATGACCTTTGCACCCATCACGTATAGACGGAACTTCTCAATTGCAAACACAATGGCAAGGAGCTCTTTCTCTGTAACAGTGTAATTGACTTGGGCATCATTCATGGTCTTACTATCATAGTAGACCGGATGAAAAATCTTGTTGATGTATTACGCCAAACCTACTCCAACTGCTACATCACTAGCATCGCACATGAGCTCAAAAGGAATACTGCAATTAGAAGCGGTGATAATGGGAGTGGTTGTCAACTTGAACTTTAGCAATTCAAAGGCTCTCATGCAATCATCATTGAAGTGAAACCTAACATCTTTCTCTAAGAGCTTGCACAATGGGTTCACCACTTTAGAAAAATCCTTTATGAAGCGCAAGTAGAACCCCGCGTGACCCAAGAAATCACCTCTATATTCGCCTTGTCGACCTCTATGCCATTCTTTGAAATTTTATGGTCAAGGACAATGCCTTCCTCGACCATAAAATGGCATTTCTCCCAATTTAGCACCAAGTTTGTTTCTTCACACCTTGCCAATACTCTATCCAAATTTGCCAAGCAATCATCAAAATAATCCCCGACTACCGAGAAGTCATCCATGAAGACTTCAAGGTAGTCCTCGGCCATATCCGTAAAGATCACCATCATACACCTTTGAAAAGTTATCGGTGTATTACACAAGCAAAATGGAATCCGCTTGAAAGCGAAAGAACCATAGGGACATGTGAAAATTATTTTCTCTTGATCTTCCAAGGCAATAAGTGTTTGGTTGTAGCCCAAATATCCATCTAGAAAATAATAGAAACCATGGCCGGCCAACCTATCAAGCATTTGGTCAAGGAAGGTAAGTGGAAAATGATCCTTTCTTGTGATTTTGTTAAGCTTACGATAGTACATACATACTCTCCACCCAGTCACCATTCTTATGGGAATCAACTCATTCTTGTCATTCGTGACCACCGTCATTCCCCCTTCTTTGGGACACATTGCACCGGAGAAGTACACGATCTATCGGAAATGGGGTAGACAACCCCGACATCCAACCACTTAATAATCTCCTTTTTCACCACGTCTTGCATAGCTTCGTTGAGTCTCCTTTGATGTTCAATAGATGGTTTGGCCTCTTCCTCCAAGTTAATCTTGTGCATGCAAAATGTGGGGCTTATTACCCGAATATCCGCCAAAGTCCACCCAATAGCTTTCTTCCTCTTGTAGAGCACCGCCAATGTAGAGTCAACCTGCATGATAGTCAAACAAGAGGAAAGAATAACCGGTAAAGTAGAGCGAGGACCAAGAAATTCATACCGAAGATGTGGAGGCAATGGCTTCAACTCCAAGGTATGAGGCTCTTCAACTGAAGGCTTTGTAGGAGGAGTTTTCCTATTCTCAAGATCCAAGGAAAGTTTCTGGAGTGCGTAGTTGTACGATCCCATTCCTTGCAAAGAATTCACAAATTACAAGAAGCCATCAGTCTCATCATCATCAAAGTTGAGCAAGACGGCCTCCAATATATCACCCACAATACAGATGAGGTGGCTTAGGTAATGGCGCCTTAACCTTTTACACTACCAGTTCCGGTATGTCAATATCATGATCCCTAGATGGATTCACTTTCTCTTGAGTCTCTCTCACATTGTCATCAATATCAATTCGCACTTCATCATTTGCTTGCACCACATTGTTAGGGATCTCCTCTTCTTCTACCACTTGCTCATCATCTAAAGTTGCCTTTGAATTGAGGTAGGTGCATTCCCACCTCTTCCACTTCTTGTAGTAATGGCCATGGCATGTTCCGTGTTGTTCCCACCCTTTGGGTTTACCACCGTGTCACTTGGTAGTGCCCCCTTAAGACGAGAATGTAAATCTTGGGAGATTTGCCCCATTTGCACTTCTAAGTTGCGGATCGATGTGTTGTGTGAAGTAAGTTGGGCATCAGAATCGGCATTCTTCTCCATCATTTGTTTGAACATGTTCTCAATACGACCTATTTCATTGATGGAAGATCTAGGACCATGGAAAGGGTAAGGAGGTGGGTTGCTCGATTGTTGATACATCGGGGGCCTTTGAAAACTCGACCCCTAATTGCCTTGATTGTTACTCCACCCGCCTTGATTGTCGCCTCCCAAATTTTCTTGATTATTGTTGTTATGCCAATTCCCTTGATTATTGCTTCCACTCTAATTGCCTTGATTGTTGTTGTTATTCCAATTGCTTTGATTGTTTCCACCACTCCAATTACCTTGGTTGTGAGAATTCCAATTGCTTTGATTATTCTGAGGTCTCCATTGTTGTTGGCTAGGGCCTTGGAAGTTGTTTCTTTGCCCTTGAAAGTTATTCACATATTGGACCTTTTCTTCTTGGTCATTGTAAGATTCATCTTTATCAAATTCGCTATCATCTTGCACAAAATTGTCTACTCTTTGTTGCAGTTGTGGATTTCTTTTTCTTCACTTGTTCACCATCATACCTACTCCCTCCATTGCATTGACTTTCCTCGGGTTTTGCACTTGTTGAAGTTGAGCCTTTTCCAATTGGTTCATGGTGGTAGTCAACTCGGCTATGGTTTGTCCATGATCATGCAACTCTTTGTGAAGGAGAATTACATTAGGATCACCTTATGGAACATTGGCCCGATATTGCCATGCCGATGAAGTATCCGCCATCTCATCCAAGATATCACATGCCTTCGCATAAGGCGTCGTCATGAAGTTCCCACCGGCAAGTTAATTCACTACACATTGGTTGGTTGTATTGATCCCCTGATAGAAAGTTTATTGAATCATGTTTTCTGTTATATCATTGTTGGGGCACTCTTTCACCATTGTTCTATACCTTTCCCATATCTCGTGTAGTGGTTCATTGAGCTCTTGCTTGAATGCTAGAATTTTCATCCCAAAGAATAGCCATGTGCCCGGGAGTAAAGTACTTAGAAATAAATTTCTCCGCTAACTCATCCCAAGTATGAATGGAATGATTTGACAAACGTTCAAACCAATCTAAATCTTTCCCCCGTAGAGAGAAGGGAAAAGGCCTTAGCCTCACAGCATCCTCAGAGACATTTGTTTGTTTACTCCCCCAACACGTATCTATGCACCCGTTCAAGTGTTTGTATGCATTTTGACCAGGTGCGCTGATGAAGAACCCTCGTTGCTCGAGCAAAGTGAGCATCACGTTGGTTATTTGAAAGTTTCCCGCCCTAATACAGGGAGGGACAATGGCACTTGCATACCCTTCATTCGACAACACCCGGTGTAGAGCCGCTTGTGGTGGAGGTGGGGTGGAGTGGGTATATTGTCATGAGGCGGTCAACCTCGTCTATTTGCTTGAGGTTCAAGAGGGACCTCATCCATTTGATCATACTCAACGTCCACATATCCCAAAGGTAAGTTTTCAAGCTCATTATTTGCCATGATTGCACCTACAATTTCGCAACACGTTAGTAATATGAAAGGAAAAGAAGATATTCCAAAAAAATACCTAAATATATAGTTAACACCATTTTTAGCTCCCTGGCAATGACGCTAAAAATTGATCTAGTCTAATTTCACACCTCAATTCAAGGTTATGAAACAATCGATTGCAATAATAGTACCCAACAAGAGTAGGGGTCGATTTTTACAGGGAGCTACATATTGGAGTAAGGAGTATATATTGTAGTACGTGAGCTTGAATATCTTAATTTATACTTCCACAAATTTGGGTTGTTTCTATGTCTAATTTAAAACTAAGATTGTAAAGTTGAGAAAAAAAATAAGAAATTATTTTTTGTTGTTTTTCAAGTTTTGTGAAAAACCTAGGGCTATGACCATCACCTAGGTGTTTGCCTAATGGGATATAAACCTTAATGCTTGTTCTATTGATCGGGGTGTATTATAGCTATCAACTCTCAATTACCCACTCAATACCTCTCAGTCAGAGAGTCCCAATTTGGCTTTCTCAAGTCCAAATGAGTATTGCACAAAACGGTTGATAAGAGCTCAAGTTGGGTTATTACTATCTCTAGGTTTAACCCTTTAATTGGGCTTATCAATCTCTCAATTGACCCAATTTCTTGTTAGCCAAGTTTTCCTAGACTAAGTCTCTCTTTCTCAAGAAGAGACTAAGTTAAGTAGGCGTGAACTAATATTTGAAACCATTAATTCCACAAATTAAAGCATAAACAAGGCTAAATAATAAATACACAATCATAAACAAGCATCAAGTCAAACACCCATAAGGTTTACACACTAAGGCTGGGTCACAACCCTAGTAAAAATCTAGCTACTCATACTTGAAATTGAAGAAATAGAAAAAGAAATGATAATTAAACTCATATTGTAAAATTAAAATGATAAAATCTATGTTAAAATATCCCAAAATATAGAAAACTACTAAAAGAAGCAAAGAGAAACGGCTACTGTAGCTGCTAATGTTAAAAGTTGACCTAAAATTGTGAAACTCGTCTATTTTTACAAGGCTGAAAATTTCGGACAAAAATGCCCTTCTGGAGGTTGCGCGGCTGCACAATTTCATGTGCGGTCCGCAGATTTCTTCAACTTGTAGGAACTGGAGATCTGCGGATGCATAATTTTGATATGCGGTCGCGAAGCCTTCTTTATGTGGTCCGCAGAATTGTAACTGTGGTCGCATCTTGCTCTTCTGCGGGCCGTACAATTACATTTGTGGCCACGTAGCACTTCTTCTGTGGCCACACAATTCCTGTGCGGTCTGCACTTCTGGGAGACTTGGAATGCACATTCTCTAAACTTTTGTTCCTAGCCATCTTCTGCGGCGTACAATTCATGTGCGGGCCGCACTTTGCACAAAGGTGTGCTGCCCTTTTCTTCATCATCTGTGGCCGCAGATGATATTTTATTGTCCACACTTGTGAGCTCATGTGCATTTTATGGCCTTGAGTTTAGATTGCTCTTTTTTTGTGTTGGATTTCATTTCGGGAGTCCATCTTCTAATATTCCTGCAATTTAGCAGATTTTATCAGTTTTCGGGAACACAATTAAACGCTTTTGAATTAAAACAAAAGTTAAAAGGCGCTAATAAGTAGTCAAAATCCTCACTTGTCAAGCCCGCACCTCGGAGCCCGACAAAATTTCATGAAATAGGAACACCCATTCCGATACGAGTCTAACTATACCAAAATTATCAAATTCCGATAACAAATCGTCCTCCAAATCTCCATTTTATATTTTTGAAAGATTTGACAATTTTTCTCAATTTCTTCCATTAAATTCGCAATAAATGATGAATATAACCATGGAATTATGAAATATAATCGCTTTCGGATATATAATACTTACCCCAATCAAGCTCGTGAAGAACCCCTCCAAAGTCACCCAAAACCGAGACTTTCAATATCAAAAGAAATGAAGAAAAATAGCCAACTTCGACCCCTTAACATTATTCTAGAATCGCACCTGCGGCATCACTTTTGCGACCAAATTTGCACATTTGCGAAGAAGCACTGGAGACATCCCTTCGCACCTGCAGACAGAGCTCCGCTTCTGCGAGAGGTGCGAGCCAAACTGCCGCTTTTGCGATGCCTTCCGCGCATGCGTTAAACTTTCCATTCCAACGGATGCATAAGTGCGCATAGTGTTCCGCTTCTTCGGTTTCCTCCCTTCCAGTCCAATGTCGCTTCTACGACATTGTGGCGCACCTACGCCTAGTGGTCCGCACGTGCGACCACACCAGAAGTTTGCTAACCAGCCTTAACCAAAAATGATTCAAACGATCCGAACCTCGTCTGAATATACCAACAAGTCCCGTAACCCAACACGGACCTACTTATGGTCTCAAATCACATCAAACAACATCAAAATTACGAATTGCACCTCGAATCGAACTTATGAATTTTCAAATCTTTGAACTTCTATAATTTACGCCGAAATATATCAAATCAATCCGAAATGACTTCAAATTTTCCACACACGTCATAAATGACATATTGGACCTATTCTAATATCTGGAATCGAAATCCAAACCTGATATCCACAAAGTCAACTCCCGGTCAAACCTCTAAATCTTCCAAACCTTCAACTTTCCAATTTTAGCCAAAATGCGCTGGATTATCCTACGGACTTCCAAATCCAAATGCGGATGTACGCCTAAGTCAAAAATCACCATACTAAGTTATTGTAATCCTCAAAACACCATTCCGGAGTCGTCTATGCAAAAGTCAAACTTCGGTCAACTCCTTTCACTTAAGCTTCTAAAATAAGAATTTGTTCTTCCAAATTGATCCTCAATCACCCGAAAATCCAATGCGACCACACACGCAAGTCATAATACATATTGCGAAGATGCTCGAGGCCTTAAACCGTTGAACATGATGCTAATTCTCAAAACGACCAGTCGGGTCATTACATTAAACAGCGACCTCTCTTAAACAAACGTTCGTCCCCGAACATCCCAAGACCATTCTGAGGACATCAAATTACTGAGTGTATTCATCATATATATACTCGCAGGTGATCCCACGTCACCGTAATCGACATAAGTCCGATAACTTCATCTCAATTGAAGATTACTTCTCCAATCCGCACGTATAAACCTTAGAAATAAATTTCTTACACTCCAATCATTTTCAAAAGGACCGATTCTCACATCAACACAGGGTATCAGCCTCATCCGGCTGTAGCAACTCGGGCTTACACTCACCATAAATAACCACACGACGTAACACATTATACATAGGTCCATAATAATAACTCTGGCCACAATGGCTGCCCATAATCGATTACATCACCACCAATTAACCTCATATAAGTTAAAACCTCGTTTCAAACCTTAACAACACTGGCAACAACACGAGGAACATGAAGACCTTATAACTATTCACCCGAATCATCAGTTCATGTTTAACGCCACCTGGGCACACACCTCGTAAGCTAAAACCCAATAAATACTACGCGATTATAGCTAAATATGTAAAGATAAACACATAAGAAAACTATCAAATAATCCCAACATGCATAACTCTATATCAGTACTATAATACAAACTAATTTTACAAGGGAATCAAAACACATGAATTTACCACAAGGATCTCATCCTGATATAACTTCCACCGCGACACGTAGCCCCATTTTAACATATTAAACCCATGGAAGGTGAGGATCCCATCCTCCATTCTGAATCACAAGTAATATACACATCGTGCCAACCGAAACCTTCCTTTTTCTTCTTTTAAATAAATTCCGTTAAACAAAATCACAATACATAATGAACACCCATACCATAGGGCATCTAATTCACAAATTGTAACCAAACTATCCTGAAATTACATCAAAACTCACCGTACTGAGTAACAGAAAGTCACTTTTAGCCTTATAACTCTCAATAGTGAACGAAACAAAAATAATAGACATTGGCTAACACCATAGAATCTCCCAACATGGATAAACACATAAGCGGAGTACAAAATCACGAAGCTCACCATATATGAAGCATGATATGAGGTCTTACCTCGATAAGCGAAACCGAATCAAAATATGGATAGTGCTCGTCTATAACAATCAAAATCATACCTGTAACAACACCATCGATGTAGCAGCCTCAGTCATACCATGGCAAATACACCAACGGGCCGAGCCTCCCCCTCTAGGGCACCCTCTACCCGCCTATCCTCCATCTCTAATTGGCTGTGCAGGTGGAGTAGTAACTGGAATAGAGCATGTAGCCTGAGTGCTCTGATGAAATACGCCACTCCCAGGTTTAGGACAATCTCTCATGATGTGTCTAGTATCACCATACTCATAATAACCCCTCTGTGTGTGCGACTGCTCATACTGAGTCTGTGCCGGATAACTTGAATAACCACTGTAAAAATCCCGTGTCGGTGGTGCACTAAAAGATGACTACTCCATTTGAGTACCTTGACTAACTGGAGCATCACGAGTAGTCTAATGTGCAGACTAGGTAAGCCAATTGCCCGAGCCTCCGCCACAATGAGTCATAGCTGCAGAGTAGAATCCACTGAATCCTCTAGAACCTCGAGACCTCTTGGTCTCCTTAATTTCCTTTTCCTCATCCCGAAAACGTTCTAACATCCTAGCGATTTCCAACACTTGCTGAAATGGAGTATCGGTCTGTAGTCCCCGAGCCATACAGAATCTAAGATCATAACTGAGTCCTTTAATGAATCTGCAGACTTCCTCTCTGATGGTAGGAACCAAAGTAGGTGCATGACGAGCTAACTCATGGAACGTGATAGCATATTCTGACACCATCATGGTGCACTGACACAACCGTTCAAACTCTGTTCGCCATGCACCCCGGAGGGTATGGGGAACAAACTCCCTCAAAAACATCTTTGAAATCTGAGCCCAAATGGGTGGCATTGCATCGGCTGGTCTACCCTATTCATAAACTTGCCACCATTGATACGCTGCTCCTGACGACTGAAATGTAGTAAAGGCAACTCCGCTCACTTTCACAATGCCCATGGTGCGGAGAATACGATGACACTTTTCTAGAAATCCCTGAGCATCCTCGGTAGTTGTGCCACTAAAGGTAGGTGAACTATACCTTTTGAACCTTTCAAGCCTCTTTTGTTCCTTTTCTGATGCCCTTGCCTAGCCTCGGGCTGAACCGGAATAACAGGCTATACCGGTACTACACCTGGAACCTAACTAATGTGAACTCGTTGCTCTAGAGTACATGCGGTAGTAGTATGATCTCCTCCCCCTATATGCGAAGTAGTTGGTGCAACAAAGATCAATCCCGCCTGAGCCAATGTGCCAAATATGCTCAGGTACTGTGTTAAAGTCTCCTGAAGTCCGAGGGTAACAACAGGTGCCTCCGGTACCTGTCCCCAATTGGAGCTACTAGCGGCTCCTCAACTATTTCTCTGACAGCTGTCATGCTCCTTGGATTATTTACAAGTGGTATTCAAGCTCTTATTTTGGCAAGATGATCTAGCTGCGACATATGTCCTTCTTCGGCCTCTACCTCAGTCCCGACCTCTCGCGACTCTAGCAAGGTGTCCGAGTGTCTACTCAACTGACCCCGTAACGCGTGTCCTCACCATCTGTGGGAGAATAAAGACACAAAGGCTCAACTCTAAAATCAACAAATTCGCACAATAGGAATGAAAGTAGTGAAAATTTTCCTAATAGTTCTGTAGCCTCTCATAGATAAGTACAGACGTCTCCGTACTGATCCGCAAGACTCTACTAAACTCGTTCGTGACTCGTAGAACCATGAACCTATAACTTTGATACCAACTTGTCATGACACAAAATCCCACCATAAGCGTCGTGATGGCACTTAGTATCTAAGACTAGGTAAGCTCATTACAATAACATTTCAAGCCATTTTTTTTAAAACAATGGTATAATACAAGTGACGAAACCAAAAGCGGAAACAATTATAACAACCTCCCAAGCCTGGTAATACAGAGTTACGAACTCTAACTGAATATATGGAATGATATCAAGGATCGAAATACAATACTGGTCAAATAATAGATGACAGTACAATATAAGGAAAGACTCCAAGGGACTACGACGACCAAGCAGCTCTACCTTGAATCCTTGCAATCAACAAAATAACTCTGCCCGAGTCCGATATCTCCAATACCTGGCTCTGCACAAAAATGTGCAGAAGTGTAGTATGAATACACCACGGTTTGTACCCAATAAGTATCAACACTAACCTCGATGGACTAGTGATAAGGTACAGTGAAGACACTCACTAGTCAAATATCCTGTACAGTATAACAATATACAACTAATAATGGAAAATGGGAAGCAGTGGATGGCAACAAGAATCAACCAGTGATATAAACAATAAAGCAATAAGAACACCGTTAAGTATCTTTTTAACCAAATAAGGAACACAAGGATAGCCAATTAATCAAGTCTTTCTAACACAAGTTTTCACAACAAAGTCACTCTGTGGTACCTCATCTCATATTTACAAATCACGAGCCTCAACCCACCATCATATACTCACGGCACCTTGTGCCCACATCTCAAATCACAACCGCATGGACAACTCACGTGCCAATAATATCAATATGTGAATCCGCACGGATAACTCACGTGC
The DNA here is from genome assembly GCF_000390325.3 of Nicotiana tomentosiformis. Lineage (NCBI taxonomy): Eukaryota > Viridiplantae > Streptophyta > Magnoliopsida > Solanales > Solanaceae > Nicotiana > Nicotiana tomentosiformis. Next base: position 8,901,906 of record NC_090814.1, on the reverse strand, counting down.
TGCATGGATAACTCACGTGCTGCATGGACAACTCACATGCCAATAATACAAATATATGGATCCTCACGGATAACTCTTGTGCCAATAAAACATCGACTTTAAATTGCTTTCTTCCATTAAATTCGTAATAAATAATGAATATAACCATGGAATTATGAAATATAATCCCTTTCGGATATAGAATACTTACCCTAATCAAGCTCGTGAAGATCCCCTCCAAATATTTCCAAAGCCGAAACTTTCAATCTCAAAAGATATGAAGAAACATGGCCAATTTCGACCCCTTAACATTATGCCATAATCGCACCTGCGACGTCGCTTTTGTGACCACATTTGCGCATCTGCGAAGAAGCACTAGAGACAGCCCTTCACACCTGCAGACAGAGCTTCGTTTCTGCGAAATCGCATGTGCCAGCCAAAGTGCTGCTTTTGTGATGCCTTTTGTGCCTGTGTTCAACTTTTCGCTCTTGCAGATGCGCATGTGTGCCCAGTGTTCCGCTTGTGCGGCTTCCTTCCTTCTAGTTCAATGTCGCATCTGTGACTACAGTGTCGCACCTGCGACCAGTGGTTCGCAGGTCTGACCACACCACAACTCAGCCAACCAGCCTTAACAAAAAATGATCCAAACGATCTAAACCTCGACTGAAACTCATCTAAGCCACTCCGGACCTTGTCCGAATATACCAACAAGTCCCAAAACCCAAAACGGACCTACTCGAGGTCTCAAATCACATCAAACAATATCGAAATTACGAATTGCACCTCGAATCGAACTTATGAATTTTCAAATCTTCCAACTTCTATAATTTGCGCCGAAACATATCAAATCAATCCGGAACGACTTCAAATTTTGCACACTCATAAATGACATAATGGACATGTTCCAATTTCCGAAATCGAAATCCAAACCCAATATCCACAAAGTCAACTCTCCGTCAAACCTCTAAATCTTTCAAAACTTCAACTTTCCAATTTTCACCAAAATGAGTCGAATTATCCTACGGATTTCCAAATCTAAATCCGGACGTATGCCTAAGTCCAAAATCACCATATGAAGCTATTGGAATCCTCAAAACACCATTCCGAAGTCGTCTACACAAAAGTCAAACTCCGGTCAACTCCTTTAACTTAAGCTTCTAAAATAAGAATTCGTTCTTCCAAATTTATCCTGAATCACCCAAAAACCAAACTTGATCACACACGAAAGTCATAATACATACTGCGAAACTACTCGAGGTCTTAAACCGTTGAGCGGGTCGCTAATTCTCAAAATGACAAGTCGGGTCATTATATTCTCCCCCTCTTAAACAAATATTCGTCCTCAAACGTGCGAAGAACCATTTTGAGGACATCAAATTACTGAGTGTATTCATCATACATATACTTGCAGGTGATCCCACGTTACCGCAATCGACATAAGTACGACAACTCCATCTCAATTGATGATTATTTCTCTAGTCCGCACTTATAAACCTTAAAACTAAATTTCTTACACTCCAATCATTTTCAAAAGGCCCGATTCTCACATCAACACAGGGTATCAGCCTCATCCGGCTGTAGCAACTCGGGCCTACACTCATCATAAATAACCACACGATGTAACACATTATACATAGGTCCATAATAATAACTCTGGTCATCATGGCTATCCATAATCGATTACAGCACCACCAATGAACCTCATATAAGTTAAAACCTCATTTCAAACCTTCACAACACTGGAAACAACGCAAGGAACATGAAGACCTCATAACTATTCAACCGAATCATCAGTTCATATTTAACGCCACCCGGGCACACACCTCGTAAGCTAAAACCCAATAAATAGTATGTGATTATGGCTAAATATGCAAAGAGAAACACATAAGAAAACTATCAAATAAGCCCAGCAGGCATAACTCCTTATTAGTACTATAATACAAACTAATTTTACAAGGGAATCAAAACACATGAATTTACCACAAGGATCTTATCCTGATATAACTTCCACCGCGGCACGTAGCCCTGTTTTAACATATTAAACCCATGGAACGCGAGGATCCCATCCTCCATTCTGAATCACAAGTAATATACACATCATGCCAACCGAAACCTTCATTTTTCTTCTTTTAAATAAATTTCGTTAAGCAAAATCACAACACATAATGAACCTCTATATTGGTAGGGCATCTAATTCAAAAATTGTAACTAAACTATCCCGAAATTACATCAAAACTCATTATACTAAGTAACAGAAAGCTATTTTTAACCTTATAGCTCTCAATATTGAACAAAACAAAAATGATAGACACTGGCTAACACCATAGAATCTCCCAATAGGGATAAACACATAAGCGGAGTACAAAATCACGAAGCTCACCATATATGAAGCATGATAGAAGGTCTCACCTCAATAAGCGAAACCGAATCAAAATAGGGATAATGTTCCTCTATAACTAATCAAAATCATACCTGTAATGACACCATCGGTGTAACGGCCTCAGTCAAACCATTGCAAATTCATCAACGGGCCAGGCCTCCACCTCTAGGCACCATCTACCCGCCTGTCCTCCACCCCTAACTCGCTGTGCAGGTGGAGTAGTAACTAGAATAGAGCCTGTAGCTTGAGTGCTCTGATGAAATCCGCCTCTACCTTGAATCCTTGCGATCAACAAATTAACTCTGCCCGAGTTCGATATCTCCAATACCTGACTCTGCACAAAAATGTGCAGAAGTGTAGTATGAGTACACCACGGTCTGTACCCAATAAATATCAACACTAACTTCGATGGAGTAGTGACGAGGTACAGTCAAGACACACACTAGTCAAATATCCTATACATTATAAAAATATACAATTAATAATAGAAAACAGAAAGTAGTAGATGGCAACAAGAATCAACCAGTGATATAAACAATAAAACAATAAGAACACCGTAAAGTATCGTTCAAACCAAATAAGGAACACAAAGATAGCCAATTAATCAAGTCTTTCTAACACGAGTTTTCACAATAAAGTCACTCTGTGGTACCTCATCTCATATTTACAAATCACATGCCTCAACCCACCATCATATACTCACGGCACCTTGTGCCCACATCTTAAATCACATGCTGCACGGACAACTTACGTGCCAATAATATCAATATGTGGATCCGCACAGACAACTCACGTACTGTACGGATAACTCACATGATGTACGGATAACTCATGTGCCAATAATATCAATATGTGTATCCATACAGACAACTCACGTGCTGCACGAATAACTCACGTGCTAATAATATTAATATGTGTATCCATACGGACAACTCACGTGCCAATAATAACAATATGTGGATCCACACGGACAATACGTGCCAATAATGTCAATTTGTAAATCCGCACGGACAACTCACATGCTAAACAGACAAATCACGTGCTAATAATATCAATATGTGGATCTGCATGGACAGCTCGCGTGCCAATAATATAATCCGTCCGGCATAGTCACAGGCTCACAATTTCAAATTGAAACGGATAATACCAGAGTACATGGACATAATTAATAAATGTCAAGTTTTGTACTCATGAGCTAGTATAAGTTATGTTACAGTGTATGTATGTTCAAGTGTACTACTGCAGCCTAAATCAACAAGAAATGTTAAGTACATCAAATAGCTCATCAAAACAACAAGGCAAGTTACTCAAATATATAACAAACACAATGAACATGCATTTCATAAAAATAATTCCAATACCACAACCACACCAAGCCTTCGGATCAACCACACTAATTACAACAACAATAAAAATGACAACAATAGGAATGAGACGATTAAAAAAATACACCAAGAATAGCTACACCGAACTAAGGCAATTAATGCATCATAGAAGAAAACAAGGGATATTATAACACGGAAAAAAACAACCAAACACAAGTGCACCAATAGAGAAATATCAACAAGAGTCACTTCCAATCGCCTCGTAGTCTCAAATCATAAATAAATTCACAATCTTTCCTTATATCAACGTGGGAGCCTTCATATTTAGTTTTAAAAAATATTTTTTCCGAAATAGCATCTCACATTTTAGCGCACCTTATCACACTACATGGCTTCTAGTAGTTCCCCTACTAGCCACACGTATCAAGCTCACTTTATCTCACCACATCCATTTCAACATCCAGACCTTATACCACCGCATGCGTATCAATATCACAACGTATCACAAGTCGCACCTCAAGTGCCCAATATCATAATTTGCCAGAGAAACCAAATAATAGATTTTCACAATAAGGAGCCAACGGCTCAGCCACAATGTACTCAAAGTCCCAATAATAATAACATGAATGGAGAAGTAACTCAGCAAGGAACAACATCTCTTTTAAACATAACTTCAAGTAAAATAAGTCAATGCCTCTTGATAACTTAAATTCCTATTTAAATATTTAAGATAAAATCAATAATGAAAGTGTCTCCACGAAATGGCAAGGTAACAATAAAAGAATTCACGAAATGGTTAAAGGTAATAATTCCAAATAAGCATATAAGACATTTCGGCAAGTAAAGAATATGACATAAAACAACAATTTCCAACAAGGCATGTAATGGTGAACATGGAGAATAAAGATATAACAATGTGCCAATAATTTCCAATTAAATACATAAAGATGCCTTAGATTTTAAACCTATAGAATTTTCTACATATAAGTCCGAGTACGTATTCATCACCTCGCGTACACGGCTTTCACATTATACAATTTTTACATTCAATGCCTAAGGGGTAATTCCCCTACACAAGGTTAGGGAAGATACTTACCTTAACGAAGATAGGCCGATACTCTAAAATTGCTTTCTCGCATGACACGACCTCCGGACGACTCAAATCTAGCCAAAATAATTTCATAACATCATTAAAATTCATCGAAAATAAATTTCGGATAATAAAACGTCTATTTTAAATTATACATTAAAAAGTCAACCCGAAAAGTCAACGCGGGGCCCGCACCTCGAAACCTGATAAAATTTTACGAAATCCGAACACCCATTCCAATACGAGTCCAACCATACCAAAATTATCAAATTTCGATAACGAATCATCCTCCAATTCTCCATTTTACATTTTTGAAAGATTTCACAATTTTTCTCTATTTCTTCCATTAAATTCACAATAAATGATGAATATAACCATGTAATTATGAAATATAATTATTTTCAGATATAGAACACTTATCCCAATCAAGCGAGTGAAGAACCCCTCCAAATTTGCTCAAAATCGAGGATTTTGAACAGTATTTTTGTTCAAATTTATTCTTACTTAAAAAAATGGTTAAATTTCGATTAATTTTAAAATTGTGGCTATTTTTTCAATTACTACTTGTAAATATGATTTTTTAATTTCACCCCAAAATAAGCTTTCCAAATTGGTTCACAATTTTAAATGGGCTAGGGTTAATTCCAAATTAATCCCTAAGATCTTTATATAAATAGTTAATCCAATTATTTGTTTGCTTAAATAGCTGGACGGAATAAATATCTAACCTTTACAAGTCATCCACGGAATCACAAGAAACGAGGAGACTAAAGTCGCCAAAAGTCTATTCCCGTCGGCAAGTTTCTTCTTTCTCTTCAACATGGCGCCGATTTCTCAGAAAGGTTATGGTTTAACTTCTTTAAAATAATACAGTATTTTGTTTGTCATATGATTTTCTTTCTTGTTCTTCTTCTATATGTTGGATTGTAACGTTGTCCTTTATGTTCAAAACGGGCAGAAGTTAGCGTTGGAAATAGAGATGCATCAACAGCTCGTTACTTGTTGAAGTTTGAATCTTTTTCTGTACTCTCAACGAATGGTATAAACAAATATGAATCAAGTGTGTTCGAGTCCTGCGGCTACAAATGGTACTGCTTATCATTAGCTTCTCAAATTTGTTAAAATCATATTTTATATTTATTTTTGAGGTTTTGGTGTGAATAATCTTCACTGGGTACCTTGACATATGGTGTCAATGTACTGAATATGGGTATGGTGTTTCTTGAGCACAATGACATGCAGAGGTAGATTTTACGGAATATACGTATGGGTTTAATCTTTAAGATATTTAAATTGAACTTATTACACTTTTGATCGATGCATAGTTGAGGAGACCAATCACGAACACTACATGTTTGGGAGCGACACTGGTCAGGGAAGGCTAAGACGTGCCTCTCATATGGGTAGCAAGAGGGCTCTTATGCCCTGACAGTGGGGCCTTATGGGGAATGGCCTAGCCCAATAGGGACAGCACATCCCCACTTCAAACGAACCTTTGTATCGACTGAATCACTCTTTTGGTCTAGTCGGTGGAACCGGTGAACCACCACACGCGAGATATCAAAGTTAACTAGTTACTAAATATAAAAAGGTGGTTAATGATACGAAAAATAAAAAATAGGAAGTCGCTAATCTTTTTAGGAAGGACATAAAGGAGGAAATAGTGCTTACCAAATTGGCGCGGAGAGGTATCTCAGTAATGTCCTTATGGGGAAGGGCCTAGCCCAATAGGGACAGCACATCCCCACTTCAAGCGCACCTTTGTATCGAATGAATCACTCTTTTGGTCTAGTCGGTGGAACCGGTGAACCACCACATGCGAGATATCAAAGTTAACTAGTTACTAAATATAAAAAGGTGGTTAATGATACGAAAAATAAAAAATAGGAAGTCGCTAATCTTTTTAGGAAGGACATAAAGGAGGAAATAGTGCTTACCAAATTGGCGCGGAGAGGTATCTCAGTAATGTTTTATTCTAAATGAATAAAAAGTACAAATAATTTGAAAAGACTGATAATCCCGCACATTCTGTTGTAGTTATGAATTTAACTATTCACTACATTTTGGACAGGAAAATGATCATCTATCTAATTGATGGAGATGGAAGTGAAGATACTTTTACACAAGTGCTTAAGTTCCCTCCAAAGAATACTAAAGTTGTTTTGTCTAACATAGCGTATTCAAAATTCTTTGAATTAAAGTATAAATTGGCTGATGCATAATTGTATACACACACGTATATAGTTGTCCTTGAATCCATGTTTACCAAGAGTTTAGGTTACACGACAAGAATATAGATGTTGTTTTCCAAAGAAAACATCTAACCGTATATAGTTGTCCTTGAATCCTTGAAATGCTAGTAACATTCTTATATTTTAAGGACCTTTATGAGGTTTCCCAGGCTACAACTTGTTCTGCATCCTCCTATCTTAGCTTCTTATTCTAATTTAATTAGCTTTCTGGGGAAAATAAGCTGGAGGCATTGCCCTTCAGAAGAACTTAAGAACTAGTACAGTTACAACATCTACTCCTATTGTTTGACATAGTTTCATTGGACATAGGGAATACATTGAGGCCTAAAACGATTATGTCAATGGTGAAATGGGAATATCGAAGCTAACTGGTTACTAAATAAAAAGAGGTGCTTAATGATACAAGAAAAATTATAAGGAAGTCGCTAATCTTCTTAGAACGGACAAAAAGGAGCATAGTGCCTAACAAATTGGCGTGGAGTGGGTATCTCAGTTATATTTTTCTCTAAATGAATTAGAAATACATAAGTATAAAAAGACTGATTTTTTTCATTGCATTTTGGACAGGAAACTGATCATATATCCTGATGGAGATGTAGAAGATGGATATGATCATATTTCTGTATACTTGGCCATTGCCGAGACAAGCTCTTTACAGGCTGGTTGGGAGGTGAATGCCACATTTAGCTTCTTGATATTTGATCAAATTCATGACAAGTATATTGTAATGAGAGGTATAGTTTTCCATTCTCTGGAAATTTTCTTCTTTGAAGTTTTTTGAAGTTCTCAAAACATGAAAGTAAAATAAATAAATAAATAAATACTTAATTTCAACTTTTCCAAAAATAAAATATAAAAGTAAATCGATCATTTCAGTTTTAAATGAGAAATTCTTAGTGCATCTGTTTTTTGTGGTTGTTGTTGTTAAGACCGAGCACCTAGGCTTTCACTTCCTGTGGTGCTGGGGTTTTTGGCGTTGACCCTTACCTTATTTATTAAGATAGGGAGAAATTACAACAAGGAGGGGACATAAACCTTACCTCTGGAGTCCTAGCATAACTAAGGACACGGAAGCACCTACTAAACAAAATACAATGAAGATGGTCTTCTTATGCATGTAGGTATGGACTAACTTAGAGAGCACCATTTGAAATAGAATGGGTGGAAAGAGGCACTTAATTTTGATAGCTTTGTAGAGGCAAGAACCGGCCCCCTAAAAGCAAATCTTAATGTATCTTAAAAGGACTTTCTAAGACAGTACTTTATTGCAGGAATGGCTCAACGATTTCACAATATCAAGACTGAATGGGGTTTCTCGAAATGTATATCTCATGAAACATTCAAAGAGCCCTCTAACGGTTACCTTGTTAATGACAAATGTGTATTTGGAGTAGATGTATCTGTTATCAAGAACCAAGGATTAGGTGAATGTGTGTCCTTGTTGAATGAGACCAAGTCTTATAAGCACGAATGGAAGATTTCTGGATTCTCAAAATTAAAGGATAAGTTGTATTCTGAAGAATTTCTTGTAGGTGTTTACAAGTGGTATGTTATTCTTGTCTTCTTATACGTAACACGTATATTATATTTTCACATTTCCATTTTCTGTTTCTCTTTGTAATGCAAATTAAATTTCTTAATTATGTTGGATGTAGGAAGCTTTTGTTTTATACTACAGGTAATGCTGATCAAAGGAACAATAGCATATCAATTTACCTTGTATCAGTTGATGCTGGAAGTTTTGATCGCCAAAAGAGGGTGAAGGCAAAATTTAGCATTTCTGTTAAAGACCAGATTAGTGGTGCACGTAATAAGCGCGGTGGTACATTCTTTTGTTCCTTAATTAATTTGTTCAACTTTTGTTAATTCCTGTATTGGTAGGTAATATCTTTTATAGAAGGAGCGTTATTTACCTTATGAGTTCATCTTGGAGGAACTTCCACAAGTTCCTTATTTTGTTCAGGAAATGAAAAATAAAACGTGTACGCACAATTAATGAAGTATTTATTTTCAGGGTTGAGTTTGATTGAATGATTTTAATCACTATACTCAAACTTTTGTAAGGATTCAGGCTCATCTAGTAATAGCTAACAACTTTTCTACTTGTACTGGTTTAGTTTTCGTCGATTATTTAGGTAACTGGTTTATGAATGATCAGAAGCTCTTCTCTTTTTCTCTTTTGAGTAGTTTGACGTTTTTTTGCAGATTCATCACATTGGTTTTTGGCTGCTGAAGTCGACTGGGGTTGGGCAGCATTCATGCCGCTACATGAATTCAAGAATCCTAAAAAAGGCTACCTTGTTGAGGACTGCTGCATTGTGGAAGCAGATGTTTCTATAATTGGTGCTGTCAATAGTTTAACCTAATCCTTGATTTATGATCCAAAAATGCTCCTATCTTGTGAAACATCTGTTGGATTCCTTGGGATGCATGCAATTAATTTCTTTCTTGGATTATTCAACTCATTGGTGCCGTTCTTTAAATTTCCACAGCAAGTTGATATTAACTTGTTAAGCTGCATAAATGGTCAAATCTTGTACTATAAGAAGAGGGTTGTCTATTCGAGGGTCTATCAGAAACAACCTTTAGGTAGGGGTAAGGTTTGCGTACACATTACCCTCCCTAAACCCACGTGTGGGATTTCACCGAGTTTGTTGTTTTCTTAAGAAAGGGTTGTCTATTCGAGGGTCTATCGGAAATAACCTTCCCATCTTCATAAAGTAGGGGTAAGGTCTGCGTACACATTACTTTTTCTAGACTCCACGTGTGAGATTTCATTGGATTTGGTGAAAGGATGGCAGGAACTTGGCCTAAGCATCTGATATACATGCAGTTTGGCTATTCTCTGCGTAAAAACTTTTGACCCTTTAAGCCAACGACCTTAAAGTAATAGGTGGGGGTAAATCTGTATCATTATAAACTCCTTTGAAATTTTTTACACAATCAACATGTGATATACTCTCCAACTTTATGTGTCATTTCATTGTCTATAATATATGTTCTGAGTTTGATTTATGACACCTTTGTTACCTGTCTCACTCAAAGTTTTTCCTTTTAGATTTTAAAGCATTTTAACCAAATTGATACTAATAGATAATTTTCAACTATAATATCGTCAGTAGAATTTTTCCAATATTTTTATCATACTATGAAGATCAAAAGTACTTGCAAGAATTGGATGATGAAGATTTGCCTCTTGTATTAGTGATAATTAGTATTAGAACCCATGCGACGTGCGGTCAATATCAAAAGTAACTAATTGTAGTATATTTGTCACGATCCAATTCCCACTATAGGTTGTGATGGCGCCTAACGTCGCCGCTGGGCAAGCCAACGGTGAACAATCCATTTAATTGTTCATTTTAATATTTTTAAAGTTGTTGATTTTATTTAATAACGAAATAATTAGTAGGTGATTGTAGTAATGTAAAGCATAAACTAAACATGAGAGTAAAGTAATGAATTTAATAATTAAAAAACCATGAGTATCTACTAGAATTTCTCAAAATCCGGTGTCACAGGTACACGAGCATCTAGTTGAATATACAAAACTCTCTACAACTACTGTCTGAAACAAAATAGACAAGAAATAATAAATACGACAAGACGATGCTCCGCGTGCTGCAGAACATAGCATGGAAAGCAACTCAACACTAGGCCTCCGGATAATGCGGATGCATGCTTGGACGAACACTAGATGCGCCTGCCTCAGAGCCTGTGCAATTTGTGCAGAAGTATAGTGAGAGTACGTGAACAACGTGTACCTAGTAAGTATCTAGTCTAATCTTGAAGAAGTAGTGACGAGGGGTCGACATCGACACTTACTAGTGGTCAATATACATAATGTGCAAGAATTATAAATAGGCATGAAATACAACAGTAATACTGGAATAAGAGTCAATAAATAAGTGATGCTTTAACCAAATAACAAATTAAAAGTCCCCAAATATCACATGTTAATCTCAACAAGTAAGGGCCAACAAGTAATTACAACTTCTAGACTCATGAATAATATATCGAGAATAATCGGACTCCTAGAGACAACACGCACGAGTTATGCCGAGGTCGTACGGACCGATCCATAACAATCGTGTACATACACTATCGAGGTCGTATGACCCGATCCATGATGTATCACATTATATATAAATATTGCCGAGGCGTTCGGCCCGATCCATAGGAAAAGGGAAACTCTCCGAACTACGAATTAAGTGTTTGCAACTCCAAGGTAAGTCCATGGAAGAATATAAATTTCCATAAATAATTAAACATTCTGCCAAATCTCTAAGTAATGAAGCTCGGTCTAACATAATCTTTAACCAAATTTTACTTATTAATACAAGTAATTAAACTAGCAAGTTGAGTTCAAATAGTGTAAGTATTGCTTAATAAAGTCCTATGTCTATCCGTACATAACATGAATTGTAGTTCCGTACGGACTCTTGTCACTTCATGTGTAGGTAACACCCATAATTAGTAGCAAATAACAATTTAAACACCTAGGGGGTTAATTCCCTCTTACAAGGTTAGGCAAGAGACTTATTAATTCCTTCTTACAATGTTAGGAAAGAGACTTACCTCGTTCTCAAGTCCACTTTCCGGTCCACAAATCACACTAAAAGCCTCAAGTCGGTGCCGAGCAATCCGAAATTAGCCAAAGATTGTACAAACTAATCAATATTTGCTCAAAAGTTCATAATTTAACTATTAGAGTAATTATCCCACCCAATTTGGAAGGTTCCTAAAATTCACCCCCGGGCCCAAATTTTTGCAAATAATTGTTGCCCATAACCTCACGAGCACAAATATATAAAATCAATTCCATAACCATTTTCGTAGCCTAATCCCATTTTTATCAAAACCTATGTTTTTCAACAAAATACTAAAATTTCCATAATTTACATGTTAAAATCTACTCATAATCTATGTATTAAACTCACATTGGGTAGGAATTACTTACCTTATGATGTTAGATGAAAACCCCCCTTCCAAGAGCTCCAAAATCGGCCAAGGGAAATGAAAATGAGAGAAAATAGCCTAAGTCCCATTTTTAATAAAGACACTGCCCGGATTTTCCTCCTTCGCGATCGCTGAGGCAAAATTGTTCAGGCCCCTAAAAATCTTCTTCACGATCGCGAGAAGACACACACAAACGTGATGCACTGAGCCACCATCTCATCGTGAACGTGAGCCTCCCTTCGTGAACGCGAAGGGCAACAGACTTGCCCAACCCAGACTCAGGCCTTCTATGCGAACGCGAGGAGGCCATCGCGAAAGCGAGGGCCACTGGTCCCAAGCCTTCGCGAACGCGAAGAACAAAATACTCAGTCCCCAAATCCTTCATCACGAACGCGAGAGTCCTTCTGCATTCGCGAAGAAGGAAACCAAAATAGCATATAACAGAATTTTAAACTCAGCTTTGGGTGGTCCGAATCTCACCCGAGCCACTCCGGACCCCATCCAACTGTACCAGCAAGTCCATAAACATAATACGGACCTGCTCGAATCCTCGGAACACGTAAAATAACATTGAAACTAAGAATTGCACCCTAAAACCAAATTGATCAACTTATGAACTTTAAACTTTTCAACTAGCTACGTCGAATCATACCTAGACAACTCGGAATGACACCAAATTTTGCGTACAAGTCATAAATCACCATACGGATCTATTATCAGGCTCGAAATCCCAAATGGACCTCGATAACACCAAAGTCTAATCCAAACCAAATTTAAAGCACTAGAAAACCTTAAATGTGCCAACTTTCAACATTAAGCGCTGAAACGCTCCAAGATCACCCGAAACCCGATTCGAGTACACGCCCAAGTCCAAAATCATCATACAAACCTATTGAAACCGTCAAATCCCGGTTCTGAGGTCGCTTACTAAAAATGTTGACTCAAGTCAAACTTGGCCATCTTAGGCTACTATTAAGGAACTAAGTATTTCGATTTTAACCCGAACCCTTCCAAACCTAAACCAACCATCCCCGAAAGTCATAAAATAGTAAAAGCACATATGGAGAGTCTTACTTTGGAGAACAGGGATCTAGAAAGCAAAATGACAGGTCGGGTCGTTACATTCTCCACCTTTAAAATAAACGTTCGTCGTTGAACGAGTCTAGAATCATACATGGAGTGCTGATTAAGTGTGGATATCTGCTCTGCATGTCCTCCTCGGTCTCCCAAGTCGCTTCCTCAACTGGTTGACCCCTCCACTGGACCTTTACCACAGAAATCTTCTTAGACCTCAACTGGCGAACCTGCCTGTCAACAATGGCAACTGGATTCTCTTCATAACCAAACTCTCATCTTGCTAAACCGTGCTGTAATCTAATACATGCGACCTGTAGGCATGGTTCCTTCGGAGCATAGACACATGGAAGACCAGATGAACACCCGATAAACTGGGAGGCAAAGCAAGCTCATAAGCAACCTCCCCAACTCGCCTCAACACCTCAAATGGGCCAATAAACCTCGGACTCAGCTTACCCTTCTTTCCGAACCTCATGATACCCTTCATCGGCGAGACTTTCAAGAGAACCTTCTTGCCTACCATAAATGATAAATCATGCGCCTTCTGATCCGCGTAACACTTATGTTTGGACTGTGTTGTGCGAAGTCAAACCTGAATCAACTTTACCTTCTCCAAGGATATTTCGGTACCCTAAAGAGTAACTACGAGCTATTCCGATCATTCGTGATTTGAAGCATGAAATAGAGGTGCACAATAATGCAGTTGTCACGACTCGAAATTCCCACCTTCGGACCGTGATGGCGCCTAACATTTCACTTGCTAGGCAAGCCAACGTTAGAATAATATTATTCATTTTTAAAACAATTTTTAAATTTATTAATAACAGAGAACAATTGCGGAAGTAACGTCTGAAATATAGTGAATAATCCATAAAAATAACGGTGTCTAAATACCATCCCAGAATTGGTGTCACAAGTGCACGAGCTTCTAGAATTATACAAATAAAGGTCTGAAATAAAATAAAGTTATCTGAAAATAAACACACAGCTAAAGTAAAATAGACGGGGACTTCAAAACTGTGAACGCCGTGCAGTTATACCTCAAGTCTCCTCTGAGTAGCTGAAATTCGAGCAAGTCTATGGTACGTCGCTGGGACCAACTCCAAAATCTGCACAAGAAGTGCAGAGTGTAGTATCGGTACAACCGACCCCATGTACTGATAAGTGCTGAGCCTAACCTCGACGAAGTAGTGACGAGGCTAAGGCGGGTCATTTACATTACCTGTACGCAATATTAGTAATAAAAACAATAATAGAAATAAATCAGGTAATTCATTTACAAATATTTGAAGCCAACTCAGCATTCATAACCAATTGTCATTTCCATCAATTCTATTGCAGCGTGCAACCTGCTCTCACAATATATTCACATTCAATTCTGTTGCAGCGTGCAACTCACTCTCACAATATATTCATTTTTAATCAAGTCAGTTGCGGCGTGCAACCCGATCCCCCAATATATATATATGTATGTCGACTTTTAAACAAGTCTGTTATGGCGTACAACCCAATCCTCCAATATGGACTTTTAATAAGTCTGTTGCGGCGTGCAACCCGATCTTCCAATATAGACTTTTAATAAGTATGTTGCGGCGTGCAACCCAATCCTCCAATATAGACTTTTAATAAGTCTGTTGCGGCGTGCAACCCGATCCTCCAATATATTTATTATAATTAATTTTTTTGCGGCGTGCAACCCGCTCCTCCAGTATATTCATGTACCAATTCTTATAGAAGGAATTTTTCCAATAAATGCAACAATTAATATAAAATTATAAGATAACAAGCACACAATAATTATGATTTAATTATGAAACAGACAATGCCAAATAGCAAATTATTATAGAAATCAGGGAGAAAATAGGCAGTTTAATATTTAATATGCTAAATGTCAAATAACAATTAAAATACATAATCTAAATAGCATGTAACAATTAATGCAGGAATTCAAGAATTAATATTTGGCAAAGAATAAGAGAGACATAATTATTATAATAATTAATTCATGATTTAAAATAATTTATGATTTTTCAAGTAATTATGCAAACAATTAATTTGACGACGTATAGACACTCGTCACCTCGCCTATACGTCGTTCACGTGCTTTTTACATAGCAAATAATTTAAGGGTTCTATTCCCTCAAGTCAAGGTTAACCACGACACTTACCTCACTTTGCAAATTTCAATCAATTACTCAACCACAACTTTTCCTTTTAAATTTACCAATGAAGGCTTCAAATCTATTCACAAACAATTCAATATATTCAATACTAATCATAGGAATTAATTCCATATGAATTTACATATTTTCCGGATAAAAATCTAAAATTCATTAAAATATTCGACAGTGGAACCCACGTCTCAAATCCTGAAAAAACTCACGAAATCCGAACACCGGTTCCGATACGAGTTCAACCATACAAAATTTATCCAATTCCGATATCAAATGGACCTTCAAATCTTAATTTTTCGTTTTTGGAAGATTTTATAAAAAAATTCCGATTTCTTCCATCTAAATCCGAAATAAATGATGAATATAGGCTTAGATTTATGAAATACAATCACTATATGATAAGGAACACTTACCCAGTTTGAAATCGTGAAAAACTCCTTTAAAATCGCCCCTAAGCCGAGTTATAATTGAGGGTTTGTAAAAAATGGAAAAAATCCTGTTTTGGTTTTGTTTTAAGTCACAGGGGTCAGGCCTTTTTCGCGTTCGCAATGAGTAGCAGCCCGTGGCTTTCGCATTCGCGAGTCCTCCTTCGCGTTCGCGAAGGCTTTTTTCCCCTGGCCTTCGCGTGCCAGTGTTCGCGTTCGCGTAGAAGGACAACTGACCCCTCCCTACGCCTCTAAAGCTTCGCGTTCGCGAAGAAGGAAAATGCGGCCAGCTCAGTTTGCTCTTCGCGTTCGTGAGAGTACATTCGCGAACGCGATGAAGAAAATACCAGAAGCCCAAATTCTGCAGAAAACCAGATTTCTTAAGTCCAAAATCATCCTGTAGTCTACCCGAAACTCACCCGAGCCCTCAGGGCTCCAAACCAAACATGCACACAAGTTCTAAAACATCATACGAACTTGTTTGCGTGATCAAATCGCCAAAATAACACCTAGAACTACGAATCAGACATCAAATCAAAGGAAGTTTTCAAGAAAACTTTAAAACTTATATTTTTACAACCGGACGTCCGAATCACGTCAAATCAACTCCAATTCTCACCAAATTCGGCAGACAAGTCATAAATATTATAGTGGACCTACACCGGACTTCGGAACCAAAATACGGACCCGAGGTTAATAAATCCAATATCAGTAATTTCTTAAAAATCATTAAGCTTTCAAGCTTTTAATTTTTCTTCAAAATTCCATATCTCGAGGTAGGGGCCTCGAAATTCGATTCCGGGCATACGCTCAAGTCCCAAATCACGATACGGACCTGCCGGAATTATTAAAATACCGATCCTGGTCCGTTTGCTCAAAATGTTGACCAAAGTCAACTCAGTTGAGTTTTAAAACTCTATTTTACATTTTAATCCATTTTTCACATAAAAACTTTCCGAAAAATTTTACGGACTGCGCACACAAGTCGAGGAATGATAAATGGTGCTTTTTGAGGTCTTAGAACACAGAATTACTTATTATATTTAAAGATGACTTTTTGGGTCATCACAGCATCTGAGTTCGATTATGTGGATAGTATGCATTTTCATGATGATCCACCCATCGGAGGGTTTTGGGAGGTTGATATCTCTCATGTTGTTCACGAAGATGTGCTTCAAGATATCTATTCTAGTGGCAATCTTGTTTATCTAGGCAAGAGGAATTCATGTCCAAGGTTTTTTTTGGTTATCTACTACGCTGGTAGGTCTCGTCCTGAAATTACTAATCATGTGTACTGTACATGCACATTTGACTTGGAAGTGAAACGAGATAAAGTAGCTCAAGTTGGAGAGAGTTCAATTGTATCATTTAGTGCCAAACCAATTTCCTGCAAGTCCCACGATATAAATGTGGGTATATGCATGTTTTCCTGCAAGGAGTTATGTGAAGTCAAAGATAATTGAACAGTCGTCTAATTTGCGGCAAAAATCTATCATCTATTTGATGGCAAGAATTATCCATGTCTAGGCTAACAGAATGTCTGAAAAGAAGACAAGTACATGAGCACCTAAGAACAAATATCTAAGTATTTTCTTTTTGTGACTTTACTCTAATCTCCCCATTTGTTATACTGGGTCGTTTCTACTTTCACTGAATTCTAGCTCCCTTTGAAGTATTTATTCAGTGGTATTTACTTAGGTTTGTATGCGGTCAAAATCGAGTTTGCCGTTCGTATGACTAATCGAGATTGGAACATGATGGTCTGAGATTCGTCGTTGTAATATCGAGCCATGATACGAAGTTAGGTTATCGAGCTTGAGCCACAAAGACCAATCAAGATCGAGATCGAGCCAAGAAATAAAAAGCCGTTATAGCCGCAATTAGGGGGAGAATTTCGGCGAAAATCACGGCGAAAATCAAGGAGAGACTAATTAATTAATCTGTCATGGGATCCCCACTATATATTTTTAATTATATCCGAAATAAAATTTTCCCACTATATTAAGGGATTGTTATCATTTGTAGAGGGGAGGACAGATTCAGTGAGATTTGTAGAACATAAAGCAAATACTATGCTTTACTGGGCTTTGATATTTAGTGGAATTGCTCCTCTATCAATCTCTCTCCATTCAATTCGAAGGTGATAAAACTCGAAGGCTTAGGCTAACTAATTTATTCGGTTTGCATTCATTTTTCTTTTACAGCTAATTTCGATATTCATTTACTTATTTTTCCCAATTTGTACCAAGTTATACCACGTATCCTTAGAACTACGTATAAATTCAATTGCTATCAGTTTTTCGGATAAACAGTTTGGCGCCCACCGTGGGGCTAAGGATAATAGTGGTTATTTGATACAAATCTCTGTAAAACACACTATTTTACACTTGCTCTTGAGGCTAAAAATGACGAACTCTCAATTAATGGCCCTACCTATCGATAACGAATCTGGCCATCAAGATGATAATAACAATGTGACGCCCGTGGATGAAAGGCCACCCATTGACCCCGTTGGGACTCGGGTCATGTATCCAATTGACGTTAATTCGCATATGGCCATTGACGCGAACCAACATTTCGGCCCCGAAAACAGCATTCATGGTGGAACTCGATCTGCAGTTTGAAATACCCAAAATATTGGAGAAGACGGGATCAGCCTCTGATTTTTGAAATGTTGCAAGCTCAACATGTAGTGATAGCTCAGTTGCAGAGCCAAACCCATGTACCGAGCATGCCTGAGCCCGGTCAACCCCAAGAATTCACCCACAGAACGGGGCCAGCTATAGTAAGGTCAAATGAATAGTCTCCCCGAAATTATAAAGATGCTCGAGGAACTGACAAAACGGATAGAATCAGGAGAAAAGAGGATTGAAGCAAATGACAAGAAAGTAGAAACTTATAACTCCATGGTTGATCAGATCCAGGGGGCACCACAAATATTGAAGGGTTTGGATTCCAAAAAGTTCGTACAAAAGCCTTTCCCCCCGAGCGCAGCTCCCAAACCAACCCCAAGAAGTTCTGCATGCCCGAGATTCCTAAATATAATGGAACGACCGACCCCAACGAACATGTCACCTCTTACATGTGTTCCATTAAAGGGAACGATCTAGAGGACGACGAGATTGAATCCGTATTAGTAAAAACATTCGAGAAAACCCTGTCAAATGGAGCAATGATATGGTGTCATAATTTACCACCTAACTCTATCGATTCTTTTGCCATGCTTGCAGATTGTTTTGTAAAAGCACACGCCGGAGCCATAAAGGTCGAGACTAGGAAGTTGAACCTTTTCAAGGTTAGGTAAAAAGAGAACGAGATGCTAAGAGAATTTGTATCTCGTTTCCAAATGGAATGAATGGATCTACCAGCGGTCACAGACGATTGGGCCGTTCAAGCTTTCACCCAAGGACCGAATAAACGAAGCTCAGTGGCTTCACAACAGTTGAAGCAAAACTTGATTGAGTACCCGACTGCTACCTGAGCCGATGTACATAATCGATATCAATCGAAGATTAGAGTCAAAGACGACAAGTTGGGGGGCCCTTCAGGATCTGTTACCAAAAGGGACACCGACTGAGAATCGAGGTTGAACAGGGACCGATACCAACCGTATAATAGAGATCGTAGGGGTAGCGGACCAGGGCACAACTCCATACGAGGTGAAAGGAGAAGTGATCGAGGCCAAGGGTCTTGAGGGTTGATGATCAAGAATGGTTTCGACAGGCATACCGGGCCTAAGGAAGCACCGCGATTGTCAAAGTATAACTTCAACATTGATGCATCCGCCATTATATCGGCTATCGGACGCATCAAAGATACTAAATGGCCTCGACCTCTGCAATTCGATACAGCCCAGAGAAATCCCAATCAAATGTGCAAGTATCATGGCACCCATAGCCACAGAACGGAAGATTGCAGGCAGTTGAGAGAAGAAGTATCCCGGTTGTTCAATGAAGGGCACCTTTGAGAGTTTTTAAGTGATCGGGCCAAGAATCACTTGAAAAACAGAGAGCTCAATAGACAACGAGCAAGAAGAGCCGCAACACATTATTCACATGATTATCAGAGGGATCGATGTTCCCCAAAGGCAAGTGTTTAAATGCACTAAGGTGTCAATTATAGGAGAGAAGTGATCTCGGGCTCAGGATTACATACCAAAAGGAACCTTGTCCTTCAATGACGAAGACGCAAAAGGAATCATACAGCCCCATAATGATGCACGGTAATATCTGTACTCATGAATAAAACTCAAGTTAAGCATGTGTTGATTGATCCAGGTAGTTCGGCCAACATCATTCGATCGAGGGTCATAGAGCAACTCGGTCTACAGGACCAGGTCGTGCCCGCGGCCCTGGTACTGAACGGATTCAACATGGCATGTGAAACTACTAAAGGTAAGATAACTCTGCCAGTAAACGTGGCCGGGACCATCCAAGAAATGAAGTTATACGTGATCGAGGGTGACATGAGGTATAACGCCCTATTCGGGAGACCATGGATCTACAACATGTGAGCAGTACCCTCAAACCTACACTAGGTTCTAAAATTCCCGACACCAAAGGGAATCAAAACAATCTACGGGGAATAACCTGCATCAAAGGAAATGTTTGCCGTTGACGAAGTGACTCCGATATGGTCACTCTCATTGGCAAAGGGGTCAGATTCGAAGGGAAAACAGGAAACCAAATAGCAATCACAAATGCCGGCCTCGGCCCAACTAGAGAAGCATGAGATTGATGAAGATGATGCTTATGGGGTCCCTCGATACTTCATAACCCCCAATGATTCTGACACTACCAAATCAACGGTAGAAGAACTAGAGCAAATCACACTAATCGAACATCTGCCCGAACAAAAGGTATACCTGGGCACGGGGTTAAATCCTGAGCTCAGGAAAAAGCTCATTCAACTTCTTATAGCTAACATGGATTGTTTCGCTTGGTCCCATCTTGACATGACATGGATCCCACCAGAAATCACCACCCATAGACTAAGCTTGGATCTGAAGTTCCATCCGGTGAAGCAAAAAAGAAGACCCTAGTCCGAGGTCAAACATGCTTTCGTCAAAGGCGAGGTAACCAAGCTTCTTAAAATAGGGTCAATTTGTGAGGTAAAATACCCTGAATGGTTAGCAAACGTAGTAGTAGTCCCTAAAAAATGAAACAAGCTTAGAATGTGTGTAGGTTACAAAGATCTGAATAAAGCATGCCCCAAGGATTCTTTTCCTTTGCCTAATAACGATCGCATGATCGATGCTACGGCCGGTCACGAGATTCTCAGTTTTCTCGATGTCTATTCCGGGTACAATCAGATACAAATGAGCCTGAATGATCAAGAAAAGACCTCATTCATCACTAAATACGGTACCTAATGCTACAATGTAATGCCATTTAGATTAAAAAATGCTGGTGCCACTTATCAACGCCTAGTAAACCGGATGTTCGAAGATCAAATAGGAAAATCTATGGAAGTTTACATTGATGACATGCTAGTTAAGTCCCTGCGAGCAGAGGACCATTTAAAGTACTTGCAGGAAACTCTCAGTATATTGAAGAAGTACAATATGAAGCTAACCCCAGAAAAATATACATTCGGGGTCGGGCCAGGAAAAATATGAATTCCGGGTCGGGTCAGGCAAACCTAGAAAATATGCTATCGATGGCATCACGGTGGTAGACAACGTAAAGGTCGTACAGAGGTTAACCGGGCACATGGCCGCCCTGGGGCGATTCATATCAAGGTCCTCAGATAATGGCCACCGATTTTTCTCGTTGCTAAAAAAGAAAAATAATTTCACATGGATCTCGGAATGCCAGCAGGCCTTGGAAAAGCTTAAACGATACTTATCGATCCCGACGCTGCTTCACACACCAAAGGCGGACGAACAACTTTACTTATATTTGGAAGTATCGGAGGTAGCGGTAAGTGGAGTACTAGTCTGGGAAGAATGAGGTACACAGTTTCCCATTTATTATGTCAGCCGAACCTTAGGCGAGGCCGAAACTGGATATCCCCCCTAGAAAAATTGGCGCTCGCTTTGATAAGCGCCACTAGGAAACTAAAATCATACTTTCAATCTCACCCCATATGTGTCTGTAATAACTTACCCACTTTGAAATATTTTGCATAAACCCGAACTTTCGGGATGGTTAGCCAAATGGGCCATAGAAATCAGCGGGTATGATATCAAATATCGACCCCGAACAACAATTAAGTCTCAAATTTTGGCAGATTTTGTGGCTGACTTTACGCCGGCACTAGCACCCGAGGTCGAAAGAGAACTATTGATAAATTCGGGTACGTCCTCAAGAATCTGGGCCCTCTTGACGGACGGTGCTTCGAAACACAAAAGGGTCCGAGCTCGGCATCGTATTAAAATCAGCCATAGGTAATATAGTTAGACAGTCTATCAGAACTACAAAATTGACTAACAATGAGGCCGAGTATGAGGCCATGATTGCAGGTCTCGAACTAGCTAGAAGCTTGGGAGTGGAGGTCATAGAGGCTAAGTGTCATTCCCTCCTCATGGTAAACCAAGTTAACGGAACTTTTGAAGTCCGAGAAGACCGAATGCATAGGTACTTGGATAAACTACATGTAACTCTACATCGATTTAAGGAATGGACCTTGAAACATGTACCTCGAGAACAGAAAAACAAGGTTGACGCTCTTGCAAACTTAGGTTTATCGGTCGAAGATGAGGAACTCAACTCAGGGACCGTCGTATAACTCATGAGATGGGTAATTAAAGAAGGTCATGCCGAGATAAACTCCACAAGTTTATCCTAGGATTGGAGAAACAAATATATAGAATACTTAAAGAACGGGAAACTTCCATCAGATCCAATGGAGTCGAGATCTCTGCGCACAAAGGCAGCACGGTTCACTTTGTCCGAAGACAGAATGCTATTTAGAAGTACGTTTGATGAACCATTGGCAATATGTTTGGGACCGGGAGATACCGACTACATCCTACGGGAAATTATCGAGGGCACTTGTGGAAATAATTCCGGTACCGATTCGCTGGTCCACAAAGTAATCAGAGCAGGGTACTATTGGACTGAATGGGCAAGGATACAAGAGAGTTCGTTCGAAAATGAGACAAATGCCAAAGGCATGCGCCCATGATTCATCAACCCAGGGAACTACTCCACTCGGTCCTGTCCCCATGGCCCTTCGTAAAATAGGGAATGGACATAGTTGGCCTTCTCCCGTCGACCCCAGGTAAGGTTCAGTTTATTTTGTTTATGACTGATTATTTCTCTAAATGGGTTGAAGCACAAGCTTTCAGGAAAGTCAGAGAAAAGAAAGTGATAGACTTCATTTGGGACCACATCATATGTCGATTTGGGATGACTTCCGAGATTGTATGTGATAATGGAAAACAATTCATCGGTAGCAAAGTAACTAAATTTCTCGAGGATCACAAGATAAAAAGGATCCTATCAACACCTTATCATCCCAGCAGGAACGGACAAGCCGAATCGGCTAACAAAACCATAATCCAAAATCTTAAGAAGAGATTGACCGACGCCAAAGGAAAATGGAGAGAAATACTACACGAGGTTCTATGGGCATACCGCACAACATCGAAATCCAGTACCGGAGCAACACCGTTATCATTAGTTTATGGCGCCGAAGCTCTGATTCCGGTCGAGGTCGGAGAACCTAGCGTTAGGTTTCGATATAAAATAGAGGAGTCGAATAACGAGACCATGAATACGAGCCTAGAATTGTTGGACGAAAGACGCAAAGCCGCTCTCGTCTGATTGGCCGTCCAAAAACAGCGGATCGGAAGGTACTACAATCGAAGAGCCAATCATCGATATTTTAACATCAGGGACTTGGTGCTAAGAAAAGTCACCCTCAACACCCAAAATTCGAATGAAGGGAAACTGGGTCCGAACTGGGAAGGATCGTAGGTGTTCGACCAGAAACAACGATGGATTCTTCGACACGAAGGCTCTAGGTCTGAAAGCATGCGTTGCACTCTTTTTCCCTTAAACCAATTTTGTCCCAAATGGGTTTTCCGGCGAGGTTTTTAATGAGGCAACCATTGATCGTACTAACTTAGAAGAATTCAACAGTATCCGAGGCCTCTTTATAATCAGCCTCGAATACTGGGGGTCATTGCCTTCGAATATCAACTTTGATGCGAGGAAGTCTTCATGGCAACAGGGTCTCGATAGGAAAAATTTGTAAGGGCCAAACGGTCAAACGAACCATGCCCCCGTAGTTTGCTCGAGCCCTGGCACAGAACATGTACGCATGTATAATCATTTATAAAGAGAAGTATTTTTCTTTACCGATATCTCGTGCCTTAGAATTTGTTTTTCTACTTTACAATTTCATACTCTCGATCTATTATGTAAACAGGCTTAAGGGCCGACCATGACCAGAGTTCGGATGATTACCCCCACGCTCGGGGAATGTCGTCCGAAAAATAAATGAGATCAAATTATTAAAATTCCGAGATCATAAGACCTTTTAGGCAACCCTCGATTTCTATAGGCCACGGCCACCCCACTCGGGGACTGATACTTCGGGCAAGCTCGAAGTAAAACAGGAAAATAAGCCTAAGGGGCAAATCCCGAACTAAAGAGTCTACGACCGAATTAACACGGGTCGGAGACGTTCGAATTCCGTAACAAAACAGGCCTTCGAATTCTTTCAAAAATCGGTTAAAAAGGCTACCCCGACAAAATCATAAAAGGCTTCGATAATATCAAGCCTCGAAAACTCTAATGAGTACAAAATTGTTCGAAGTCTCGAACAATTCCTTATTTCATGCTAAGGCATTACAAATGTTTTGCAAATACAAATGATAAAAAACTTTTTCAGGCCTAAAAGGGGAGAAAGTCATAAACAATCTTTTTACAAAAGCCTAAGGGCTGCTTTTTTTTTTGCTTTAAGTTCGAGAGACCATCCTCGCTCAAATAAAAAATTTGAGGGCTACCTTACTTTGAGTTCGAGCAAGCACTCACTCGATCAAAAACCCTAAGGATTATACTAGTTCGGTTCCAATCAAATTCTCTAAACCTCGAACATAATTTTATGTTAAGGCATTTTCAACCTTTGTAAAATACAGAAAAGCAAAGGAAAAACACAAGAGCCAAAAGGGCAAGAAAAGCCTTATATATATTCAAAAGTTTTTATAAAAGTCTGAATCGGCCCCAGAATAGATACAAAAGAAAAACAAGAAACCTAATATCCTAAGTGGTTTGGTCTTCATCGGAGGTTGCGTCCTCGGGATTTTCTCCGTCCTCAGATTCGCTCGAGCTCTCGGAGTCTTCCTTAGGGAAGGCCAGCCTTCGGGCTCTGGTTTCCTCTGCCTTGGCCTTTTCAATTTCGGCCGCAACATCGAAGCCCTGAGCACTGACCCCCTCGAGAGCTTCCCTCCAAGCCTACGATTTAGCATGTTCGACCATGCTCTTGGCCTAGGCCTGGTTGACCTCAACATCGATCCTGAACTAGGCCACTTTAGCGTCAACTCTTTTATTAGCCTCGGCCACCTCAGATCTGGCTACGACCACTCCAGATCTAGCTATGGCCACCTCGGATCTGGCCACTTCGAGTTCATCATCCAAGCTTGCCTTATCAGAAGTGGCCAAATCCAACCGATGCTGAAGCTCCTTAATATTATCGATCTGCATCGAGGCATTTTCTTTTGCAACCCGAAGCTGGGCCTTAGTCAACTCTAATTGCACTTGAACGACCTCCTTTTTCGAGGCGAGGATGTCCATATTCTTTTTGAATTTTTCCGCCTAGGCCAGTAGCTCATCTACCTGCGAATTGAGCCATCTGATCTATTCGAGCCTTTCCGAACCTGCAGAATCGGATCATTAGTGGTTATCTCCATTTCATCTTCACTATCGTAAAGAATTCAGAATTCCTGCTCAGCCATCTCCTCGTGCTCATCTCGAGCCATTGCCAAATCTGCCCGAAGCTTCTCACTAAGAAGTTTGTAGGAGTCACTCTTCTAATGCTCCTCCCGGATTCGGAGGAAACCTCGTGATGAAACACCGAAGCCTACAAACATGGAAAAAGATGTTAGAATTATCTACAACTATAAATGTTAAAGAAACAATAGAGATACCATCGAAGTTACCCGATTCAGAGCAGGTTGGGCCTCGTTGAAAAGGCAAGGAGGTCCTACCGCATTCATCACGGTTTGATCCTCTTCGGTCACCAAGGACCGAAGGTAACTAGAAATCCCCATGAGGGGAGAGAAAACTCGGGCAACCTCCGGGATGGAGAGTACTATTTTCTGCCTGCGATCGGGGTCAACACTCGGGGTCGGGAATTAGTCCACCAATTTTGGTCCCGATGAGGATTCGACAGCACCCTACCATGATGTTTTCTTCGGTACTAGTAATCTACCGAACCTAGTAATATCCTCTGAAGCAGCGGACTCGAGCCCATGCAAAAAGCCATGGATATCAGTCGGCTCCTGAATACTATCGTAAGATCGACCTTCCAACATGTTGGCCTCACGGATCATAACATCCAAAAACTGAGGGGATCTAGTAATATCGATTATCCTCGAGCTCGTCCCTCAAAATATCTTCTGCTGCCCGAGAAGTATTGCCCTCGGTCTCTCCTTCAACCATCTCAGCTCGAGACGGGAGTCTCGGCCTTTCCTTGTTTAGGAATTATAGCCAGGGTTCCCTTATCTACCTCTGCCGATTTGGAGGATTGTTGTATCATAACATTAGCCCGTACATAGGCTAATTCCTCTTCTCCTTCTTCGAGCTTATCCCTTAATCGGCGGATCGAGTCCGGAGGCATGATACCGGAGCCCCCCTTGGGCTTGCGAGATTGCTTCACCGATTTTTTCCTTTCCGAGATTGGATAACTCGGAGCATCTTTTCTCTTCTTCTCTTTAACCTGCTTCGGGGCAGGGACCTCTTCATCACCAGATGGGGGCCTCATGGAAACATCCTTCCCAAGTCCTACAAAGGAAAAAAGGGGGGTAAGCAAGTGAAGAAGATAAAATGACAAACAAACTAAGAAAGAGACTTACCATGACTATGTGTCTCCCATCGACCCTTTGATAGTTCCATCCAAGCATGCTTGAAGTACGGTCTCTGCAACACTAGACCTTCAACCCATCGCTTAAGTTCCGAAATCGGTTCCGACATCCAAGCCACAGCTGTAACAAGAAAGAAAAAGTGGATCAAGAAAATGAAAGGCAATCACAAATTAAACGCTCGAAGGGAAATAGTACTCACAGTTCATATTCCATTTCTCAGGAAATGGAATATATTATCAGCAGGGATCAGGTCCAAGGTTTTTACTCGAACAAATCAGCCCATCCAACCTCGATCACGAGTCTCGTCTATACTCGGGAACGACGCTTTGGTGGCTCGGCGAGCAAGCATGATTAACCCTTCTCGATAGAGTCGAGGACTATAAAGGTAAAATGATCGAGGGTGAAAAGACACCCCTCGATTTTGCTTGAGAAGAATCAGAGGAGAATCACTATTCTCTAAAAAGAAGGGTGGATCTGGCCAAGGGTCACGTCGTATCTCTTGCAAAAGGCAACGACGACAGGATCTAATTAACCCAACGTAAAAGGATAAGTGTAAACACTTAAGAACCCTTCCACATGGGTAGAAATCGACTCTTCAGGCGATGGGACTACCACGTGCTTGTCGCCCCAGTTGCATTCCTGTTTTACTTTATCGAGAATTTTCTCAGTAATTGTATATTGGTACCTCAAAATCGGCTCACATCGGCCCGGTACCGAAGAAGGTTTTTCAACCTTAAAATCGATGACATTTGAGAACCCTAACGGAATAAATTCCTCGGGGCGAGGCTCCACCGCATCCTCGCCGCCGGCGGGTCGTGATGAAGAAGCGGCCTCTTTTAGCGGCACTATTGTAGAGGTTGTCTCCATTGATGAACAAAGGAAAAAATAATTAGGGTCGTATGTGATGTAAAATGTATGAATCAAAAAGATTTTCTGAAGAGGATGCAAGAGTAGAGAAGAAGCGTTTGAGCAAAAAGTTTGGATGAGTTTGAATATTTATAGCCTGGTGATGACGGTTCAGAACCAGTAATGGCCGACCAATGACAGACATGCATTTAATGCCTTGATAACTGGACCGACGGGACATTTTGTCACATACGTCATAATCGGGCTCATCGCTGACATCACCATCCACCAAGTCGGAGTTCGAAAATTCATATTGTTTCTCGTCATCTTCTTTCCGAGAAACGAGGGGACTATCTGTATACGGTCAAAACCGAGTTTGCCCTTCGTATGACTAATCGAGATTGGAACATGATGGTCCGAGGTTCGTCGTTGTAATATCGAGCCATGATATGAAGTTAGGTTGTCGAGCTCGAACCCAGAGACCGATCAAGATCGAGATCGGCCAAGATCGAGATCGAGCCAAGAAACAAAAAAGCCGTTATAGCCGTAATTAGGGAGAGAATCTCGGCAGAAATCACGGCGCAAATCAAGGAGAGACTAATTAATTAATCTGTCATGGGATCCCTACTATGTATTTTTAATTATATCCATAATAGAATTTCTCCACTATATTAAGGGATTGTTATCATTTGTAGATGGGTGCAGATTGAATGAGATTTATAGAACATAAAGCAAATACTATCCTTTGCTGGGCTTTGATATTTAGTGATATTGTTCCTCTATCAATCCCTCTCCATTCAATTCGAAGGTGATAAAACTTGAAATCTTAGGCTAACTAATTCATTCGGTTTGCATTTATTTTTCTTTTACAGCTAATTTCGATATTCATTTACTTATTTTTTCCAATTTATACCAAATTATACCACATATCCTTAGAACTACGTATAAATTCAATTGCTATCCGTTTTTCGGTAAATAAGCTTGTTGAAAAAGAAAAAACAAATAGCGGACCTGGAATAACTGAAATAAAAGAAAAGAAAAGGACCATATCCAATTTATATATAATCACTTCAATTTCCTTCTTTCTTAAAAAAGAAATATTTACCCAAATGTTAGCCATATTCATTATTTACTTTTCTTAGCCATCATGAGCCGATCCGATAGTTTCACTCTGGGTTCAATTAAACCCATAACTTTTATTTTAGACCTGAATTTTTATTATAAAATTTACTAAAATTATTGAAATATTAAGCTATGAACTCATAATTCAAACAAAGTGATGAGTTCAGTAGTTGAAACTGGAATCTTGAACTCATATAATTAAAATTTTGGATCCACCTCAGCTAGCCTGTGTACATGGATTATACATTAATTATACACAATCATATACATATTACGCATAAATTATAAATACATGTGACTATTTATGTTAATTCTTCCTTGTATATCTAAAACTAAGGATTAAGTCAAATTGAAATTTGGTAAAAATTGAATTGGACTGAACAATGAATATCATGTTATAAATGAGATGAATGCATGTAATTGAGATGAATGCATTTATCTGTCCATTTAGCGTACTTTGTATTCATATACTCAATTAATGTCACGACCCAAAATTTCACATGTCGTGATGGCGCCTATCAATACTAGGCAAGCCGACAATCTCAATAAAACACTATATCTTTTAAATTTGAAAACATAATAATTAAATTCAGCAGAAGAAATCTCACAAATATAGATATAAACACTCCCAAAACTCGGTGTCACTAAGTACATGAGCATCTAATATGAATACAAAGTTTGATTGATAAAACATTGTCTGAAAGTATAGAACAGTATAATAACTGAAGGAAAGAGAGTCAAGGTCAGCACACGCCAGACAACTACCTTGATAGTCTCCAACTGGTAATACACTGAGGTCTAACAACTGCCGTGTCCGGAAGCACCTGGATATGCACAGGAGGTGTAGAGTGTAGTATGAGTACAATCAACTCAATAAGTAACAAGACTAACCTCTGGGCTGAAAGTAGTGACGAGCTTCGCAGGTACAGTCCAGTACATAAATAATGGTATAGAAATGTAGGCATGCTTTCAAGTTCAACAGTTAAACTCAGTACAAGCAAAATAGATCAATATTGCATGATATGAGGAATGTGACATCTCAGTGGAAAGACCTCATGTACTACTGGTCACAAATCATTCGGTCACTCAGTACTGTTTATGGCCAATCCAGCCCAGGGATATTCCATCCCGTATATATATATATATATATATATATATATATATATATATATATATATATATATACACACACACACACACACATACACACACATATATCGATTGACAGTTAGTCACTCAGTATCGTATACGGCCAATCCAGCCCTGGGGTAATTTATCCCCAAATGCAAATGATACGAACAAGATCCATGTCCAGGAAATATTCATCACAATATAAATAAGTAAGGCAAGTCCATGCCCTGGGAAGTCCATCTTGAATATATAATCATCTATGCTCACTGGGGGTGTGTACAAACTCCGGAGGGGCTACTTCAGCCCAAGCATGATATAAAGCCGATATGGCCTACAGTAGGCGGGCAGTCCCGATCCGTATAATAATAAAGCCTATAAGGCCTGCTGCAGGCGGGCAACCCCGTTCCATATAGTAATAATATATATAAAGTCAATATAGCCTGCTGCAGGCGGGCAACCCCGATCCCATAAATATACTCACAATGGATGAACATGACTGAGTATGAAATATACATTTTTAAAACAATTAAATTCAACAGCAACACGACCCTGTGGGTCTCAAAGTATCGGCACGTAGTCCAATCATGATCTTTAATACGAGTCTCATCTCAGTTTTCCTAACACATGAAAAATGTTCGGATAATAACATGATTTTTTAATTTTAGAACTACACAGAATTTGTTCAAGTCACAATTTCTATGGTGCACGTCCACACGCTCATCAAATATCGTGTGTGTCACCTCCAAACAATTTATATAACACCAAATTCGGGAATTCATACCCTCACAACCAAGTTTAGAAGTGTTACTTACCTCAAACCGTGTAATCTCTTACTCCGCTATGCCTTTGCCTCGCGAATTGGCCTCTGAACACCTCGAATCTAGTCACAATTAATTCATTTCAGACAAAAAAAATTATTGAAATTAATTTCATATGAAAATACTAATTTTCCAACAAAATCCGAAATTTAACTCAAAAATCGCCAGTGGGACCCACATCTCGGAACCCCACAAAAATTATAAAATATGAACGCCCGTTCAACCATGAGTCTAACCATACAAATTTTACCAAATTCCGACATCAACTCGACCTCCAAATCATCAAGTCGTATTTCCAATTCCCTAAGTCCAAATTTCCGATTTACATCTCTAAAACACGTAATCTAGTCGGATTATTCGCTGATAATTTAATATTATCGAGTAGAAATGATAAAAAGTGACTTACCTCAAGTTTTCCGTGAATTTTCTCTGAAAATCGCCCCCCAAATAACCGTGTTTGAAGGTCCAAAAATGGCAAAACTCGGAACCCCTTCAAAATGTATACTGCCCAGGGGTTCTGTATCTGCGGTATTTTAACCGCTTTAGCGCAACCACTTCTGCGGTTTTGGCATCCGCTTCTCCGAAGAAGTTGGCCGCTTCTGCGGCGAGTCCAAACTGCCCCTTCCGCTTCTGCGGACAATCAACCGCATCTGCGACCTCGCAGGTGCGGCAAAAAATCTCCGCACTTGCGCAACCTGCCATGCCCTTCACTCCTAGCCGCTTCTGCGATGGTCCTTGCGCACCCGCGGTGTCGCTGCGATCAAAGCTTCGCAGGTGTGGTTACACCAGTAGCAAAATTTTTAGATTTTCTTAAGTCCAAATTTTCGATCCGTTAACCATCCGAAAGTCAACTCCCCGGTCAAACTTCCAAACTTAAATTTTCTATTTTCGCTATTTCAAGCCTAATCTAACTACGGACTTCCAAATAATTTTCCGGACACACTCCGGAGTCCAAAATCACCATACAGAGCTATTGGAATCATCAAAACTCTATTTAGGGATCGTTTACACATAACTCAACATTCGGTCAACCTTTTCAACTTAAGTTTTCATCCTTGAGACTAAGTGTCTCAGTTCATTCTGAAACCTTACCGGACTCGAACCAATTACTCCGGTAAGTCACATAACAATTGTAAAGCACTAAATGATTATTAAATAGGGAACGAGACTATAATACTCAAAACGACACCGGATCGTTACAAAGATTAAGAGCACAATTTCCAAATTATGTAATTAAGACACTCCGTCTTGATAATGCTGGTGAATTTACGTCCCAAGCCTTTAATAATTATTGTAAATTAACTGGGATAATAATTGAACATCCGATTGCATATGTCCATACTCAAAATGGTCTAGTAGAATCATTAATCAAACGTCTCCAAAGAATTGCTAGACCAATATTTATGAAAATAAAATTCTCATCTCGTATGTGGTCATGCTCTTTTGCATGCAACAACTCTTGTGTGGATCAGGCTGCAAGTTATCATAAAGTTTTCCCATTACAATTGGCTTATGATCAGAAGCCAAATATTTCTCATCTTAGAATATTTGAATATGTGGTATATATTCTAATTGCCCTACCACAATGCACAAAGATGAGTCCTCAAAAAAGATCCAACATTAATTAGGAGGAGAAAATAAGCGGTTGGAAAAAGAGATTAATTGAAATGCATAGTCTCCGAGATATCAAGTAAAGTTTTCAACATGGGAGAAATATATGATGTACTCTTTTTTTCTTAACTAAGGTTTGATCCCAATTGGGTTTTCCTAGTAAGGTTTTTAATGAGGCAACACTCAATGCGTATTACGAGATGTGTGTATTCTTTTTACTTCACTATATTTTTTTTCACTAGGCTTTTCCTAGTAAGGTTATGACGAGACACATTACCTTTTAAATAGACATTCAAGGGGAGTGTTATAAATGAGATGAATGCATTTGTCTGTCCATTTAACGTACTTTGTATTAATGTACTCAATTAAGAAGTATATTAACTTATAACTTTTGAATGTATTTGTATTTTGTACCTTTATAAATAAAAAACTTTTGACCATATGAAAAACACATCAAGAACAAAAATAACAAAATCATTCCCCTTCTATATCTTGTCTTTATTGCTTGTTCAATATTATTATATTTATCTCTTATTTTATGGAGTAACACATCACTGCTTGCGTTGGTAGATAGCATTATTGGTTCGTACACCAGTCAAAGCGACATACTCACGAATCAAGAGTCACGTGAGAAAATGAGAAGTAGGCATTCAAACATGAATGTAGGCACAAAACCAAATAACATGCATATTCCTTGTGGGAAAACGATGCTTCCTTTTTGGGGCGGCTGAGATGGAGAAACCGAAACCCCAGCTGCTATGTGGACCATTTACACTCGTTACTTTTCTGCTTTGCTATACATATCAATAGCTGATTAGAGAGACATACAAGTTCTTTTTGATAAAGCAAGAAAGTACTGTGACAAAAAGCAAGAAAAGCCCAAAATGGAAAACAATGCTGCTGAATTTCCTGATGGCAAACAACAACACATTCCTCTACTGACCCCTTATAAAATGGGAATTTTTCAGTTATCCCATAGGTATTCTTCCTCAGATCCATTTCACATTTTCTTTTTCAAAACTGCTGTGATTATGCTTTTCTTGAGCAGGGTCTATATACTACCTTCCCAAACTTCACATGTGCGATTACACTGGGTATATGTTGTTTGACATTTGATGTTTGATTCTTCCTGTTTATTCAAATTTGATCTTGGTGGTTACCTTTCTTAAAATGTTCGGTTTGCCCTTTTGTTTTTTCTTTCTTATTTTCATTCCTATGATTTCTGATTTGTGCAAAGTATAAGTAAAAACAATTTCTCAAATATACATCTTTTTTCTTTACTTTTTTTTAGTGATGAGTTTTATATTTGCTTAGCTGATATTCCCAACTAATTCAAGTTCTTGATGACCTAATGGAAAATACATGCGGTTGCAGTTTTGTCTTCCAGCCATCATCTAAATCTTCAAGGGAATTGAAATTTACTGTGTCACTATTGATAATTGAGTTAACTATGTAATCCTTATTTGCAAGGGCAATTATTTTTGAGCATTGAGTTTTGACCATCCTATTATTGCATAGCCCTATGAATTTGATGAATAAAGATGCAAACTGGTTCTTATTGCACTCTTAATGTTTTTCAGGGTTGTATTGGCGCCATTGACGAGGCAGAGATCTTATGGCAATGTTCCTCAGCCACATGCTATCCTTTATTACTCTCAACGAACCACAAAAGGTGGTCTTCTAATAGCAGAGGCCACAGGAGTTTCTGACACTGCCCAAGGGTAACTTTAGTTCCCACAATTTTCCAAGTTAATAATTGCAGTTTACTCCTCCTTCTAAATACTGCTATATGCTTATTGATAAAGGTATCCACAAACACCTGGTATATGGACAAAGGAGCAAGTTGAGGCCTGGAAACCAATTGTTAATGCAGTCCATGCCAAAGGAGGAGTCTTCTTTTGCCAAATTTGGCATGTAGGGAGAGTTTCCCACAAAGGCAATTGACTTTGCTACCATAATTTTAATCATTTTTATCAAATTATTTGAAGCTTTGAGATAACTGTCTCACTAAATGTAAACTTCTGTGCTTCTTAACTTGACTCTTTTTGTTCAGATTTTCAGCCCAATGGACAGGCTCCTATCTCCTGCACAGACAAGCCATTAACACCTCAAATTCGTGCCAATGGTGTGGATGTTGCACAATTTACACCACCACGGCGTCTGACGACAGATGAAATTCCTCAGATTGTTAATGATTTTCGGCTTGCTGCTAGAAATGCCATTGAAGCTGGTAAGACTTTCTTGTCAAGTTTCCTGCTTTAATGGAAAGCTGCTTCAGTCTGAAATTCTAGACTAGAAAATCATTGTTACATATTTTGCTATATGTGTAAGATGAATAGTATTTTGAAAGAAAAGACGACAAAAGAAACAAAGTCAGTAAGTGGTAAAATGGATACCGAGTTCCCAAGAATTAGAAGTATATGCATAAGCTGAGCTGAATGTGTCACTATTTGAATAATTCAGGACTCATATGATGCTTCTTATAATGTTTATCTCAATCATTTGGCAAACTTGATAGTATAGGATAACCTTTTAGTATGTACTATGTAAGAAGAGGTTAACTTGTTTTTCAAATAAGCATATTTGTTTTATGTTGTGTATATATTGAGTGTGCTTCCCCATCTTTCAGCTGGAGCAACTGCCGGATCTGAACAGTGGGTTAAAACTTAGGCTGTAAGCAATATAACAGAGAAATAAGGAAAATTTTGAACTGACTGCAACATAATGCGTGTGAATAGTGTGACACGTGCCGTCTAAGTGGCATTAATGAGTCACTTTTCAGTTATCTCCACTATGGTTTACTAGGAATCAAGAAAAGAAATTTAGATATAGACCTTTCAAGGAAATTTCAAATCTTGCAGAACATTTTCGGATATAGGTGCTTTGTTAGATTGATTACATGGTGAGTTGATTAGTAGTGATGTATAATCCTTGCTTTGAATATCTGTCCATGTGCTGTCACGTCAGTATTGCCGTCAAATTAACACCCTCCCTCAAGCTAACTTCACTTAATGTTTGTAGGATTTGATGGGGTTGAGATCCATGGAGCTCATGGCTATCTAATCGACCAGTTTATGAAAGACCAAGTCAATGATCGAACGGACCATTATGGAGGGTCTTTAGAGAACCGTTGTAGATTTGCACTCGAAATAGTTGAAGCAGTTGTAAACGAGATAGGAGCTGACAGAGTTGGAATAAGGCTTTCCCCATTTGCAAGCTACATGGAATCAGGAGACTCAAACCCGGGCGCTTTGGGACTTTACATGGCTGAATCCTTAAATAAGTATGGCATTGCTTACAGCCACATGGTTGAGCCGAGGATGAAAACAGTTGGAGAGAAAACTGAATGTCCTGAAAGCCTTGTGCCCATGAGGAAGGCATTTAAAGGTACTTTTATGGTAGCTGGTGGTTATGATAGAGGAGATGGAAACGAAGCTGTGGTTGAAGACCGAGCTGATGTTGTTGCGTATGGACGTCTATTCTTAGCCAATCCAGATTTACCAACGCGATTTGAACTCGATGCATCTCTCAATAAGTATAACAGAGAAACATTCTATACATCTGATCCTGTTGTTGGTTATACTGACTATCCATTTCTTGAAATCACAGCATGATGCCAAGGAAGAATTATATTGGATACCCTTTTCTTGGATGTAGGGGGAGAGGGGATTGCCATATACTTCAAATGTCTCACGAAAGAAGTAATCTATTGATAAAGATCACTAGCATTTTCTGCACTTATATTAAGTATGTCTTTTTTTTTAATTGATTTATTGTTTTACTGATAATAGTCATGCTCCTCATACTAGAAGCCCCTTTGATGCATAAATCCATTGCCTACCTTATCTGTCACTTTGAGTAACTTCTTAGTTGTAATAAAGGCTTTTTGTGAAAAATTTAAAGTTGGATCTCTTCTCGTATCTTTAAATTTTAAGAGAAAATTATTTTAAGAAATTGTCTGTATTATGCACCCCAATGGTGTAGCCTAGTCGTCTATAAAGTGGCAGGAGAATAATGAGGCCTTAGGGTTCATATTCCAATGGAGGCAAAAGAAAAATCCGGTGATTTCACTCCATCTGCCTAAACCTTGGGGAGCAAAGTTAATCTGATAATATGTTATTGGAAAGTAGTAGGTACCAGGTGAAATAGTTTCGGTGTGCTGTGTACACAATCTGGCACGGACACTATCGTCAAAAACAACCAAACAAAAAAATGTCTCTATCCATAACTCAAGTAGCAGAATGTGACCGGCTTATAGAATAGTATACAATCTTCCCGGCAAGCCTGACCTATTAATAGGAATTTCATTAAAGTTTCTCCTAAACTTGGGATTAACTCTACCTCGTAATCCTATTACTCCAATAGCATCCAAAGTTTCTCCTAAAGAAGGCTTTGCTAGCATGGGACAGGATATGCTACCCTAGAATTGCAGGAGGATTTAATATTTTGGATATTACAACTTGGAACAAAGGTGCAATAAGCAAGCTATTATGGAACCTTTGTAAGAAGGCAGATAAATTATGGGTGAGGTGGATTCACCGTTATTATGGGAAGAACAGGAACATCTTTGAAGATGTGCCTAAGCAGGCTTCTTGGATTGTTCAGAAGATACTGAAGGCCACCAAATACTTTGATGGGGCAGGTTACACGATGGCAGAGGTGCAGAATATGGAGCGTTTCTCCACTACGCATTTCTACATAAAGCTAAGAGATGAGTTCCAAAAAGTGATATGGAGGAAACTAGTGTGTAACAACATAGGTCTACCTAGATGGATCTTTACTCTAAGAATGGCTGCACATGGGAGGCTCTATACTAGAGATAGGTTGTTCCAGTTGGGGGTGACTACAAACCAAGTATGTCCTCTGTGTGATCAAGATGATGAGTACATATCACATTTGTTTTTCATATGTGGGGTGTCTGCAACAATATGGAAGAAGCTGCTCATGTGGTTAGGAATCAGAAGACCTCCAATGAACTGGGAGGATGAGCTACAATGGGCTACACTAAATGCTAGGGGTAGGAGCCCTAAAGCTGAAGTTTTCAGAATAATGCTAGCTGCTGTAGTATACCATGTGTGGAGGAAAAGGAACTATAGAGTTTTTCGGGGCACAAAGCAAAATACTGAGATTCTAATTAGGCAGATTATCCAGGAGATCCATTACAGAGGTGCCATAAAAATATAAATTGCAAAGTGGTTTGAGGGGTTCAATTGTTATCCACAGTAGTTTGGTTTTGGAGTAGTTTTTGTTTGTTTGGCTTGTTGCTTATTTTGAGCTATGACTGACTGTTGGGACATGATGTCCAACAAGCAGTTTTTTTGTGTACTGTACATATATTTCAATTGGTAATAAAGTTAATTAGTTATCAAATAAATAGCATTCTAGCATATTTTAAACCAATCAATCCCCTATTCTATCTGCAGAGGTGTACCTTCCTGATCATGTTCGTATCATATCAATCTCGAAAACAACGTAAACATATTGGTCTCTACAACATCAAACATAAAGATATTGGTCCACGCACCAGGGTGGATCTATGGCTTTACGTGAATTCAGTAGCTTTTACTCATATCCCTGATGGGAAAGAATACCATGCACATGTAAAAGAAAGAAAGAAAAGTCAAAGAAAGAAGACAAAAGAAGTATAAAACAGAGAGTTAAAGCAAATTATATGTTTGTCTGCAAAGGAAAAAAAGTAGTATGAAGTAGAATGTTAGACGGAAGAATTCATCTTCGAATTCTTTTCTTATTTCTCTATTTATATCAATAAAGTTATTCTCTATGTGGCCGTGGAGTAGACAAAAATTGCCGAACAACATAAATCTTGTCTTGTCCTATCTTATACAATTTATTGCTTTTCTGCTTTAAATATTTTTCCCTTCTATTAGCCTAACACGTTTTCCAACAACTAATATTAGACCACAACCAGTGCAATTCTGGTAGAAAAGTACGGTATTGGTGCAGTTTACTATTCATAAGAATAGTGCGACACTATTGCTCATTAATACTAACACTATTCACAATAGTGCAACACTATTATTCATCAATAATGAGTATTGTCTACCTTATACGGCTGGAACATTTTTCCTATACATTAGTACTATTCGTGATTACTATTCACAGACACTATTCATATAAAAAAAATTGTGAAGAAACGGCATCGGAAGAAGGGAATGTTAAGATTGATAAGTTCAATGACAAAGATTTTGGATTCTGAAAAATGCAGAGAGAAGATTATTTGTACCATAAGAAATTACACTTACCTATGATCGGGGGTAAAACCAAAGAATATGGCCAAAACAGATTGGGATATATTAGATTGCCAAGCTCTTGGTGTGATTCGTTTGATGCTAACACAAAATGTGGCATTCAACATCATTAACGGGAAGACTACTGCATGACTGATGAAGGCATTATCAAATATATACGAGAAGCCATCTGCTTCAAATAAAGTCTATTTGATGTGCCGATTGTTCAACTTGAAGATGACAGAAGATGGATCTGTTACGGAACATATCAATGAGTTT
Source organism: Nicotiana tomentosiformis (assembly GCF_000390325.3). Taxonomy (NCBI): domain Eukaryota; kingdom Viridiplantae; phylum Streptophyta; class Magnoliopsida; order Solanales; family Solanaceae; genus Nicotiana; species Nicotiana tomentosiformis. The sequence continues at coordinate 8,863,158 of NC_090814.1, read as the reverse complement.
AATCTTATATTAACTCAGTTGAGTTTTATTAATATAACATTTGATGACGAAGTCAGGGCATTGATTTTACTATCATCTCTACCGGAGAGTTGGTCTTCAACAGTAACTGCAGTTAGCAGTTTATCGGGAAGTACCAAACTCAAATTAGATGATATCAGAGACTTGGTTCTAAGTGAAAATATTTGCCGGAGAAAATCAAGTGATTCCCTAGGATCTACTTTTAATACCGAAGGTAGGGGGAGAAGTAGCCTAAGAGGACAAAGTCATGGTCATTGCAGATCAAAGTCAAGGAGAAGAGGGCAATCCAAAAATCACAAAGACATTACTTGTTGGAATTACGATAAAAAGGGTACTACAGTAGTCAGTTTAGAGAGCCAAAGAAGAAGAACAATAATCAATACAAGGATGATAATTCAACAAATGCAATCGCTGAACAAGTCAGTGATGTACTAATTTATTGTACAGATAGTCTAGTCGAATCTTAGATTATGGACTCAGGTGCATCATTTCACTCTACCTCATGCAAAGAATTATTGCATAATTATATTGCTGGAAAATTCGAGAAGGTTTATCTAGCAGACGGCGAACCTCTGGATATTGTCGGGAAAGGTGAAGTTCACATAAAGACTTTACAAGGAACGCTATAGAAATTGTAAAATCTCCGACATGTTCCTGGCTTCAAGAAAAATCTGATACTCATGGGTCAGATTGACAATAAAGGATACATAATAGTATTCGGTAACAGATCGTGGAAAATAACCAAAGGAAATTTGGTTGTGGCATGAGGCTCTAGAAAGCAACATTGTATGCAAATGCAATACAAAGAGATACTATAGCAACAGTTGACCATGGTCGTGATACACCATTGCGGTACCGGAGGCTCGGGCATATGAGTGAAAAGGGAATAAAGTTGTTGGTATCCAAAAATAAGTTGTCAAACCTCAAGCATGTTAAATTAGGTTTGTGCGAAGATTGCATTTACGGAAAACAAAAGAGAGTTAGTTTCTCAAAGACGGGAAGGACACTAAAGAAAGAGAAGCCGGAACTAATGCATACGGATGTGTGGGCACCAACTCCTGTAACATTTTTGGGAGACTCATGCTATTATGTCACATTCATTGATGATTCCATGAGAAAGGTATAGGTTTATTTTCTGAAAAATAAATCTGATGTGTTTGTCACCTTTAAAATATAGAAAACTGAAATTGAAAATCAAACAAGCCTAAAGTTAAAATGTCTGAAGTCTGACAATGGAGGAAAGTACGATAGTCAAGTCCTGTTTTGAGAATGGGATCCGAATGATCAAGACAGCTTCTGGAATACCAAAACAAAATGTTGTTGCTGAAAGGATGAACATAACCCTAAATAAACGAGCCAGAAGTATGAGAATACATTTTGGATTGTCGAAGTATATTTGGGTCGAGGTTGTTCATATGTCAACTTATCTCATAAATAAGGCACCATTTGTACCACTGAATTTTGAAATTCCTGAGGAGGTATGGACAGGAAAGGAGGTAACTCTCTCATATTTGAAAATCTTTGGTTGTGTTGCTTATGTGCATGTAAACTCCAATGATAGAGATAAGCTTGATCCTAAAGCCAAGAAATACTTCTTTATTGGCTATGGTGATGATAATTTTGGTTGTCGATTTTGGGATGCTCAGAATAGAAAGATCATACGACACAAGAACGTCACATTCAATGAAAATACGATGTACAACATAAACAGACAGAAATTCAAAATAGTTGTGTTGGAAGAAATATCAGAAAATGAAGTGACTAGAGAGATTATAACTGATTCGGAGATTGAATATGCAAAACCAAGAGTTGAATCTGGATCAGAATCAGAATCAGAATCTGTAACAAGCCGTCCGGTCGTTTTGAGTATTGTAGATCTGTTCCCCCATTTATTGTTTATTCTATGTTCGTTTGTTGTTATATGACTTGCCGGAGTGGTTGGTTTAGTTCCGAGGATGTTTCGGAATGAATTGGGACACTTAGTCCCAAGGTTGGAAGCCTAAGTTGAAAAAGTTGACCGGATATTGACTTATGAGTAAATGACTCCGGAATGGAGTTTTTATGATTGCGATAGCTTCGTATGGTTATTTTGGAATTAGGAGTGTGTTCGGATATTGATTTGGAGGTATGTAGGTCGTTTTAACTTGAATTGGCGAAAGTTGAGAAGTTTGACCGAGATGTGTTTCAGCATTGATTTTAGAAGTTGGAAGTTCAATAGTTCATTAGGCTTGAATTGGGGTGCGATTTATGTTTTCAATGTTGTTTGATGTGATTTCAGGCCTTGACTAAGTTCGTACGATATTTTAGGATATGTTAGTATGTTTGGATGGGGTCCCGGGGTCCTCGAGTGTGATTTAGATCATGTTCGACTCATTTTTAGACTTGTTGGACTGTCGTTTTGTCTGGTTCTAATTTTCTTATATATGATCGCAAGTGAAGGTCCGCGATCGCGAAGGGTTGTTTGGGTGACAGGTGAAGTTTGTCTACACGTTCGTGAGAATTGGTCTGTGATTGCGAAGCTTGGGGAGTTAGTTCTACGCGAACACATGAGAGTTGCCGCATTCGCGAAGAAGGAAGAGGAGGCCTAGGATGTCAGACGCGTTGTTCTACGCGGTCGCATGTGTGTGTGTCCGCAATCGCGTTGAGGGCAGCCTTTTTTTTTCTTCGCGATCGCGTAGAGGAGAAACTAGGCAGACTATTTAATTTCAAAAATGAGGGTTAGAGTATTATTTCACATTTGGACTTAGGGAGCTCGGCTAGGGGCGATTGTTGAAGAGATTTTCAAGGAGTTGATTGGGGTAAGTGATTCTAACTCGGATTTTAATATTATACATGAATCCATCATTGTTTATACCATTTAATTAGTGTTTTGGGTTGGAAAAATTTGGAGAAACTTCATAAGCTATATTTTGGGGATTTGAAAACCAATTTGAGGTCGGAATTGGATGATTTTGGTATGGTTAGACTCGTTATTGAATGGGTGTTCAGATTTTGTGAATTTTGTCGGGTTCTGAGACATGGGACCATGGTTGACTTTTTGACTTTGGTTAAAGAACTTAGCTTTATCGTATGAAATCGATTCTTATAGCTTGTATTGATTGTATTAAGTTGCTTGTGGCTAGATTCGGGTCGTTCGGAGGCCGATTCGCCAGGCAAGGGCTTGTTGGAGTTGTGATTTACGTGGTTTGAGGTAAGTAACACTTCTGAACTTGATACTAAGGGTATGAATCCTTGAAATATGTGTTATGTGATTGGTGTTGAGGTGATACACATGCTAGGTGACGGGCATGTGGGCGTGTACCGTGGTAATTGTAACTCAATTGATTTTATATTTCATATATTGATCAAGATTTCAAATACCGTTACAAAAGAGGATCGGACCCTTATATATAGGTACATAATTATAACGGTTTTCCCACTTAATTTTCGCTTGTTAATGGCATTAATTGCCTTGATTTTCTGTTACCATATATAATTGTAACGACAACATTAATGACTGAAAATTCCCCGTAACCATAATCAATGTCGATTTCCCTTCCTAATTTATAAAAGATTCATGTATCTTCCCTCTTTACAGTCTTTATCCATTCCGTTCCTATTTCTTCTTTTTCAGCTGGCAGGACCAGTATCTTTTCTAGAGAAACATCGAGGGTGTTTCTATCACGCCTTCTTTAATTCGCTTGATTGGAAGTGCCACTTGTCACCTTGATAGTTGTCCACATGTCATCCCTTTTTTACACCAATACAGATAGTCCCCCCACTTTCTGAATATTTGGAAAGTGGTAAGTATTTATGGTAGGAATTCCTAGCCGCCTTTCCCGAGTAACATAATGTCTTGTTCATAACCGATGTGACATACATCATATCTATCTAATGCTTAAGACACGTGTCTCATTGTAATTCGTTCTGCGGTTTTCAATGCCTTTTTTAGGTTTTTCTGAGGCTGCATTAGTCACGAAGTGACGATTCCATGATGAAAGTTCATAATGACCAACTCTGATGACAGTTGCTTTCCCCTATAAATACCTCATCTCACTCAATTTTGAAAGTCTCCTTTCTTCTTCCTTGCATTATCTTCCTAACTTTTCTTGTATTTCTTCATCTTTTTCCCGTATTTCCTCCATTAAAAATGTCTTCACGTTCTCAAAATCCTTCTTCATCATCAGACCCACGTAAAGTAGTGATCGTTGATGAACTTCCTTTTTCTACTACCCCTACCAGGAGTAGGAGAGGTGGCAGACTCTATATTTTAGGTTCACTATCCACTCGTAGTTATACTCCTCAAAGTAGTACCGCTAAGCCATCTTCTTCTAGGGCTAGAACTCCCTTAACTCCCAGATCTTCTTCTAGAGGAAAAGATCAAAACGAACCCATGCGATAACCTACAGTTTCTGAGATTTTCCCCTAAGAGTTTTCTTTTGTATCAGATCGTGAAGCTATGAAAAAATAAGTTTCTTTCATAGCTTCTCTTAAACCTGTTGATCATTACCCTAGCTTGATTACCCCAGACCTTCTTTCCTTAGTTCGATGTGAATGCCATTGGAAACCTAATTTTCCAGTGATGACTCCTAGTTCTAACCAAAGAATCGCCTCTTACCATGCTGGTTATTCCTTTGTTTACAATCTATCCTTTTACTTTAGGGTTTAATCCTCACATTGATCCCGTGATTATTGAGTTCTGCCGCTACTTTAATGTTTGCCTTGGTCAAATAGGTCCCATCATATAGAGGGTAGTTGTTTGCCTTCGCTACTTGTTGGGTTTAGTTTTTGCCCCTTTTACCTCCCGTCACTTGCTTCACTTATATTCTCCAAAACTGTTTCGTGAAGGTGTCTTTTCCCTCGTGGCTAGAAGCAAAAGGGTTTTAGTTAGCCCCGAGGATAATCGTGACCGTGGCTGGTATGCTCGATTTGTTGCTGCCCCCACTTGCGGGTTAGTGGGTGATGAAAACATGCCCTTCCCTGAAAAGTGGAACTTTGCACGTAAGTGTTTTTTTCTTCTATTTCCTTACTTTTCTTGATGTTTTGATTTTCTTTACATGAGTGTATGTTCATTTTTCAGTAACCATGGAATTTTTTGAATAAATTCCTGACTTTCATATTTGGGTAGAAAAATGTTGACCGTTGCTCCCATGGATAAGAGATCCTGGAAATTTCTTTCACAAAAATTTGGATGGAAAGTGAAGACTCACAGTAAATTTTTATTCCTTTGGTTCCCCCTTTCTTTGTTTGTTCCTTCCTTTTAATGCATATACCTTTTCCCTTTTTTTAGGGTTTGCCATTCGTGGCATCAGCCCCGCTTCTGTTCCTTCTGCGAGGCTTTTTGTAAGCTCAACAAGAACAAATTTAAAGTGTATCTTCCTCCAAGAGGAAGAACATTGAAGCCCGCAAATCTAAAGATGAAGAGGATACTGAGGACAATTCCCTAGTGAGGAAACCATGAGTCAGAAAGCACGTGGTTTTATATGCTGAAGCCCATGTCTCTCAAGATCCCCCTTTAAGTTCAATTCCTTTTAGTCTTATTGATAAGGTAGAGAATGTCCATTTGGACATCTCTGATGAAGATGCTGGTAATTTGGTAACCCCCCTCCCTCCTCAAGTCCCATTGACAGGTTCTTTGCCCAAGGTTTTGAGGGTGAAGAAGAATTTAGTCCTGTCTCAGAAGAGCCGCCACTCGCCTCTCTTCTGATGACATCAGTTTCTCCCGCTGTTAATCCCCATATTTCTCCGCCTACAGTCATTCCAGTAGGTTCCCCCACTAGTACTTCTCATGAAGAAGTTGAGCCTTCTAGCGGTATGAAGAAAGTTCTAATTGAAGTCCCCGATAGTGGGAATCTTTTGAAGAAGTCTAGATGAGTTGCGATATGGTTAAAACCATTGCTTGGTCCCGTCGAAAGGAAAAGGCTAGAGTCACACAGTTCTTTGACCCTGATGAATGACAACATCCATTCTTCACTCAAGGTATATCTTTACTCTTTTACCTTCCTCTCCTTCTTTTGATGTTCATAACTCCCCTTCTCTTGTCTTTTTATAGATCAATTTGACAGGTATGGAGTTATGAGAAGAATTTCTTGGACAAATCAGCAGGTGATTGAGTTGCGCACCGAGGCTGATAATTGGAAAGAGCAATTCGAAGGACTTCAACTAGAGAAAGATGATCTTGTTGAGGAGAAATGAGCTTTAGAACAACAACTGAGGATGATCACCGTCGAACTAGCAATTTTAAAAGCTTCCTCCAATCAAGTTGAAAAAGACAAGGACATATTGGAATCCTACTTCGCCGAATAACACTCCAAGGCAACTGAAGAAATAAGAAGCTTGAAAGAGCTTCTTAACCAAAAAGAGATATATGCGGGTTATCTAGTACAAATGCTCACCTAGGATCAAGAAGACATTCGTGCCTCAACAGACAAGATTCAGTTCTTTGAGAGTTCTCTTACTCCTTTAAAGGCATCTTATGAAGCCCCTGAAGTAGAAAAAGAAGGGTTCAAAGCTGAAATTGAGCAATGGGAGAAGGATTATGAGGCCCTTGAAGACAAGTTAACACTTGTTGTTAGTTGGGCTTTATTTAACACTCGTTTTGAGACTCTAACTGAAGCTAGCCATGACGGTTTTGACTTTAACGCTGAGATTGCAAAATCTAAAGAGATTAAACAGACTCAGCAGCGTCAAAGATTTTCAACACCTGAGGATGTAGGTTCCAAAGGTGATGGTGATGGAGTTACTCCTGGTGAAGCTGATGCTCAACCCTCCCCCCCCCCCCCTTTGGGGTGATGATATAAATATATCTTTGTTGCATATTATGTTTTCTGCTCTTTGAGTTTTTGAGCTTATACTTACATTAAAAATGCTTTAGTAGATCGCATCTTCAATATGCACGAGTTTTTTTTTTATAACAGAGGGCCCTTTTATATTAACAACACTAAAGAAGATGATGTCTTATCTACATATTGGTGAAAAGATATGAAATATAAAGTAATTTGAAGAAGTTTTATTTTTGAACTTTCAAATAAATAAGTTTGTACAACATTTTCATAACTGCTTTCTTTGTAGCAGGTTTACAAATACGGGTGTATTTTCCTGTGATTAAACTTATGGCCTTAAACTAGAAGCTCGTAGGAGTATTTTATACTTTCTACTTCCCATCCTTTCCGCGAGCTTGAATGCCTTTGAAATTTTTTCTTCAAGGTTTTAATTCTGGCTGAATTATGCTCTTGTGGTATACAACTTCTTTCCTTGTGTATCCTTCTATATGCATAGTATCCCCAGTGTTAGAGCATTGGAGCATGAGATCTCAAACACTGGATCAGCTCCTTACTTTTGGTCCTTTTCCTGAAAAAAGAAATACATACGGGACTTGGAGGTAAACTTTTAGATGTTGAATGCATAACCCTTTTGCCATAAGAAATGTTGTAACCTAGACCGAAAATAATTAAGTATTTTGCATGTTTTTCTGGTCTAATATCATCATTTGGTACGAGCCAGTTTGTTTCCTATAATCTAACATGGTTAGTAAAATTTAAATGAACAAAATAAAATTAAACTTGCAAGATACTTGACCGTAGGTATTAACCTCTTTTAGAAGTAATACTTCTTCAAATGGATTGTATTCCAATGTGATGGAAATACCTTGCCGTCCATGGTTTCCAATTTGTATGCTCCTTTTCCAGCAATGCCTCTTAACTCTATATGGGTCTTCCCAGTTTGGACTCAACTTTCCTGCATTCAGCGCTTTTGTTGACCGAAAACCCTTTTTGAGGACAAGTCCCCAATTTTGAAGTACCTTAGGTTTGCCTTCATGTTATAATATCGTTCAATCATCTGCTTTTGAGCAGCCATCCAAATTAATGTTGCTTCTCTCCTTTCTTCCGTCAAATCCAAATTTACTCATAACTCCTCTTCATTTATTGCCTCATTAGTATGTGTATATCTCGTGCTTGGTTCGCCTATCTCCACTGGAATTAGAGCTTTTGTTCCATACACAAGCAAAAATGAGGTTTCTCTCGTGCTAGTCTTTGCCGTTGTTCGATAATCCCATAACACACCTGGTAATACTTCTGGCCATTTGCCTTTTGACTCTTCCAATTGCTTTTTTATGTTATTGATGATAACCTTATTTGTCGACTCAGCTTTCCCGTTAGCCATTAAGTCGTAAGTTGCAGAAGGTATCCCTTTAATCTGCCAGCTTTGGAAAAAGTCAGTAACTTTCACACCTATGAATTGCGGCCCATTATCATAAATGATTTCCTTTGGGACTCCAAATCGACATATTATATTTCTCCAAATGAAATCCATAACTTCCTTTTACCGCACTTGTTTAAAGGCACATGCTTCTGCCCATTTTGAGAAATAATCCATTAGAATTAAAACAAACTGTACCTTTCCCTTGGCTTGAGGCAATGGTCCTACGATATCCATCTCCCATTTCATGAAGGGCCATGGTGATATGACTGAATGCAACTATTTCGCCGGTCGATGCATATTATTAGCGTATCGTTGGCATTTATCACACCTTGTAACAAAGTTTTCTGCCTCCTCTTCCATTTTTGGCCAATAGTATCCCGCTCTTATTAGTGTCTTCACCAACGATCTCCCCCGACATGATTGCCATAATGCCCTTCGTGTACTTCTCTCTTCACATATTCCGTTTGTGATGGTCCAAGGCATCGTGCTAAAGGTCCACCAAACATTTTGCGATATAAAATCCCATGAATTAAGCAATACTGAGCAGCCTTCAACCGTAATAATCGGGATTTCTTTTTATCCTCAGGCAAAATACCATACTGCAGAAAGTTTACAAATTTGTTTCTCCAATCCCATGATTTAGAGTTGGCATCCATCGTTCACGCATTGAAAATTTGGAGGCATTATCTTTACGGCGTGTCTGGTGAGGTATTTATAGGTCATCGGAGTCCGGGAAGGCCAATGTGGTGGCCGATGCCTTAAGTAGAAAGGCGGTGAGTATGGGCAACCTTCCATATATTCCTGTTGGTGAGAGACCGCTTGCATTAGATGTTCAGGCCTTGGCCAATCAGTTTGTGAGGTTAGATGTTTCGGAGCCTAGTCGGGTTCTAGCTTGCGTGGTTTCTCGATCTTCTTTATATGATCGCATCAGAGAGCGTCATTATAACGAAGCCCATTTGCTCGTTCTTAAGGACACAGTTGAACATGGTGATGCCAAGGAAGTTTCTATTAGAGATGATGGGGTGTTGCAAATGCAAGGTCAGATTTGTGTGCCCAATGTGGATGGGCTACGTGAGTTGATTCTTGAGGAGGCCCATAGTTCGTGGTGTTCCATTCATCCGTGTGCCACGAAGATGTATCAGGACTTGAGGCAGCACTATTGGTGGAGTAGAATGAAGAAAGATATAGTGGAGTCTGTAGCTTGGTGCTTGAATTATCAGCAGGTGAAATACGAGCATCAGAGGCCGGGTGGTTTGCTTTAGAGGCTTAAGATTCCTGAGTAGAAATGGGAGCGCATCACCATGGACTTCGTAGTTAGGTTTCCATGGAATTTGAAGAAATTTGATGCTATTTGGGTTATTATGGACCGGTTAACTAAGTCCGCGCACTTCATTTCAGTTGGGACTACCTATTCTACCGAGCGGTTGGCTGAGATCTATATCTGTGAGATTTTTCGCCTTCACGGTGTGCCCGTGTCCATTATTTTAGATCGGGGCACGAAGTTCACATTGCAGTTTTGAATAGCAGTGCATCAAGAGTTAGGCACACGGGTTGAGTTGAGTACATCATTCCACCCTCAGACGGATGGACAATCTGAGCGCACCATTAAGATATTGGAGGATATGCTACACACTTATGTCATGGATTTCAAGGATTCTTGGGATCAGTTTCTACCACTTGCAGATTTTTCCTACAACAACAGCTACCAATCAAGTATTTATATGGCTCCACATGAGGCCTTGTCTGGGAGGCGGTGTCGGTCTCTGGTTGGTTGGTTTGAGCCGAGTGAAGCTAGGCTATTGGGTACTGACTTGGTTCAGGATGCTTTGGAAAAGGTTAAGTTGATTCATGATCGACTTAGCATGGCAGACACAGTCTAGACATAAGAGTTATGCCGATCAGAAGGTTCGTGATATTGCTTATATGGTGGGAGAGAAGGTATTGCTTAGGGTTTCACCCATGAAGGGTGTTATGAGTTTCGGGAAGAAGGGAAAGTTGATTGGGGAGGTGGCATACAAGTTTTCATTGCACCTAATCTATCGAGTGTCCATCCAGTATTTCATGTTTCCATGCTCCAGAAGTATTTCGGTGATTCGTCTTATGTTTTGGACTTCAGCACGGTTTAGTTAGGTGGGAACTTGACTTATGATGTAGAGCAGTGGCTATTTTGGAATGGCAGGTTCAAAAGTTAAGATCAAAGAATATAGCTTCAGTGAAAGTACAGTGGAGAGGTCAGCCAGTCGAGGAGGCTACTTGGGAGACCAAGAGGAGATATGGAGCAGCTATCCACACCTATTTGAGGCTCCAGGTATGATTCTAGACCCGTTCGAGAATGAACATTTATTTAAGAGGGGAAGAATGTGACGGCCCATCCAGTCGTTTTTAGTACCATAGCCTCGTTCCCCTATTTATTGCTTATTTTATGTTCGTTTGTTGTTATGTGACTTGCCAGGGTGGTTGGTTTGGTTCCGGGGACGTTTCAAAATGAATTGGGATACTTAGTCCCAAGGTTGGAAGCCTAAGTTGAAAGAGTTGACCAAATGTTGACTTATGAGTAAATGACTCCAAAATGGAGTTTTGATGGTTCTGATAACTCCGTATGGTGATTTTGGACTTAGGAGTGTGTCCAAATATTGATTTGGAGGTCCGTAGGTCGTTTTGGCTTGAATTGGCAAAAGTGTTGAAGGGTTAGAAAGTTAACAAGTTTGACTGGGAGTTGACTTTGTTGTTACTGGGCTCGGATTTTGGTTTCGGGAATTGGAATAGGTCTATTGTGTCATTTATGACTTGTGTAAAAAATTTGAGGTCAATCAGAGCTGATTTGGTGTGTTTCGGCATTAGTTTTAGAAGTTAGATGTTCAATAGTTCATTAGGCTTGAGTTGGTTGCGATTTGTGTTTTCGGTGTTGTTTGATGTGATTTGAGACCTCAACTAAGTTCGTACGATGTTTTAGGATATGTTGGAATGTTTGGATGGGGTCCGGGGGGCCTTGGGTGTGATTCGGATTATTTTTAGTTCATTTTTGAACTTGTTGGACTACTGTTATGTCTGGTTCTGGTTTTCTTATACGCGATCATGAGTGAAGGTCCACGATCACGAAGCTTGGGGAGTTAGTGCTACGCGAACGCGTGAGATTTGTCGTGTTCGCGAAGAAGGAAGAAGAGGCCTGGGATGTCAGACGCGTTGTTCTACGCGGTAGCATGTGTGTGTCCACGATCGCGTACCTTTGGTGGAATTAGTCACCGCGTTTCATGATGGATTCTTCGCATTCGCAAAGAGTATTTTGAGGGCATCATTTTTTTTGTTCTTTATGATGCGAGGGACTTTTCGCAATCGCGAAGAGGAACAACTAGGCAAACTATTTAATTTCAAAAATATGGGTTAGAGTATTATTTCACATTTGGACATGGGGAGCTCGGCTGGGGGCGATGTTTAAGGATATTTTTAAGGAGTTGATTGGGGTAAGTGATTTTAACTCGGATTTATTATTATATATGAATCCATCATTATTTTTACCATTTAATTAGTGTTTTGGGTTGGAAAATTTGGGGAAACTTCATAAACTATATTTTGGGGATTTGAAAGGCGATTTGAGGTCAGAATTGGATGATTTTGGTATGGTTGGACTCGTTATTAAATGGATGTTCGAATTTTATGATTTTTGTCGGGTTTCGAGACATGGGCCCGGGGATGACTTTTTTACTTTGGTTAATGAACATAACTTTATCTTATGGAATTGATTCCTATAACTTGTACTAATTGTATTAAGTTATTTGTGGCTAGATTCGAGTCGTTCAGAGGCCGATTCGCGAGGCAAGGGCTTGTTGGAGTTTTGACTTGCGCGTTTTGAGGTCAATAACACTTCTAAACTTGGTACTGAGGGTACCAATCCCTGAAATACGTATTATGTCATCGTTGTTGAGGTGGCACACATGATAGGTGATGGGCGTGTAGGTGTGCACTGCGATAATTATAACACGGTTGATTTTGTGGTACTGTGTAGTTATCTAACCTTGTTTTTATCCATGAAACTCCTACGCGTTAGAGTAATTGAGTTGTGATCCATGTTAAAAATCATGTTAGGCTATATACTTATTCTGTTGGGACTCACTGAGGTCATTTCTGATGTTGAGTTATTTGCTTAAGTTGCACTTATGTACTCAACCATATACGTTCATTTGCATATCATGTCTCAAACTCTATTATCATATACTGTTGCATCATGTTATCATTGTTCGGGCCGAGTGGTATGAGATTTGTGAGCCCGTGAGACTGGAGAGATTGATGACTGAGTTGGGACCTGAGGGCCGGATGTTAAGTGATATTTATGGGATCGGATTGCACGCCGCATTAGGTTTTATTGATTCACTATAGGATCGGGTTGCACGCTGCAACAGGTTTTATTGATTCATTATGGGATCAGGTTGCACATCGCAGCAGGTTTTATTGATTCATTATGGGATCGGGCTACATGTCGCAGCAGGTTTTATTGATTCATTATGGGATCGGGCTGCACGACGCAGTAGGCCATGTTGGTTTATATTAGCGCATGGGCAGGATCCACCCCTTATGAGTCGCCATACCAGTAGTGAGCGCAGGTACCATATAGTGCTGAGTGATTCAGTGTGATGAGTGAGAGTTGAGACAGTTAGATTGAGTACTCTGAGAGCGTGAATACCTGGGAGTATCATTGTGATGAATTGCATTTGACTTGAATATTTGATATGTAGACATAGATATGTAACATTTCTCATGCTAGCTATACTTGGCATATTTTACCAGTATTGAGCTTAATTGTTGAATTTGAAGGCATGTCTCATTCATGTACTCTGTACAAACCGATTATGGAATTCTCTAAGTTATTACTGTCATTTTCCTATTTTATTTGTACTATTATTATCTGGATTTGGATTGTACCTTTCTGAGCTCGTCACTGCTTTCAGCCCAAGGTTAGTCTTGTTAATTATTTTGTACGTTGGGTCGGTTGTACTCATACTATACTCTACACTTTGTGTACAGATCCAAGTACATCTAAAACCGGTGATTGCTAGACTTGGAGCAGTATCTGCTTAGAGACTATAGAGGTAGTTGCTATGGTATCCGTAGACCTCGACTCTCCTTCTTTTCAGTTTATTTAGCATTGTTCTATCTTTCCAAACATTTGTATTAGAAGTTTTTACTGTGTTGACACTTAGTAGCTCATGTAGTCGATGACACCTGGATTTTGGGAGATTTTATAGTTGAGTCCCAGTTGTTCTTATTGGTTATTTATGAGATTTTCACTGTTAAACTTATTACATCATGTTTTTAATTTATATGCATAGTTATTTTGTGATTGTCGGTTTTTCTAGTACTGTGATAGGCGCCATCATGACATGTTGAGATTTGGGTCATGACAGAATCAGAAACAAAACCAGAGATAAAATCAGACGGAGAACCAGATCTGGAGCCAGAACTTCAATCAAATCCGGGATCAGTTAATCCTGGACCTACATTAGGGAGATCTAAAAGAGTCACGAATGCTCCTCTCTCTCTCTCTCTCTCTCTCTCTCTCTCTCTCTCTCTCTCTCTCTCTCTCTCTCTACCATTAACTTCTGATTAATGCTGGAGAACCAGAGTATTTTATTGAAGCAATACAGGTGATAAACTCTGATAAGTGGAAGCTAGCCATGAAAGAAGAGATGAGTTCTCTTCAAAAGAATAACACAAGGATACTTATAGAGTTACCAAAAGGAAAGAAAGTCATTGCAGAACAAGTGGGTGTATAGGGTCAAAGAAGAGCATGATGGTAAGAAGAGATACAAAGTACGATTAGTAGTAAAAGGCTTTCAGTAGAAGGAAGGAATTGACTATACCGAGATCTTCTCTCTTATAGTCAAATTAACTACTATCAGGTTGGTGCTAAGTATCGTAGCTGCAGAAAATTTGTATTCGGAGCAGCTAGATGTTAAAACTGCTTTCTTGCATGGTGGCCTTGAAGAAGACATCTACATGAAGCAACCTGAAGGTTTTTAAGTTTCTGGTAAAGAAAACCTTGTGTGTAAGCTGAAGAAGAGTTTGGTTTGAAACAAACTCCTCGACAATGGCGCAAGAAATTTGATGGATTCATGCATAACAATGGGTTCACGAGATGTGAGATGGACCATTGTTTTTATATCAAAAATCTTGATGAATCCTATATTATTTTACTATTGTATATTGATGATATGCTAATTGCAGGATCTAGCATAAATGAGATCAATAGGGTTAAGCAACAACTGTCGGAGGAGTTTGAAATAAAAGACTTAGGACCAGCAAAACAAATGCTTAGGATGAGGATTAACAGAAACAGGTTGGAAGGAACCTTAAAGTTGTCTCAAGAAAAGTACATACAGAAGGTACTAAGCAGGTTCACTCTTCATGATGCAAAGACCAGAAGCACTCCACTAGGAAGCCATCTTAATATGTCAAAGGACGAATCACCAAAGACAGATGAAAAAAGGAAGTACATGTGCAAAGTTCCATATGCTTTAGCAGTTGAAAGTTTGATGTACAGTATGGTTTGTACTAGACCTGACATAGCCCATGAAGTTGGAGTTGTTAGTAGATACATGTCAGATACGGGAAAAGGAGCATTGGGAGGGTGTAAAATGGATATTGCGCTCAAAGGCACCTCGAGTATGAAACGTTATTTTAAAAAGAGCAATATTATCTTACAAAGTTTTGCTGATGCAAATTTAGGCGGCGATATGGGTAGTCAAAAAGTACCACAGGCTACGTATTCTCCTTGGGCAGTACTGCTGTTAGATGGATGTGGTCACGACCCAAAACCACGTGACCGACATCCGACACACTATCCGATCCGGATGAACAAAACCATACAAGAATGCCCATCTATATGCAAGATAGATACATGCGTAAGCCTTTTTGAAAAACAATCATTTTAAATAATAAAAACCATACATGAAACAAAATCTTTAAATCCATTGTTTTTTAATAATTGAAAGATACAAAAGAATAACAACATTTCTTTCATGCATGTTATATGAATAACTCTCGATTATAATTCCAAAATAATAAAAACTGTCTATAGAATCTCTAAGATACAAGGATGAAATAAATACTTGGGACAAACCCCAACCAAAAGTAAGTAAGATCAATATGAATGCTACTACAAAATAGAAGTGGCACCTTGGTATATGCCTCAGAAAGAGAGTCATCCTAGCATCATCCGCTCATGACATACCACGTTTCATCTTAAAAATATGTAAAGTAAGCAGGACCCTGAAGAGGGAGTCCTGAGGGCTGAGTACACCATCACAGTACTCAAGTTCTTAGGACAAGGCTACACAAAAATAATGCAACCAATATTTGATATAAAACAATAATAATTATATCAAGTCATGTTCTTTAACATTTCAAATGAAAAGACTTGAAAAATGTAAATCATGATACAAACTTTTAAAACATTTACATCGACCCATGATTCTAATAAGAATCATGCAAAACCATTTCAACTTCATTAAGTCATTGAAATCCCTTTCGACTCCTTAGGCCTAAACATAATAAAATTATCTTTTACCTTTCAACAGGAGTACAATACCATCACCAACACAAGAAGGTCAACTAGGTATGTACCTAGCGGCAAGTATCATATACCCTACTTGCGCAAGTCGTCTCATCGCAGTGTCGTACGAATCGACTTGGCGATGCTATTAATAGCACAAAATAGAAACCTCTCAAAGAGAATATTTTGCCGTAGTCTATACCATAAAGTGTCCATCTACGCCTACACCGGTACGTGCAGTTTCATGAAGACGAACACGATATATCCAAAGACAATCTTGGTGAATACAAGTAACTCCCAAAATATTTGATACCCAAAAATAAATTCATAAGAAATAACCCTAAAGAATCTATTTTATCAATCATGATATTTTTAGTCAATCCCAATCGTTTGAACAAAATAAAATGAAATTATTTTTTATTTCATATTAAGCAATTAACAAAATAAAATTCCAATCCTTAAAGATTTGACAAGTGGTACTTCTAAATATAAAGAATATTTTCTCATTTCATAAAATAAAGGTAACAATAAAAGTCAAATGTTTAATCTCTTTATCACCAACATAAGTTCTTTAATAAAACTTATAACGTTAGTTTCAAGTGTCATTTTACCAACCAATATTAAAACAAGATTTTTAAAAAATAACATGACACTTCATATGCAGTATACTATTTTAGTATACAGAGATATTCACACCCGCTTGTCACCATAAGTACGGACACACTCATCTATAATTAACTCACATCGTAACCCAAATCATGCTCATAGAGAAAGTCCCTCGAAAAAAGAAAGTTTAATCAACTTACCTCAATTCCAAGATCTAAATTGACTAAAATTCTCAAATAATGCCAAACAAGCCGATATCTACATAATGAACTCATATACATCAACGACGCATTACAACAATACCAACTAAGTCACCTAAGTGTCCAACACTTAAGGTCCCACTTCACAAGTCTAGTAAAAATTCATATTCTCATCATAGACATTTTGAGGTCAACAACAATATTCAATAGTGAATTGCTCACAAGTTTATAAAGAATAGTATTTAAATTATTTTCATCAAATCAATACTATTCATCGTCTTCTTCGCGTAGCTCAACAATGGTGAAGAATTTTATATTTTAGGTCTTGTTCAATCCATGGAATACTCTAGTATTTTTAACTAAAGAACCACCAAACAACTTAACAAAGTTCACAATTCTATTATTCACCATCTTCCTCTTTCAAGAACCCTAACTTACAATACCCATTTTCAAGACTCGTGTAATACTCCAAACAAATAGCATTTCCTAAACCACAATCTCATGTACATACTTAATCCATAATTGTATGCAAGTATAGAGTGGAAAAATTACCTCTTGAAGTCAAAATCCTAACTAGGATTCACTTGGTGTTCTTGTAGATTTGGATCAATTCCTATCAATTTCAATCCATGTTGATATTAATACTAGTATTAATCAATGTTAATCCATCATAAAAATATCATGAAACTCACCTTTGAAGTGTATTTTGGTTGGGGATGCTCCACCTTCTCTCTAGAACCCAAAACTTAGCCAAAAATATCATCTCTCTCTCTCTCTCTCTCTCTCTCTCTCTCTCTCTCTCTCTCTCTCTCTCTCTCTCTTCGAACTTACCCTGTTATATAGCACAAGGGTCTGCATGAGTGGCTGTGTAGGCCACGCATCCTAGTCACGTAGCCTGCGTGGGCCACGTAACCTGGCCACGCAGCTTGAGCCCTTTCTTCTCCTCTTCCTCCCTTCTTTTGGAATGGGCCATCTAGCATGCGTGGGTCACACAAGGCTTCAGTGATTTTTCTAATCTTCTCATTTCAATTTTTCAAAGTTATTTTCTTAGACACTTAACTTAGGGACCTACGGCCCTCATGACCTTCATAGCTGATTATTTCAATGAACTTGTTCCACTTGTGCTAGTATCGCGTTATATCTAAATTATATTCTTTAAGCTTGAAATCAACCCGAGTCATTTGCACAAACTTACGGGGATTCACAAATGTCTAGACTTCAGAAGAATGTTGCTCTATCTACCACTGAAACAGAGTACATGGCATTCTCAGAAGCTAAAAAAAGATGATCCAGCTCAAGAACTTTCTTAAAGAGTTAGGTAAAGACCAGGACAATTGTGAGCTTTTCACCGATAGCCAGAGTGCAATTCATCTTGCCAAGAATCCAGTATTTTATGCAAGATCAAAGCACATCCAGCAGAGATATCATCATATCCGAGAGTTGATAAATGATAGAACTCTTTCCCTGCAGAAGATACCGGGATCGAAGAATCCATCAGACATGTTGACCAAAGTTGTCGGTGTTGACAAACTGAGGTTGTGCACTGCCTCAGTTGGACTTCAAAACTAATAATGTGAAGGCGTCACATTATAAAATTGTTATTTTTTTGATGTACATGGGTCAGGGAGATTGATGGGAAAGAAAACCCAGCACATGTAAAAGAAAGAAAGAAAAGTCAAAGAAAGAAGTCAAAAGAAGTGTAAAACAGACAAAGAGAAAAAGCAAATTATATGTTTGTCTGCAAAGGAGAAAAAGTAATATGAAGCAGAATATTAGGCGGAAGAATTCTTCTTCGACTTCTTTTCTTATGACATAAGTGATTACTTCAGCGGGACATTCAGATGCCTATAAAAGGGGTATCTTCCTTTTTATTTGCACATCATCATCACACACATTCTTCTTTCTCTCTCAATATCAATAAATCTCTTCTCTATGTGGCCGTGGAGTAGCAAAAATTGTCGGACCATCTGGCAATACTGCTATCATCCCTCCTTACTGAACGGTAGAAACATGTTGGCCTGGATTTGAGTTACAAAGGTTAGAACCAAATATATCAATGAGAATAAGATATATGTCATATGTACTTGAAATTGCACTTTTGGTACTTTATTTATAATGGTCGTGGTTTTTTATTTTTCGTACCCTATTGAAATATACATATAATACTCTTGACTTATATGGTTGGTTGTCTTTTCTTTCGAATTAAAGTTTGTTCCTCGTTATGTGCCCATAACCTGATTTTTTCCCCATCTCCTACTGATTGTTGTATCAGTACTATATAAAATGAAAATAATTACAACCATCTGTCAATAATGCTATCATCTCGGGTCCCTGACTGAAGGGTAGAAACATGTTGGCCTGGATTTGAGTTACAAAGTTTAGAACCAAATATATGAATGAGAATAAGATGTCATATATATATATATATATATATATATACATACACACACTTGAAACTGCATTTTTGACACTTCATCTATAAAGGTCGTGCGTTGTTTTTTTCCCCGTACCCTATTGGAATGTGCATATAATAGTCTTGAAGAATATGGGCAGGTCGAAAACGGGTAATGCAAAAACGGATAAATTATCCGACCCGACCCATATTTAATAATACAGATAGAAAATGGGTTAACCGACGGATAACCATATTATCCGTGATTTTAGAATATGATCACTTTTGGGAGAATTCCTAGTGTCCTAAGCTTGAAGAATCCCCAATTTGAGTATTTATAAATGTAAAAGTTAAACCTATTAGTTATATGTTGGTTATCCATTTTCTAAGTGAATAATATTGATGCAAGTATAAGATTGTGGGAGAAATAAGCATTGCAGTTAGTATCGTGTTAGTTAGCATCACGTCAGTTACAGTTGTCAGAAGAGTTATTTATAATTGGTTCCGAGTTAGTTGAAAGTTAGTTAAAACGATTAGGGGGAAACAGCACTGTAGAAAGACTATAATCGGTATGGTTGCTTATTAGATGGTGATATAAATACACTGATACATTGTAATTGAAGTCATTCATGAAATAAGATCATTCTACTCTGCTCTCTTCTCATTTCTCTTCTAGCTAATTTTCTCGGTTTTACCCTGATCTAGCTGCCATCTTCTTCGAGCATTAGCTCCTAGATTAACGAAATTCCGCTGCGATCTTCACTGATTGCATCAATTGGTATCAGAGCTTTCGATTCTCAGATTAATCAACATGACTCGAAGCAAAAAATCAAGATAAACCAGTCGAGAAAATGAAGGACAAGCTATCTCAGATTCAAGAGCAGTTGCAGAAGGTGATAGATGGCATGGTAAGCATGAGTGAGAGGAATTCACAAGCTGATAAGGAACTGCTAGGCCTTAAGGAAGCCATTGGAATCATCACTCAAAGAGGAAAGGAACAAATTGTGGTTGAGTCTTCGATTAATAGAGGAGATCCCATGGAGGCCAGAAACAAGGAAGCATACAGTGGTTCTGCTCATCAAGGAAATGGTAACTCCTTTACTCGATTCTCAAAACTAGATTTTTCTCGATTCTCTGGTGAAGATTTGCGTATATGGCTATATAAGGTTGATCAATACTTCTCCATGGATGAGGTTCCATTTGAACAAAGGATGAAGGTAGCCTCTATTCATATGGGTGGGGATGCCATTGCATGGCATAGATCTTATGTGAAGTCTAGGCCTTCTACCCTAGACTTATCGTGGACTAAGTATGTACTAGCCTTGGGGATAATTTTGAGGATCCTATGGAGGTTTTGAAGAATTTAAGCCAAACTGCTGGGGTTAAGGAATACCAAACAGAGTTTGACAGATTGTTAACTATTGTTAATCTGACTACTGAGAATGCCATTAGTTGTTTCTTTGGGGAACTTAAATCATAGTTGAATAAAGCCGTCAAAATCCAAGCACCACGAACCTTAATGCAAGCATATAAGATTGTCAGATTACAAGAGGAAGTTTTTGATGCTCAAGCCAAAACTTGGGGATTGAAACTTGTTTCTAGATACTTTTATTCTAACTCCAATCCTATTCTACCCACTCCAATTGCATACAGATCACAAAACAACCAGAAAACCTTCGCACCAAACCTTACTCACCAAAGAAATACTGATATCAGCTCAAACAAACCAAAAGGCTGGGAAGGAGGCTGACTGCCGCTGAAATGGATGATAAAAGGGCTAAGGGTCTGTACTTTTTTTGTGATGAAAAATATGAGATAGGGCACAAATGCAAGTCGAGGAAGCAATTGTATATGGTGGAGGTGTGTGAAGAGGAAATGACCACAACAATCGAGGTGGAAGAGGAGGTATTGATCCAAGAAGTTGTAGAGCCTGGGAATGAATTTATGACTATATCCTTGCAAGCTTTTACTAGTGTGTCTGGTTACCAGACAATTAGAGTCATGGGTTATCATGAAAAAAGGCCATTACAAGTTTTTATTGATACTGGGAGTACACACAAATTTATTGATCAGGAAGTTGCCAAGAAACTAGGGTGCCAATTTAGCTCTATAGTGGAGCAATCTATCAGTGTAGCCGATGGTAGAAAAGTGCAGACTGCTGCTGTGTGCAAGAACCTACAGTGGCTACTGCAAGGAACAACTTTCTCATCAAATTTCCTACTGTTGCCATTAGAAAATGTGGATATAGTGTTAGGAGTGCAATGGCTCAGCACCTTAGGAAGAATCCTGTTTGATTTCAGGAACAAGACTATTGAGTTTGTGCACCAAGGCAAGAAGCATGTACTGAGGGGTGCTAATAACCAATGGAAGTCAACTAAAGCTACTTCTCTACCCAAACTAAATGACTCAGAGGCCCAGTTCTTCATGATGTCATTGATGGACAAAGATGCAAATGGAAAGCAGTGCCACAACTATACAAGCAACACAGGAGGCTACACTTACACCTGCTTTGTCTGCTATTATCAAGCAGTACTCACGTATTTTTGAAGTACCTACAACCTTACCCCCTCATCATCGAGGCTTTTTGATCACAGAATACCTTTAATAAAATCTGCAAGTCCGGTGAACAAAAGACCATATAGATATCCTGGGATAAAGAAGGATATCATTGAGAAGTTAGTTCAAGAAATGATGGACCAAGGGGTAATCCAGCACAGTACTAGTCCTTATGCATCACCTGTTGTATTGGTAGTAAAAAGTGATAGTTGGAGGTTGTGTATTGACTATAGGGAGTTGAACCATATGACAGTTAAGGATAAGTTCCCTATACCCATTATTGAAAATTTGCTTGATGAATTAGGTGGTGCAGTTGTGTTCTCTAAGATAGATCTTAGAGCAGGGTACCACCAACTGAGAATGGCAAAGGAAGACACCCACAAAACAGCTTTCAAAACTCATGAAGGTCACTATGAGTTCTTAAGTATGCCTTTTGGGCTAACTAATACTCCTTCATCATTCCAAAGCCTTATGAATTCTATTTTTAAACCATTATTGAGGAAGTCAGTCTTAGTATTTTTTGATGAAATTTTGATTTATAGTAAAAGCATGTTTGCTCATGTTGGGCATGTGAAGGTTGTCTTTGAATTGATGCAACACTATCAGTTGTATGCTACGATGTCTAAGTGAGCATTTGGTGTGTCGAAGGTGAAGTACTTAGGTCATTTTATCAGTGCTGGAGGGGTTTCAACTGATCCAAAGAAAATACTGGTTTTACAGAGTTGGCTTATTCCTAGCAATATTAAACAACTGAGGGGATTTCTTGGACTTGTTGGATACTACGGGAGGTTCATCAAAGGGTTTGGTGCTATATGCAGACCATTACATGATCAACTTAAGAAGGAAGGCTTCTCTTGGACTGAAGAATGCACTACAGCTTTTAACCAGCTGAAACAAACACTAGTTTTTGCATCTGTTTTAGCAATGCCAGATTATGCTAAATCTTTTGTTGGGGAAACTGATGCTAGTGGGAAGGGTATTGGAGCAGTGCTAATGCAGCAAGGGCATCCTATAGCTTACATCAGTAAGTCTCTAGCTCCAAGACACCAGGCAATGTCAATCTATAATAGAGAACTGTTGGCACTCATCTTTGCTGTTACCAAATGGTCTCACTATATGTTGGGAAGACCATTCATTGTGAAGACAGATCAGAAGGCCCTAAAACATCTTTTGAAATAGCAGGTTCATACTAATTTTCAGGTTGCTGGTATCTCAAAGCTCATGGCTTTTGATTTCTCTATTGAGTATAAAAAGAGAGTAGAAAACAAGGCTGCAGATGCCTTGTCAAGGAAACCAGATGTTGAGTTGTTAGCTCTTTCTTTGCTAACTCCAAATGATTCCTTGTTCCTTCAGATTCAAAATACCTGGTTCACTGATCCAATACTGCAGTTTGTGATCACTAAGATACAACATCAACCTTATAAATCATATACCTGGTGTAACAACCAGCTAAGGTGGAAGGGCATGCTTCTGGTTGGTGATGAAATACAATTAAGAACAGCTATCATTGAACTATGGCATGCCACTCCTCAAGGAGGTCACTCTGGTATGGATGCCACCATTAAGAGATTGCATTCCTTATTGTTTTGGAAGACTCTTAGCCAGGATACCAGGATGTACATCAGCAAATGTGATATATGTCAGAGGCACAAATATAATGCTGTTGCATCTCCTGGATTGTTGCAGCCTCTACCAATTCCTAAAGGAGTTTGGACTGATATTTGCTTGGATTTTATTGAAGGTCAACCTAAGTCCAATGGCAAGGAGGTGATCTTGGTTGTGGTAGAGAGATTAAGTATGGTCATTTCACGGCCTTGTCCCATCCATATACTGCTCAATCTGTAGCTCAATGCTTCTTAGACAACATTTTAAACTTCATGGCATGCCTCAAGTGATAGAGATCCTGTGTTTCTCAGTAGTTTTTGGCAAGAGCTTTTCACACTACAAGGTGTCCAATTGCAGAGATCAACAGCTTACCACCCTCAGACTGATGGTCAAACAGAGGTTTTGAATAGAACATTGGAGACTTACTTAAGGTGTTTCTGCTCTGATAAGCCCCATGACTGGTCTTCCTACTTGTCATTATCAGAATGGTGGTATAACACCTCTTATCACACTGCCATCAGATACACTCCTTATGAGGTTTTGTATGGGCAGAAACCTCCCATTCACCTTCCTTGCCTGGCTGGTGAAGTTGTTTATGAGATGGTTGACAGGTCCCTAGAAGCTAGAGAGACAGTGATTCAGTTGCTGGAATTCCATATCACACGAGCTCAACGAAGAATGAAGGACACTACTGATAAACACAGGACTGACAGGTCTTTTAGTGTGGGTGATTGGGTCTACCTGAAGCTCCAACCTTACAGACAAGTATCAGTTACTACTCGACCCTTCAACAAGTTGGCAGCTAAACATTTTGGGCCATATATTATTGTTGAGAAGATTGGTGCAGTTGCCTATAGGCTGTTACTTCCGGCTGATGTGCTGATTCACCCTACCTTTCATGCCTCACAACTTAAGAAGTGTCTTGAGGTTCCTACTACCATTAACCACCCTCCAGTTTTCCAGTTTTTCATCTTTCCAGCCCACATTGCCCTACTCCTGAATCTATTTTAGTTAGGCGAATGGTTAAGAAGGGTAACAAAGCTATATGTCAAGTCTTAGTTAAATGGGCAGGTATTGATGCAACACAAGCCACAGATATTACAACACTGCTTTCCAGCATTCCATCCTTGAGGACAAGGATCATCTTTAAGCGAGGGGTATTGATGCAAGTATAAGATTGTGGGAGAAATGAGCATTACAGTTAGTATCGTGTTAGTTAGCATCACGTTAGTTACAGTTGTTAGAAGAGTTAGTTATACTTGGTTCTGAGTTAGTTGAAAGTTAGTTAAAACAGTTAGGGGGAAGAAGCACTGTAGAGAGACTATAATCAATATGGTTGCTTGTTAGATGGTGATATAAATACACTGATACATTGTAATTGAAGTCATTCATGAAATAAGATCATTCTACTCTTCTCTTTCTCATTTCTCTTCTAGATAATTTTCTCAGTATTACCCTGATCTAGTTGCCATCTTCTTCGAGCATTAGCTCCTAGATTAACGAAATTCCACTGCGATCTTCACTAATTGCATCAATGAATAATATGGTTCGTATCCATATTTGACCCATTTTTAAAAAGTTCATTATCCAATCCATTTTTTGTAGATAATATGGATGGATAACTATTTATTTTATCCATTTTGCCACCACTACCTCACAGAAATCAGAAACAACTATTGCTCATTATGCAGACTTCTACCCTAAGAGAATATCCTGTTTAGGTGGATTAGTTTTGTCATTGCCCCATATGCAAATTAAAATACAACAACAATTACGCCTCAGTCCCAAACTAATCGAGGCCAGCTATATGAATCATCGCCATCCATGTTGCTTTGTTAAAAGACCCATCTGAAAATTCGATATTCACTTCTTTAAAACACAACATATTAGAACCTGATAACACCTGCTATTAAAAATAATAAACAATCAAAAGGGCAGATCGTAAGTCACTATTTTACTTCACAAGTCTAGGATTTGATACCGAGATTTAAATTTCTTCAAAACTCAATGAATACAAACTTTTAATAGCCTGAATAATCTGAGAATCTAAGATTTGATAGACTAAAATCCAACAAAGTAGGAGATAAATTACATAAGATTACAAAAAGCTGGATAAATCAGATCCCACTAACCAACCGATACGATCCTCGCGCCCCCACCCACCACCCGAAATCCACCCCAAATAGAATTGCGGCATCCACCTCCGAGGCAAGGCAACATATCCAACAAACAATTAACCTTTACTGTCGAAAATATTGCTTTTCTGCAAACTTCAGTAAGGCAAAGACTGGTTAAGGCTTCCACAGTTTCATGGTGCAGTCTTCTCCATATGTGGCAACAAGGTTTATATGGGGATGGTGTGTAATACCAATAACTTCCTTTTCATGTACCTGCCAGAATGCAGAGAGTACAAATGCTCAATCGCTTTAACCTGTCCCCAACTTAAATGAGAATGCAAGTCTTAGAACCAATGCAAAGCCATATTTTCACACAGTACGCCGATAAAAGCATTAATAAAAGCAATGAATAACACCTGGTAGATACAAACTTAACCTCAGAGTTAAGAGCTTACCTTCATCAGATGCTCCAGTTTGCCTGATTGAAAACCAAAGCAGTACAAATTTCTGTCGAAATGTACAAAACACCTCATCAACCCAAGATTGTTTCAATACAAAGTTCATAGGTATAATAGCAAGCACTTCATCAAGTTCATATAACTGATGCACACATTGACTGTTAGAAAGGAAGGAAAAAGAAATATATCGGAACTCTACAACTAGCGAGGAATTTTTATAAGTAGCTCGAAGACAGCCAAAGGAGTTTCACATTAATTCCTTAGACTGCACATATATAATCCACCAGCTAAACTTAGTTGTAAAGACAACTCCAGATTAGAGATCCTTGAAGTTTTAAATCTAATAGAAGCAGGATGAGGAAATCACCATCTAATAGCATTGATACTCAAATTGCAATAGTGAGAAGGACTTAAATTTTGGTCATACCTGTCTTCGCCTACAGAGTAAATCCATTCACCTTTTGGTGATAGACAAGCAGCGAGAAAATCTCCACCTTCTCTTTTACCAGATGAGAAACTTTTAACAACCTACATCCAAAAATTGCAGGAATTTAACTCATGCACAGTTTGAGCTCTTTAAAATTCTGCAATGCGCAATCATTTAATCTACTATAGTATAATTTTTTGATAAATACATTTACCATTATAATTACCTTATTTAACTTTTTATTAATAAAGATTAGTTCCATTTCTACAAGAACGTGCGCCTGATTGTTGGAAAACCCATTTTTCACCACTCTAGTCTGTTTTCCAACAAAATTAAGAGAGAATCTCCGGAAATTATCGATGCCAGCTCAACTACAATGCATAATTTGAATACTATTGTACTCATCCCACTTCCCTCTCCCTGTTCTCTCTTATAAAGTGCGAAAGGTGACACTGCAAACAAATTCTTTTTGCTTCTATCAACACACACAAAGAGACACATAACAGTCACATGTATATAAAACTTCAGGAGATATTTAAATCATTACAATTCTTTTATCGTCATTCAGCCTATATGCATTTGGTCTTTTTGTAATCTGAAACCAACTACTATCCACACTTAAAAAGCAAACCATGACAAAGTAGAATCCAGCAAACTTTGGAAGTTGTCACTTGTCAGATATGGTTTACAGAGAATTGCTCAAAATATAAGCAAAAGGCCCAATATATTGTACAACACTAGACCATACTCAACCGTGAGCATATGCAATTATACATTTGACCTTACCCCCAATAACACTGGTCTTGCTAGTCATTAAACCACCGGAGCATCATTAGTTTCAACGGAAATACGAATTAATGAAGTTCTCAGGAGGCATTATTAGTTCAAGGAAATATAAATGAAATTTTTATGGGGAATGGAGCAGAAGAGTGAAATGTTAGCACTAATGATTTCCCTGAAGATTGTAAAAACACTTAAACGATATGCACTAATCACGTAAAATTCCTCAAATGGTAATAACAATTAAAATATTCAGCATAATATACAACCCGCTTTTCATCTACCCTGTAACGTATAGGCAAAGTAATTACATATAATTAAACGACCAACAAAATAGAGCGGAGATTACAACACTAACACAACTATGATTACCTGTCCTTGAAGTGTCATGAGATAAATAGATGATGTCTTGTTACACACAATAATGTGGTCAGTATTCTTAGGGAAAAGATGGACAGAGTTCACAGATGCATCACCGCCCTGCAGAGGCAAAGATGGAAGCCACAAATGAGTTCAAAAACAATATTTCATGTAAGTATCCTACGAAAATTTAAAAAAAAGGCAAGAAAAAGATAGTAATGCCCCAATGAGAGTTGAATACCCTTAATGGAGGTGGTGGCCTAAATGTGTGTAGACACTCAGTTGTTTTCGAATCCCAGACCTGTTGTAGGTATCCCAGACAAATTACGGTCAAAGAACTATGTAGATATCGAAAGAATCTTAATGCAGATAACTACAACACACGTGTGTCTCAATCACGAGTTCTAGGTTGCAAGTAACTTACCTTCACTGAGCCATCACTAGATGCGGTAATGACTCGAGATCCATCACTAGTAAAGATAGCGTCATTAACGTAAGACGAGTGGCCGCGAAATTCTTTTAACAACTTTCCTGACTTCAGACCGTGAATTCTATTTGATAAAGCAAAGAGATATCAGAGAATGAAAGACATGCGTCTCCCAATCAAGACTGACAGCAATTAATTTCTATTAAAGGAGCCCTTATCCTTTTCTTTTATTTCCTTCCACCGGTTTGCAGGAAGATAAAAGAAGGGGGTGATTGCATCTCTGAGGATATCTTTTAAGAGAAAAAGATCACAGTGACGAACATCCACTCACTGACATGCCATCAAAACAACAGAAAATGGCAAAAATAATAATAAAAAATAACCTTGCTGTGCTGTCAAATGATGTGCTTAAGATCTGAGTTCCATCTCGAGAGAAGACTATACTGGTGACACCCTGAGAGTGTGCACGTTCAAGACGGCGCAAGCACTGACCCGTCCTTATGCGCCAAACCTATCATGACAGTATCAAATGTAGAAACATCAGATATCAATAAACAGAGTTAAGATAACATATAATACCAAAAGTGCAAAGGGAAGCAGCAGGTGCAATAGCAAACACCGAGTGCTCAGAATGCTCTGTGCACAGCCCCCGTCAGGAATCCTTTTGCCTCTTTTTTTTTTCTTTTTGACAGAGCAATCACCTGAGCAGGTCATGATCATTTCCCATGGCAAATGAAAAGATAATAAGCATGATCAGGGGTTGGCCTGGTGGCAATTGACTTGAGCCTTGGGGTTTGCTCCCTTTCAAGGTCTCAAGTTCGAAACCTACTGGGTGCAAACAATTTCTGAGGGCCATCGGACTGGGTAAAACCTGAATTAACCGTGGTGTACTTGCGGGAAATTCCTTGCCGAGGGCCTGTGCACCCCCGGGATTAGTCGGGGCTCAAAGAGACTTGGACACCCGGTGCAAATCAAAATAAAAAAAAAGCAATTCATACTTTCAACTCTACTCTATATAATCATGTTAGGTCAAACTGGGACAATAAATAGAACAGCTTGAGTACTTTCTATTGCTAATTCTCACACGTTCAGACCATTAGAATATGTTCTTGACATGCACTGGAGTCAACTTAATACATCAGACATGGGATGGATCTCTTCTTTGTGAGTTGAAAAGTTTGTCCCCAAGTACTGAACCTATTTGAAGTGAGGCAATATAGAAATCCAAACATACATGCATCTCTACAATGCAACTGCTCTAGAAGAAGAGACAGAAGGGACAAGGAACCAGTGATACCAAATTTAAGACTGGTAGATCATGCCAAGCTCTTCAGACTCACTTCAGAAAAACTTGCAGAGAAAATAATAAAAAAAACAGATAGGTATCAAAATAAACGCCTACCTTTATTTTTCCATCTTGAGACCCAGATGCAAGCATTTCCGAGTCTCTGCTGAAATCAACACAAAGGACAGCATCATCATGCATCA
Source organism: Nicotiana tomentosiformis (assembly GCF_000390325.3). NCBI lineage: Eukaryota > Viridiplantae > Streptophyta > Magnoliopsida > Solanales > Solanaceae > Nicotiana > Nicotiana tomentosiformis. The sequence continues at coordinate 8,833,997 of NC_090814.1, read as the reverse complement.
TAAAGGTTTCCTACAGAAATATGCAGGTCAGCAAATATAAAGTGCCTTACAAGCATGAACAACACAAGTTCGAAAATAGCTAATACAAATTTGAGTCCATTTACTATCCAGGTCCTCTTTTCAGAGATCATTCAACCTTCTTCAGGAAAGCTTCCATCAAAGATTTTTTAAGCACCAAAAGTAATATGCAGGCGTGACAGTGACCATGACAGATTAGTTTACTTCCCAGAAAATAAGGACAAGTCAGACAATCAAGTATGTACACAAAAATATAAATAGGAACTCACATCAGCCTGGTACTGGAGATCCTTCTTCAGTTTTCCACTTATGTGGTCCCAAACCTGGTGGACGGATGATACAACTGAGTTTACTCCCATTATCAACAAAGAAAACGAAGTCAGAGGATTTGTAGACTTACATACCTCAATAAATCCATCAACTGAACATGAGACGAGGAATTGTCCGTCTGGTGAGAACCTAGCACACTCTGGGTGACTTTTCTTCCCGAACTGCAGGCAAAACAAAACTAGTAAAATAAACATTTTATTGGATTGAAATCCCTACCCTCACCTTAAAGAAAAGGAGAAAATGTTGAACGTAAATATGATATATTCAAAGAAATTAGTTAAAAACATCAGGAGTGTGCAACCACCATAACAATGCAAAAGGACAAAGCAATGATTCTGAAAGTTTATTCATCTGTACATATGAGAAACTATAACATATTCCTATTCCATGTGCATGACAATTGTTTCATGCAGTCAATAAAAAAGACTGCCCCAGGAGTTCATTGGTCTACTTTGTATTATCTTTGAGAAAGATGAAAAGAAGTTGGAACCTAAACGTGAAAAATAAGTGTGACTGCGTCAGGAAAGTTAGACTATCAGGCACAAATAAGCAGTCATAGTTTTGAAGGCAACCTCACTGACTGCCAGATAACTAAAGCATGGCAAATGAGAAGAAAATTTTCTCAAGCTATTTTATGTTATTCCTATATCATGTCTATTTATTAATATACAACAAGTATGACTTACTACAAAGAAAATTGTCATCTTCAAGAAACCTCGTGCTCGTCAGGAAATGCAAGAAGAAAGATTCTAAGGTTTCGCCTCTTGTTTTTATTTATTTTTAAAAAGGAAAGAAAACCAAAAAAATCCATGTGCCGAACTGCTACATACAGACAAGAATTTTCTGTTTTGCAAGTTACCAAATCAAGGGATACAAGGGAAACAATAAGAGCCATCCATTCAGCACAAAAATGGATAGTATCCTTTGTAAATTCTGAAATTTTGCATTTCATCTATTTCTCTCAACGGCAGAGGCGGATCCAGGATTTACATTTGATATGTTTGACCTTTAAAGTTCTTAGCACTGAACTCATTGTACTATTATCGGTTCAGATCTAAAATTTGTTGAAATTTTAGTGGGTTTTCACAGATATATCAATGGTCTGCGTCGAAAGTACTGGGCAGATGAACCCGTTGCCTTAGAGCTGCATCCACCACTGCCCAATGGCCCACTCTCAATATTGCATCCCCTTTATTCAACATCTTATAAACTGTTATTTCTTATACAACCTCCTCCATGGCTCCACCCTGCTCCTACTGGAGAAGCTAAGCCACCTTAAATATCACCTCACATCTCACATCATGTTTTCCTTGCCTCCAACTGAAGCTGCTAAGTCCAGATTGGGCTTGTGCTTCATTATCACACAGAAATGGGTTTCTCTTTGAGACACATATCAGCTTGCTGCAGTAGGATTTTGCATCTTGGACCTACATTTGTTACTTATTTTTTGTACTTTTTTTAGGTTAGATGAAAAGAGAAAACCCGAGAAGGAAAAGAAGAAAACATTGAACTGACGGCATCACCAGAAAATAAAAACAGATGCCTGGAAAATATTTTCAATTTTCATTTTAAGCTCTACCGAAAAGAATTTTCTCGATTTAAGTAAAACTTGATTAGAGTTCAGATTAAGTTTCTTTCATATACGTCATTATTCTGGCCAAACACCATGGAGTAAAACCTGCAAAGACCCTATACCGAAACGCAACCTTGAGAGAATGAAAAAAAACAGGGAAAGGGATTAGGTAAAATAGCAAGGGTATACATATCTTAATGAGAAGCCAAATGGAATAAATGCACATCCACACAGGAAAAAATAAAGGAAAATAAACAATGACAATGATCACAAGAAAAGAGACTCAAGAAAGTACAGCATGACGCTGCTTAACTATTTATTTTGTTAGATGAAGAGAGTGAAATCAAAACATGGGTGGATGGGGAGCTGGGATCAAAGAAGAGACGCTCCTTTTTTTTAATTGCTGAACAACAACAACAACAACAACAACAACAACAACAACAACAGACCCAGTGTAATTGCTGAAGATCAAATAAAGAAAACTTAAATAAATTGAATTGCCCATGTCCGCTATATTTCACATAAGCAATTGTCTGACCACATCTAATCTTCTAGGTTTTACCAGAAAACGAAATGTGAAAAAGTGAAAAGTAAAACTATAGACCAATCTCTACCGGCAAATTTGCAGAAAGGAAGATAGAAAAATACTCTTTAATACTGAAAACTACAGTAAGTAATTTCTTTTTGCCCACAATAAACAGAGAGAGCAGTGACAAAAAGCTGATCGTGCAGTGATATCTGAACATACATGCACAGAAACTGAAAGAATGGAACAAATTCCAGGGATTTCAGAAAATTTAATCGCAAAACAGCATGAGGTATTTGATGAAACCAAATAACCACCAAAACACACAATTGCATGTTTTCATCTAAAAAACAAAATGAATTTGGCAAGCTGAACTGAGATAATAAAACCAACCTTAATAGTGTGCCCAAGAGTTGTTGGATACATATCTTCTTCATCTTGTTTCATGGCAGCTGTTCCTCGGAATAAGTCAAATTGAGTACCAGGTGGAAGTAGACCTGAAATGAGATAGAAAAAAATGATATCCGCAAAAAGGAGTCATATTGGCATGCTAGTAAAGGAATTAATTCTAAACACCGTTTGGATAAAGTGATATTTGTGCCATAGATCAACCATGAAAATCCTAAAATTAAATGTCACTTAACACAAGATAAAAGAAAAGTATTATTCTATCCTTCTTTGAGAAACATATGTGCTTTCATCCAGTATTGGTGTGTCAAGATAGGATAAAGTGTGCAAATTGTTTCAAGATAGAAAACTGGCTCTGGAGCTGATGAGCTACTAAAACCATAGGCAAGAAGATGCAGTCTATCAGTTCTTGCACTTTTTGCTGCTCCTTGTGTTGTTTGTTACAATACTTCTTATTCACTGATATTAGAGACATATATCAATGTTTCAGAGCAAAAATTAGTCCAAGGATTTGAAACAAACGAAGGATCTAGAACCCATGAGCTCCTGAGAACCAAAACCTGCCTCCCCAAAAGTGAAATAAAGAGGCAGAGATTACTCATCAATGATCGATACTGGTGTGTAATGTAGGATCCAAAATTCACCATTCCCACCAACATATAACAAATAGTTGAATTTGAGGTCATTGATAAAGCCTGTAGTTTGCTCTATCTCAACAAACGCAAAGTGCTCGTAAGTCACTTATTAAAAAAATGCAAAGTGCTTGTCAGTCTGATGTTAAATTTCAATCTGAAAAATGTATCCAGTAATATAAAGGGGAGAAAACATGTATTCATAATTATAAATCTCACCTTGATGCTGCTGCCACTTCAGGGCCTGACCGATCAAAGCCATTAGTCGTGAAGGTGGAACAACAGAAACCTCTTGAGAGAGTGCTGAAATACAGCCAAGGAAAATATATTATAATCCAGAGTACAGATAATAATATGCCTCAGCATATATAAATGACATTATGAAGCTCGCCACAGATTCAGATCCAACATTATCACCTGCATTCTCATCCCATTTATCCTAACTTTCACAGCATTTGTGAATTGGTGCAGTTGTACAAATGATAAGAAACAGTAAAAAGTAAGTACTGAAAAATGAAGAGCTACGAGTATGTAACTCGGAGCAAATCTAAGTTTAAATTTATCATCAGATGAATCTTAGGATTTGGATACGGATAGGGGTACCCTGTACGGTCCTCATAGATTTGGTCTAGTAGTAAGAGCCATCGACTGATGTGTGGGTTAGGTGCACTCAAACCCCGCAGTAAACCAAAGCCTGGTATTAAATGGAGAAGGGTAGAGGGCGAGCCCATTGTCCATCAATTTCAAGCCGTGCAGTAGAGGCCCTCGGAGATATCTCGATTATCAAAAAAGAAAAAAAAGGATATAGGTGTCTTCAGCCACCGTACATTTACCAAGATATATTCTTAAAACTAACTCGTCAGTTTCATGTGGAACAGACCAAAACTATACTCCTCAGTTTCATGTGGAACAGACTAAAACTGACTGCAAATAATCCTCACTAAATATGTGTATTATCAGGTTTATGTATAAAGCTGCAGAAACTGAAACAATGGCAACCTTGTGCAATTTGTGCACGCCTCTTTTCTTTGGTTGAATCTGCATAAGCCTGCAGAAATAATATTTGAATGCAACGTCAAAAGCCACACTAGCTTGTCCACATAATATTTGAATGCAACATCAAAAGCCAAACTCAGCATATATTCAGGCCAAAGTTAACAAGACGCAACTTTGCGGAGTGGGGACCAACGAATTTAGAGAAGCCTAACACAGTTTTTTCGTAAATATACGAAATTTTTCCCATCACAGAGCAAATCCACTTGAAGGGCATTGCAAACTAAACTAGAGGACAACCTACGAGGGTATTCAAAAAAACCAAGAATGCTTTTTCTTTCTCTATATCTTCTTTTTTTCTTGGTTAAATCTCACCAGTTCTTTGACGGCTATGATTCACAGAAGAAAAAAAAGACCAAAGAAATTTAATCATTTTTTTAAAGAATGATACTAACCTCATGTGGATCAAAGTAAGTCCGGACTAGCAGATGTTCAAGCCTCAGATATCTTTCTGGTTGCTCCTGTTTAATGACACCCATCACGTTTGTTTGTCTTAAAATAGCCCGTGCAGTATCCATCTCCCGAAGTTCAATCATTTCCAAAACTATCTATCAGATAAGGAAAGCAGTTAAGAGCACAATTCGATACCAAAACGAAAGCAAAAGAGGTGACTAAGTACTTCGAGGAAAAAATAGGCAAGGAAAAGATACATTTATAATTGATGAATTTTTTTTTTCTTATAATCTTCGAAGCTCATCCTAATTCAGCACCTTACTAAAAGAAGCATGACGCTGAACTCTAAGTTCTGTCTTGTGCAAGTATGCAGCAGAGACTATGTAATGAGCCTGATGCCATGCTAGCTATAGGCATCACAATAAGAAAGAATGGAGCATGCAAAACATTAATTATATGCAGATCCTAAAGGTTTTAAAAAAAGCACAAATCCCTTCATTATATTAGAATGTTAAGTGTTGTGGAGAGAGCTATTATGTGAGAAGTGATAACTTCTAGACAAATATCAAAGGTACATCGTGCTTTACACTTATAAGTGTCTTATCTTCATCAATTATCAAGTTATCAGTACACTTTCTCTTCTACTTCTCACTTGAAATCATAGTCTGTATAATTTTTGACAGACTCTTAACTTCTGCCTACCAGGTAGCAAGCTTATGATGTCTGTCCATCTAAGTTTTTCTTTATATAGTTTTACTATTCTTGCCACTTTCCTGTGCCTGTTACAGTTGGCACTACTCCTATTACAGGAACCATCCAATGGTGCCATGCCTGTTTCAACTGACCGTTCTGAGAGCATTACACCTCTTTCTGATGGCTGTTCTGGCAACAATGTCCCTCTTTCAAGTGACAGTGTGCAACATCAAACTTCTTTTCCTGTGACTGTTTGGCAATAGCGCTCAATTCATGTAACCATTCTGTGACACCACCACTGTTTGGCAAGTATTCGGCCATTCTTCCAGCTATTCTGGTCATTGTTTTGACCAGTTTTCAGGAAGATAATTTTTTCCCCAAAAACCTTTCGTGTAACACTATTTATGTGGCTTTCCATGACCATCCACTATTTTGTTGATGGTTTACTTTTCTCTGTTTTCAAAATAAACAAACTCAAGTTGGTTTTCCTACCTTTGGGTTTGAGTGGGTGTGTTAGAATATAGGAGTTTTTATGTTCTTAGATAGATGATGTCCCACATTGAACAAATATTATGTGTATTATGTTTTTACTTTATAAATAGGTGAGCCGTGAGACGGGTATTCAATAAATTATCAAGCAACCAACATATCTTTCTCTTCCTTTTTCCTCTCAACCCATTTGACACCTCGAGATAAAATTCAATTGAACAAAGAAGAATGTCCGCACGCAAAACTCCCATTTTTTACTTTGAATACATGAAATGATAAAACGTATAAGATATCAATAGAGGACCTTCATCTTCATTGTATAAGATATCAATAGAGGACCTTCATCTCTACCTATTCGATGTTTCATCCATTTTAGGTTCTATTAATTGGTAGTTACCGGGTACCAATGCTAGTGGGAGGTAGCAAGTATCAGTGGAATAGTCAACGTGCGGAAGTTAGTACGGACACCACCATCAAAAAAAAAATTATTAATTTTATAACAACTATATTCACAATGCGTGAACCTAAATGACTATGCATAAATCACTCCTACTTGTGTGCAGAGGGGGAGCTAATAAGAGCGAAGGGGTTCAATTGAATCCCCTTCATCAAAAAATTATCCTATGCAAATATGGTAAAAACAAAACTTTTCTGTTAAATTACTATATATAAACTGTTGAATCACCTTGCATAAGGTAGTGGTAAAGGGGACCTTATCCCCCCCAAAAAAAGTTAAGGTAATGGTAAAGGGGATTCAAAAATTGATTTAGATCACAAGTTCAAATCTCAACTATAACATTCTATAGTATTTTCTGAATCCCCTTATAAAAATTCCTGGCTTCGTCACTGTTGACAAGATCGTAGAGAAGGTGAATACCTGCTCATACAAATCCTCAAGTATATGTCTAGGAAGCTTAAGTTGTGCAACTTGAGGTAACACTGCATCCCATCTTCCACTATTAATATCAGCAACAAATGTTTCAAGACTGTCCACTGTATTCAGTGAAACTTGGCACTCATTTTGTAAAACCTGAAAACTTTGATGCAATGAATTCTCCTTGCAAAATTGAAGAACTATCTTAATCACACTGCAAGCAAAGAAAAACATATAATCATTATATACACAGTGCTCATAAAAACAAAAACATATACTTATATAATTAAAATTGGAACTTACTCTCGAGCTTCGATTTCAAGGGTAGAAGACATAGCTGAGTGTAAAACCCTAATTAAACCCCGCTTAGAAATTAGAATGTAAAACTTGTAAGAAAATTACAACATCTACAGAAGAGAGAAAGGGCGAGTGCAGGAGAGCGAGGGGTTATTGTTTTGCGGCAAGTTTTGTCTAATATTATAAACTGAAGAAAAGAACAGGGGAAAATAGTTCCCCAACCCAATTATAATTTCAGTTTTGTTACGAAAATAATTATAACGTGCATGTCCATTTATTACTCCGCTATAGATAATTTTTCTGAAGAAGATTATCCATTTAGTACTCTGTTAAAAAAAAATTTTAAGGAGCTGATGCAGGCAGGTTGCAAGCAGCTCAATGAAATGATTTTCAGCAGCTTCTTATTAAACAGGCAGGTTGTAAGCAACTCATGCAGTTAGCTTACAAGCAGCTAAAGAAAAGTCTCGCAGCTGCTTCCTTTCTTGTATAAATAGAGGAGTTTTCAGTTCATTATAAACATAACTTTAAAAGTGAAATAAAATATCAATCTCCCTCTATATTTGTCTTCAATTTATTTCTTTTATAGTCTTTATTTTATAACACGTTATCAGCACGAGGCTCTGCCATTTTGAGCACTTACTTCGAATTTAATTTCTATTTCAGTGTTCGTCTCTGACGTAAGGCGACACTTTTATGTCTGTGGTTAGATCTTGTTCATAACGAGGATTATAAGGTAGATTATACCCTTGAGGTGGTGAGTTTTTCTTCTTGGCAGTAGTGATATAGATATCACTTACATCTGGTGTGGCCAAATTTGCGTAATTTAATTTGAGCCTTTTGGTTATATTTTAATATCTTTATCATCGCTTGCTTGGTTATATGTTATGTATATAATACCTATTTTGGTATTTGTTTTCATCCTAATTATCTTAATAAAGGATTACAAAGTGGATAACATTGTTAGATCCACTTAAACTCCAGCAGAGTTTGCAAGAAATATACAACCACCAGAAGTGGTTATGTTTCGTATATCTCATTGTAACTAAATTTTGTTAACCACCAGAAGTGGTATATGCCTATGACCACCAGAAGTGATAATTTAGGCTTTCTGTGGTTACAATTAAAGATAAGCTAGAGAAATATTCTCTATATTACATGCACGCCTCGATTTGCTCCTGAAGTAGTAAATATTTTAAAAGAGGTTGAAGCATCACAATTATTGTGATTAATGCGCGTTCAGATAATTATATTCGATTTCCTGAAGGATGAGAATTTTTTATAAATATTAATCCATTCCCTGAAGTGAATGTGATAATATTAATAAAGTCGTAAATATGAACGTGCTCTTGATGTAAATATATTACAATTCAGCTCCGGAAGAGGTAATATGATTGAGAGAATATATACTCAATTTTTCGTATTTTAATTTGCTCCTGAAGAAGTAACACAATTGAAATTTTCTCCCGAAGCAGGAAAATATTATGAAATTGTGTCTTTCTGTGCGTAGATAAAATAATGAGCTATTCAAAGTTATTTTTGAAGCACATTTTCATTTTCTATAGTGAATGAAGAAATACCACAACTCACCTCCGGAAGAGCTAGAATAACAAATGATATAAATATTATTTTTGTGGCATAAAGATCATTGTAGCACGTACCTGTTGTACGTAAGACATCTTGAAAAATTTTATTAAGTATCATTCTAAGGCAAAAGCATTCTTGTAGAATGCTTTCTACTATAACCACATTAATATATTATGGTTAGTTATTGAGTTCCCCGAAGGAAATAACAACTCGTGTATCTTTCCTTAAAAGATGCAATGACTATGTGGTTGCCGTATTGATACAAAATATTCAGATGTTAATGATATTTCTCCTTGAAGGAGATATTTATCACAAAGTTAGTGGTAGAATTATTAAAATTCTTAATTTTCATCATTTATAAATTTAGAATTAGTTTTATATTGTTCATTTGATTATGATTTTCTCTCATGATACTAGAAGTGTCTGGGCAATATTTGATAGTACAAAATGTATCAACAACTCCTGAAGAGCTAATTGTTGTCTAGAAGACACATGACACTAGTAGTGTCTGGTAAATATTAGATTGTGGATAATAAAGGAAGGCTCTCGAAGAGCTTATATACAAATATGCCATTCATATTATATGATTATGGTCAAAATATATATTGTAATAAACCTGAAGTTTACTAATAGAAATGGCTATCATATTGAGACTATAAATGATTGAAAGATTGAAAATCTTCATGTTTCCACAATCATATGGGGTAAATATGTATGTGAGAAGATACCTGTCTTATTCTTCAAATTTGTACTACATCATGTATCACAATATACCAGAAGTTTACTAATGCAAAAGCAGTCACAGTAAATCAGAAATTTACCGATACAAAAGTAGCCACAGTAAATCAGATGTTTACTGATACAAAAGATTATGCCATAGTAAACCAGAAGTTTACTTAGAGATCGCACATGCCATGATTAACTTGAAGTTTTCATTTGCCATTTTTAAATGAGCTATTTGAGAATTCAGATAAGCATATACTGAAGAACTAGAAGATTCTTCAAGAATTCTCTTGTGTTGCTTGTTCTCATAATAACTTGATTATACCATCTAAAGTTGGGACTAAAATTCCCGAATTCTGGAATATATAAAAGGTGAATATGGGCCCATTCACCTATCATGTGAACCACTTATAGATGCATATATAAGATGGTTACATGTATGTTTATTGTCAACTTGCAGTTTGGCATTTGAAATTGTCTTTCTCAATTAAGAGCATAATTTTCAGATTATGAAATCAAGATAGTTCATCTTGATGATGCTGGTTTATATCAAAGTTAGTTTAGCATCGAATACCTCCTATTAATGGCTAAACAATTGCTTATGATAACAAAGCCTCATGTGTTGGTCTAAGATTTTCTAAATTGCATACAACAACACTTGTATGCATCAAATCAACAAAATATGATAAGTCCTCCCCTCACAATTGATTTAGGATCAGAAACCAAATATTTTTACTATCTAATAACTTTTGATGTGTGGTATATGATTAATTTCTCTACCACAATGCACAAAGATAGATTTTCCAAAGAAGATTGAGGATATGAGTTAGTTTTTCTAACATTTGGGGGATGGAATAAAACAGTTGAAAAATATGCTATATGAATCGAATTATCATTAATATGATCCTCGCTTAGAAGATAATTCAAGTCAAATGCCAGAAGCATTTGCTAATCCAAAATTAAATATCATATTTCAGCTGCAAATGCTCCTATTAAAATTAAAATCCCTGAAGGATAGAGTTTACTGTAAGCATGAAGCATGGTAGATCAATCGGTTCCAAAGGTAACAATCCTTGAAAAGAATAGGAGCAAATGATCAAAATGATCATAATAAGGAGGAAATAAGCTCTGGAAGAGCCCACGACATAACATGAAACTCCAGAAGAAGTTCAGGTACCTGAAAATAAAGAAAGTGATGAGATCTCAACAAGTTATGTCGATTGCGAACTGATACGAAATGATCGTCGGCAATATATTTGATACAATATAGTGCACAATATTATAAAAGATTGTGAGGATCGGACCTGTAGTCCAGACACCTGAAGATGTCATGACATTTAAATGTAAGTCATAACCTATATGACTCATTTGATTAATTCTATATGAAGATCCCTGAAGAATTTAAAATGCCTAAAGCAAATTCAAAATCTCGGAAAATGTATTCAATCAAATTACAAAGATCTTTGTACGGTTTAAAGCAATCTAGGCGCATGTGGTAAATAAGGTTACATAAATGATGTTATTTGTCCATGTATTTTTATAAAAAAAAAATGGCATCAGAATTTGTTATACTTGCTGTTTATGTTGATGACATAAATCTTGTTGGAACTCCAGAAGAGCTCCCAAAGGCAATTGAATATCTTAAGAACGAATTTGAGATGAAAGATCTTGGAAAGACAAAACTTTGTCTTGGTCTGCAAATTCAACATTTAGCAGACAGGATCTTTATCCATCAATCTGCCTATATATAAAGGGTCTTAAAATGCTTTTACATAGAAAAAGCGCACCCATTGAGTACACCAATGATTGTTCGATCACTTGAAGTGAATAAGGACCCGTTCCGACCTCCAGAAGAGGATGAGGAACTCCTTGGTCCTGAAACACCCTATCTTAGTGCAATTGGTGCACTTATGTATCTTGCTAATGCTACAAGGCCTGACATAATATTTTCTGTTAATTTATTAGCAATATATAACTCTTCTCCTACACGGAGACATTGGAATGAGATTAAGCATATATTGCGATATTTAAAGGGAACTCTTGATATGGATTTATTTTATGCTAACAAAGGTAGTGCAGATCTTGTTGGTTATGTAGATGCAGGTCATTTATCTGATCCCCATAAAGCTCGATCTCAAATCGGGTACATGTTTATATGTGGAGGTACTATCATATCATGACGCTCCACAAATCAATCTATTGTTGCTACTTCTTTAAATCATGCTGAGATAATAGCTATTCATGAAGCAAGTAGGGAATGCGTATGGTTGAGATTAGTGATTCATTTCATTTGAGAAAAATATGATTTGGAATGTGAGAAAAGACCCACAATTTTACACGAAGACAATGCTGCATGCATAGCCCAATTGAAGGGAGGATTTATAAAAGGAGATAGAACGAATCACATTTCACCAAAATTATTCTACACACACGATCTTCAGAAAAATGGTGACATTGATGTGCAATAAATCCGTTTAAGTGACAATCCGACAGATTTATTCATTAAATCTTTACCAACTTTAACTTTTGAGAAGATGGTATACAAGATTGGAATGCGGAGACTTAAATATTTGAAACAAGATTTTTATCAGGGGGAGTAAAATATGCAATGTACTCTTTTTTCCTTACTAAGATTTTTTCCCACAGGGTTTTCCTTATAAGGTTTTTAATGAGGCAGCTAGCAATGCGTATTATTAAGTATGTGTACTCTTTTTCCTTCACTAGGATTTTTTCTCACAGGATTTTTTCCTAGTAAGATTTTAATGAGGCACATTATCTTTTAATGAACATCTAAGGGGGAGTGTTATGAAAATAATTATATTGTGGATGTCCATTTATTACTCCGCTATAGATAATTTTCCTGAAGAAGATTATCCATTTAGTACTCTGTTGAAATTTATCTACAAGCAGCTGATGCAGGCAGGTTGCAAGTAGCTCAATGAAATAATTTGCAGCAACTTCTTATTAAACAGGCAGGTTTACAATCAGCTCATGCAGACAACTTACAAGCAGCTAAAGAAAAGCCTTGCAGCTGCTTCCTGAAAAGCCTCGCAGCTGCTTCCTTTCTTCTATAAATAGAGGAGTTTTCAGTTCATTATGAACATAACTTTGAAAGTTGAATAAAATATCAATCTCCCTCTATACTTGTCTTCAGTTTATTTCTTTTATAGTTTTTATTTTATAACAAGTTTCGATTTTTCTATTTAATTAAACTACGTTGAACCATTTCCTTATAATTTCAGAAGAGAGAAAGGTTTGACTTTTTTTTTTATTTTAATAACCGTGGGTCAGCTTACACGTACTAGTTTCACGGATACTTGTAATCTGTTTACCCATAAAACGGTACAGTTTAATTTGTACGTGATTTATAAATAAGTGAATTGATTTGATCCAAAAATAATAGATGAATTCGACAAAAATGTAAGAATTAGCCTTGAAATTGAAATGAATCAGATATCTTAGTCTCGGACACAGAGCTTCCGGAAGCAGTAAGAATAATATAAATAAGCAAGAAAGTAAAATGTTATTGAACTTTGATAGAGTATAATGTATGCTTCTCAGAAAATTCCTCTTTACAATGATTATAGAGCTCACTATTTATAGTTACACCTAGGGAACAAGGTCCTAGGATCAAGTCCCTCTTTAATGACAATTATAAGGGTCATTGAAGAATGTGTAACGGTGGGCAGTGAATGCCATATTCTATGTAACGTATCATGTACGTAATGTTGTAGAATATTCTTTATTGAATGATACCGGATGACGATATTTATTTTGTCTTTATGAGTATCATTTTCTCTGATGACAAGTGAGATCATTGCCTTCGGGTTTGACAATCTTTTGTCTTCGGCTCCACATGTCTCTTTCTCATGCGATCATAAAATATGAACATATTTTACCCTATACAGTCAAGTAACTTTATGCATCAAAACTTGGATAGATGGAAGAAATCACCTAGTATTTTTTTGCCTCCGTTTGATTTAATGCATTAAGAGTATAATATACCGGATATAATTTGTACAATTTTGTCCTTGTTTATAAAGTAAATAAAAAGGAGAAAAATTAAACTAAAAATTATTCTGTCTTTTTAAATAATTTATGCATGTAAAGCTAATTCTTGTTTGAATAATCATAAACATTATGATACGTTGGATTAATGTATCAGTATTGCATACTTTTCAAACAAAATACCAATTGAATGCAGTATGAAAATATTTAATGTTATATTGATATTATTTTAGTGATAAATATACTTCGAAATGTATAATTTTAGACTTTGAATCTAACAAGCTCTCTCTTTCATCTGAAGTGTCTCTTTTTGGTCTTTTATATTCTATTTTTATAGAACAATTATTTGTTCAGGTTCTTAACTCTACTAGTTTCACGGACCAATCACACCAAATTTAGAATTAAGAAATAATTCGAAATTAAATCGTTATTTTCCCAACAAGATAAAAAGGAAGAAAACAAAAATGCAGGAACCATTTTGCTCGATGCAAATACAGTGTGATGTGATCGTGTTTAATGGACCATAAATATGGGTCTATTAAGTCTGTAAAAATAGTACGGACTAGCCAATTTTTGGACTGGTCATTCAAAAATAGTCAGCGTTTGTCAAGTCATTAAAAAATAGCCACTATTTTGCTGCAACAGAGACCGGTCCAGCATAATGTACTGGAGTTCGGTGCACCTGTGTATGAACTTCCAGCATATTATGCTGGAACTCCAACACGCGGAAAGTTCCAGCATAATATACTGGAGATTCGAGCACCTGTGTATGAACTTCCAGCATAATATACTCGACCGATATACTTTGCTGGAATATACTGGAGTTCCAATATACTTTGCTGGAACTCCAGTATAATATATTGGAATTCCAGTATATTATGTTGGAGTATTTTTCGGATTTTGAATAGTGTTTTCGTTCAGATTTATCTTTATATGAAAAGTGACTAAATTTCGATTACTTTTAAAACTGTGACTATTTTTGAATGACCACTTGTAAATCTGACTATTTTTGAATGTCTACCTATTAAGTCTCCACACAGAGGCCCATAAATATTCGCTCAAACAGAAGATTCGGCCCCAAAGCCTTGATCTTTGTCCTAATTTTCATATTTGGAGGCGCTATATGGAGATTTTATATCAAGAACGTCAAATGGTAAATCTTTAAGTTATTTACCATTAAATCATGCATAACGGATCCGTTTGGTGTAAAGTGTAAACACAGAACGTTTTATGAAGATGTCACAACCAAAACCACAGAGCCGTGAAATCGCCTAGCAGAATAGCTCACCAAGCGAATCACTTGATATTGAATTAGGGGCGGATCTAGAGAGTTGTAACAGGTCATGCAAATCGCTTGATACGAGTGAGTATTTCACTGGACCCCATCGTTCACATGACTTTTGAAAAATAGTTCTTTTTTATTTGTCTTTTTTTATATTAATGTACTTATCTTCTGACAACACATCATACAGATACATAACTAGAATTTGAAGTTTGTGGGTTCGAAATTGCAATCCTTTTATATTATTGGTTCTAAATTAATAATTTATATGTATTCAATGAATACATGGATTGGACAAAAACTACTGGGTTCGACCGAACCCATATTCCATACCATATCACATTGTGAACACAGTTATAAGTGTATTTGAAATATTAAATTTCAATTATTGTAGAAATTTATAAACTTTAAATCTGGATCCGCCTAGCAATGAATCTCTTAAAATAACAAAACGGTATCTCAAGATAACGTATCAAAATAAGTCATCCAAAGCCAAAGACTGCTCTCGAATATCATCTAACAATTGCTCATTATGCAGCTAAAGCAACATGACCATCGTACAGATTTAGCGGCCATGGAACAGTGGCGGATCTATGTACTAATTTTAGGTACTTTAGCACCTAATGACTTTTATATAAACTGTGTATAGTTATATAAAAAATATAAGAAAACTGATATAAAATGCTAGCAAGCACCAAGGAACCAAAAAGCTTAATGGGTGCTGTGGTGTTGAGGTTGAAGTAAAGGCGTGTCTGAAGCTAGAGGCTCGAGTTTGATTCCTACTTGACTTGTGAGTAGAAGTCATTTTTTAATTTTTTTTTTTGTTGCGTTCGAATAGTTGTACACTTATATTATGTGATTGATATCAACTTTATGTTAAAGGAAGTGAGCACTAACAATCTTAAAGTCCTGGATTCGGCACTGCCATGGAACATACTATACTGTATGAGTACTTAAACTAATACTACAATAAAAATATCTAAGAGAACAAGAAAGTAAACTATAAGAGAAAATGTGAGGATGTATCTATTGATTAGCTGAATTGATAACCGTCCATAGCTATTACCTAGTGGGACACGAATTAAAAACGATATATTACATGAAACTTTTTTTCAAACTTAATAGTTATTACTAAGATTAGATACATGTAATAATGAACTAATATATAAATATATTTCTCTTATGTACAGATATTTGCAACTATATGTTACGCGAAACTATTTTTTAACTTATTACTAAAACTGAAAAGGGTTAAAAATACCCCTATAGTATTCTAAATGGTTTGTTATCGCGCTCCGTCTATCTTGAGGTTTGAAAATACCCCTGCGACTAACGGAACCATCCGTGGTCCCAACTTTTAATGTATTGTCATGATTTGATTGGGACACGTGGCTATTTGGTCCAGGAGGCATATAACCCGCCCCAAATATCCACCCGCCCAATTTTTTTAGACCACCCATAGTAAAAACACTATTTCTACCTACCCATTCCTTTTACCCCCTTTTTCTTCATCAAAATTAGAGCGGTTCTAATTTTCTTCCTCTTCAAATTTTTCTCTCCTTTCAGGTCGTAATTGTTTTGTTCCACCCCTCTTCTAAACTTGCTTTTGCTTGTAAAAGCTATTCTTTTTTGGTAAGATACAAGCCTACCATGTCTAAGAATTCAATTGCTTCTAATTCGTCGTGTTGAAGTGGTTGGGGGTTGATTGTTAATCATTTTGTGGCTAAGACTCCTATAAATGTTAGACGTAGATTTTACAAATGCCCTCGTTTTGATGAAGAATTGTCATGTGGGCTTTGGAACTGGCGCGACCAAAATATGCCACCACATGTGACAATGGTGATAAGTAACTTGAATAACACACTGAAGTGTGTAGAAGTAGAAAGGAATTTTTTGAAGAAGATGGTGGCTGACTTGGATGATGATGTTTGTCGAGAAAAGCTGAAATTGAAGAACATTGTAGCAGAAATGGAAGGCATAAATTCAGCCAATTTAGCGGCAGTGTCTAAGATGGAGAATAAATTACGAAGGATGAAACTTTTTGTTGTTATTTCGTGGGCTATCTTTATTCAGATTTTAGTGGCTAGGAGTCAGTGCAGTTTGGTTATTATTATTGTCAAGAGCAATGTAATATCCCTTTTGGTTCTTTGATGATCTCTATGTTTGTTTCAGTTTCTTGTATTTTTTATGAATTTGAAGTTATTTTGTTCAAGTTGATATGTACTTGAAATGTGCTTACAAGAAAAATGCCCATATGTTAATAGTATCATTATCTTAACAAGAGAAATGACAATAAAGTTGGCACAAAAAAAGGTTCGACTATGGAGCTTAATTAAAGCTGCAAACATACATTGTTTCTGGAATATTTACCTAACAAACATAGCTATTAGACTAGTAAATATGTGATTGTTGTGTACAAACGCACACGCAAGTATACGTGGTCGACAAGTAATAAAGTAATGAGAAAGTATTGTTCCCACGAGGATTTATGATCAACTATTGTCTAACTTAAACTAGTACGAGTTATTTGTTCAAAAGCTTTTGAGAAAGATAATTGTGGTTTTTACTAACTAAATTACTATGAAGCTAATAAGCAAAGAAGAAGATAAGATCACAAGTAGAGCAAACAAACACGTAGAAAGAATTCAATGAGATGGTAATATTCCGGGGTTATGGGATTAATATCTCTCCTATTGCATTTTTTCGATTGATTTAACCACTTGATTTATATAATTTATTGATTAGCAGGGTTTATTTTGCTCGCGAAGTTCTTTCAACGCTTCGCTCACATATTCAAGCCAACCTAAGACTATATGTATATAGAATCAGAATTAATAAGAACGCATGTATATTTCCTGCAAGAATAACCAAGTAAGGCAACTAGAATATGTCTATCCTAATCGCGAATCTATTCTCCGATGCCCAGATCCAAAAACTTACTCTATTCAATCTTATATGCGATCTATAGTTTTCACTTTCGAGTTCAACTATAAATTTGTAGATAATACTCAATTGTTAGCTACGCAATAGAATAATTAAGTGCAAGATTGAATAAACAAATTAATATGATAAAATCAAGCAATATTATCATCGTCAAACTACAATAGTCAATAACAACCTATAACCCCAGAATAATGAGATTCTTAGCCACGCATGTTCATGACAATACTCACAATATTATTTTTATACATAAAAGCTATGAATACTAGATGGAAGATGGAAGAAGGATGAATTCCGTGCTCCGTTTGTATTTCTTTGCCTTTGCTTGCCTCCAAAATTGACCAACCCTTCACTAATCATGTTTAGGAGTATTTACAGGTTAGGGTCGGAGTCTTCAAGCCCAAATCCAAGTAGAAAATATTTAAAGCATGGACTAGAAAAGGACCAGGCCTCAAAGCTCGTGAGGCCTAGTGTGCAGAGTGCCCTGGAGTGGGCGACACCCACTTTGCCACCTGGTGTACCGCGCCCAGGACCAGGCATCGCCTGGCCTGACGCCTGGTTCTGAAACTTGTTTGATTTTTGCCTTTTCGTACTCTTTTTGTGTATCTTTGACATCCTTGTATGCAACCTTTACGGATTTCCATCCTCCAACTCTCTTACACATAAAAACGACACAATTAAGCTCAAACGTCACACATTTAATCATTAAAAACATTAAATTATAATGCACTAAAAGTGTGATGACCCGATAGGTCATTTATAGTTTATTCTTCATTCTTGTATTTCGAGACCTTGAATAGTTCTATTTAGCCTTTCTCGATTTACGTGCACAGTTCGTGTCCTTTTTCCGGAAGGTTTTTATGAGAAAATTTATGAAAATATAAAATCGCGCCTTAAAACTCATTTGAGTTGACTATGGTTAATGTTTTGTGTAAACGGACTCGAATAAGTATTTTGACGGTCCTGATAGGTCCGTATCGTGATTTGGGACTTGGGCGTATGCCCGAAATCGAATTCGAAAGTTCCTAGCTCGATTTATCATAATTTGTTAAAAACTAGAGGTTTAAAGGTTTAAAAAAATTCATAAGTTTGACCGTAGTTTGACTTTGTTGCTACCAATTTTGGATTTTAGTTCCGAAACTTTGTATAGGTTCACTTCAGTATTTATGACTTGTCTGCAAAATTTGGTGCAAAACGGAGTTGATTTAACGTGATTCGGACGTCTGGTTGAGAAATTGCATGTTCTTAAGTTTCATTGAAAATTTCATTTGTTTTGGTGTCTGATTCATAGATTTAGGTGTTATTTTTGTGTTTTGATAGCGCGAGCGAGTTCGTATGATATTTTTACACTTGTGTGCATGTTTGGTTTGGAGCCCCGAGGGCTCGAGTAAGGTTCAGATAGGTTGCAGATGTTTTTGAACTTAGGAAAAAAATGTTGGTTTAGCTTCTGCTGGTTTCTGGTGCATGCTTCTTCGCGATCGTGAAGATATTCTCGCAATCGCGAGTTGAAACTGGGGAGGAGTTGTTCTTCGCGAACGCGAGGTTCTGGTCGCTAAAGCGAAGTGGAGGGGGGCTTGCCCTTCGCGAACGCGAAGTGTTGTGGGATTCTTGGGGAGCTGGTCTTGTGTTAATTTAGCCTTAACCTGTGTTCTTTTATGGTCGAAAATTAGGGATTTGGGAAGAATTGGAATTTTTTATAAAATTGAGATTTAGACCTCAAATTGAGGTCGGATATTGAAACTAATTACATAATCGGGCTCGGGGTGAATGGGTAAATAGGTTTTAGTCCGAATCTCGGGTTTTGACCAAGTGGGCTCGGGGTTGACTTTTGTTGACTTTTTTAGAAAAAGTATAAAGATCTTAACTTTATATATTGTAATTTATTTTCCTAGCATTATTTGATGTTATTGAGTTGATTTTGGTTAGATTCAATTGGTTTGGAGGCGGATTTTAGAGGAAAGGCCCCGGTAGAGCTTTGATTTGCTTGCGAAGCAAATTTAGTGCTGGGTCTAACCTTGATTTGAGGGAATTAGGAACCCTTGAGCTATGTGCTATGTGAAATTCATGTGTAGCGGCATATATGCGAGGTGACGAGTGTATATACGCCGTCATAATACTTGTTCCCATGCTTTTTCGTATTTCATTAAATATTTTATTCCATGTCTTAACTGTTACATGCTTTAATTGCTTCCTATGCACTAATCTGCTACTTGTCGTTTATTATTCTCATATTAAAATATTAGTTTCTCTCATGCTTCCATGATTTAATTGATACTTGCCTTAATTGACTTACTTGTACCCTTTAGTTGTCATTTATTTGACTTGTCTTGCTGCTTAGTATTAATTTTAGCAATTTTTGATTTGGAACGAGTTTTCCCTTTATGGTTCTGCTTTCATATTCGTTAATCGTAGAGAGTTTTGTGATTCGAGTTGTTGAATTGATTTCATTTATTGATTTGTATTTATGGATCGGGTTTCACGCCGCAACAGGTGGAATAAGGGAGAATTGATATTGATATGGTGGGATCGGGTTGCACGCCGCAACCGGTGGAATAAGGGAGGATTGATATGGTGAAATAATGGAGGATTATGATATTGATTCTTATTATATGGTGGGATCGATTTTACATGTTATTAATGTTATATATATGGTAAAATAAGGGAGGATTGTGTTTGTACGGTGGGATCGGGTTGCGCACTGCAACAGTTTATGTGTTTTGTATTCCTTGTTGTATTGAGTTGGATTTGGTGTTTTCGTATGAGATTCTGAGGATTTGTATCTCTAGTTTTACTGATTTCGAGGATTGAGTTTATTTTCATAAGTTAACTGCCTTACTTTCTTATATTCCTTTCCTGTTATTATCATTATACTGCGTACACATTATTTTAAGTGACCCGCCTTAGCCTCGTCACTACTTCGTTGAGGTTAGGCTCGACACTTATAGAGTACATAGGGTCAGTTGTACTCATACTACACTCTGTACTTCTTGGGAAGACTTTGGAGTCGGTCCCAGCGGTGCTCAGTAGATTGCTCGGATCGGACATATGACGGAGACTTGAGGTACAACTGCTCGGCGTTCACATCACTGAAGTCCCCTTCTACTTTATCCTAGTTGTTTATTTCTTTTCAGATAGTTTTACTTTCATTCAGACCATTATCTGTATTATTTTAGTCGCTCGTGCACTTGTAACACCAGATCTGGGGTTGTATTAGATATTACGGTTGTTATGACTTATCGCACTTTATTTCAGTTCTATTTCAGTATAATTGGTATCAGTTAATTTGTTTTGTTGAAAATGGCTAAAAACTACTCTAATGTTGGCTTGCCTAGCAAGTGAAATGTTAGGTGCTATCACGGTCCCGAGGGTGGAAATTCCGGGTAGTGACAAGTTGGTATCAGAGCACTAGGTTGCCTAGGTCTCACGAGTCACGAGCAAGCTTAGTAGAGTCTGGAGGATCGGTACGGAGACGTCTGTACTTATCTTCCAGAGGCTATGGAGTTTAGGAACAATTTCACTTCTATTCTTCTCTATCTTGCGATTTTATTCTCTCATTGATGATTGACTCTTCTATTCTTGTTCTCTTGCAGATGGCGAGAACACGTACTGCATCTATAGCCGGACAGGAGCTGGAGCCCTAGTGGCAGCTACGATCAGGGGCAGAGGTCGAGGCCGAGGTCGCGCCAGAGGCCGAGGCAGAGGCAGGGCTCAGCCTAGAGCTCGAGCAGTAGCACCCGTAGTGGAGCCTCAGGTGGATTTTGAGGAGGAGGTTCTAGCTCAGACTGTACCTGTCGGACCAGCTGAGGTCCGGGAGAGGTTCATAGCCACTCCAGTGCTTTAGGATGCTCTAGTCCATTTGGTGGGCCTTATCGAGAGTGTGGCCCAAATCGGTACATTCCCGGTGGCACCAGCCATCTCTCGGTCTGGGGGAGGAGCACAGACTCCCGCTACTCACACCTCGAAGCAGGTGGCTCCCTAGTATCAGACTCCAACAGCCCCGCCAGTTGGGGTAGTTCAGCCGGTTGTTGCGGCACAGGCCGGTGATATGCCCGCTTTGTCTTCTGAGGCTATGTTGAGGTTGGATAAGTTTACCAAGCTCTTTCCTGTTCATTTTAGTGGTGCATCTTCTGAGGACCCATATGTATTTTCGGACTATTGCCACGAGGTGTTGCGCAACATGGGTATAGTTGAGACCAATGGGGTCGATTTTACAGTATTTTAGATGACTGGTTCCACCCAGATATGGTGGAGAGATTATATGTTGACTAGACCAGCTGGGTCGCCTGCACTTACCTGGGATCAGTTCTCACAGCTATTTCTAGAGAGGTTCATTCCGGTCACTCTGAGAGAGGAGTACCGCATGCAGTTTGAGTGTCTTCAGCAGGGTAGTATGAATGTCACTCAGTAAGAGACTCGATTTGTGGACCTAACTCACCATGCCACTATCTTGCTTCCTACTGAGAGGGAGAGATTGAGGAGATTTATTGATGGGCTCACTTACACCATCAGGCTTCAGATGGCCAAGGAGACATGAAGCGATATTTTCTTCTAGGAGGCCGTAGATATTGCTAGACATATCCAGTTGCTTCGTGCTCAGGAGAGGGGACAGGTGTCAGATAAGATGCCTCGTCATTCCGGTAGTTTTAGTGGTGCCTCATCTGGAGGTAGGGGTACTTTTGGTAGAGGCCATCCTACCAGACCATTTCATTTAGCGCTTCAGGCATCTCACAGTGCCTCAGGAAGCCTTGGTCCTTATGTGCCTTACTCTGGGCAGCCAGCCTATAGTGCACCATCAGCTCCTATTAGTGCGCCTCTGATCCAGAGCTATCACCGAGGTTATCCGGCCCATTTGGGTTAGCTTCAGCTTCAGCAGCCACAACAGCAGGATGGGTGTTTTGAGTGTGGTGGTATTGGTCACATCAAGAGGTTCTATCCGAGATTATTGGGTGGCATGCCACAACAGAGTTCTCGTTCCATGGTTCTAGCACCGGTTGCTCCACCGCCCGCTCAGCCAGCTAGATGCAGGGGTCAAGCTATTAGAGGTGGAGGTCAGTCCATTAGAGATGGAGGTCAGGACGTTAGAGGTGGAGGCTATCCAGCTAGAGTGTCACGACCCAAACCGAAGTGTCACAACGGGTACCCGGTGTCTTACTCAATCGAGTACCAATGTAACATATCTTTCTTATCGTACTGTCATTGGTAACTGGGCCAACATGGCCACAACACGTAATGTATAACTATAAGTGAGAAAGTACTATATCAATGAACCATCTTTCTTAAAACATGAATACATATGGGCCGTCAAGGCCTCTAACATACTGTACAAAATGAACCTCTGTCTACAAAGCCTCTAAGAATATTTGACATCAAATGGGACAGGGTACCGGCCTACCCATAAGTCCGTAGCAAAATTCTGACACGATGACTCATAGACTCGACTGTACTCTGAATGAGGTGGAGTATCATGGTCATGTGGTACCTTGTATGGCACTAGTCCATAAATACGGGGTATTATAGCTTGGACCGTATTTTATCCCCAAATTGCCAAACTTCGACGAAACTTATTTTCTTCGATTTGCTTACCCTCTCACCTTAACGAATTTACTTATCACTTGTTTGGAATAACATAATACTTATAATCCCAAAGTAATATCATTCCCAAACTTACGTCGATTAACTTACGACGAAACTTTAACGTACGAAAATGCGGGATATAACATGTCATTTTCGAGCTTTTATCAATCTACTTATGGAGTACTTTCACATACAAAAATATGGGGTGTAACATAGAGTCCGTCCTAGAGATGTAGTTCAGAGTGTTGGGGCCCAACCCCGATATTATGCTTTCCTAGCTAGGCCTGAGGCCAAGTCATCTGACGCCGTTATCACAGGTATTGTTTCAGTTTGCCATAGAGATTCTTTAGTTCTATTTGATCCGGGATCTACTTATTCCTATGTGTCATCCTATTTTGCTTCATGTCTGGTTATGCCTCGTGATTCTTTGAGTGCTCTTGTATATGTGTCCACGCCGGTAGGAGATTCTATTATTGTAGATCGTGTTTATCGCTCATGTGTGATTACTATTGGGAGTCTTAAGACTAGCGTCTATCTTCTACTTCTTGATATGGTAGATTTTGATGTTATCTTGAGTATGTATTGGCTATCACCTTATCATGCTATATTGGACTGTCACGCTAAGACGGTGACCTTAGCCATGCCGCAGTTGCCTTGATTGGAGTAAAGAGGGACTCCTAGCCACTCTACCAGTAGAGTTATTTCTTATGTGAAAGCTCGACGTATGGTCGAGAAGGTATGTCTAGTTTATTTGGCCTATGTCTATGATTCTAGTGCGGAGGTTCCTTCTATGGATTCGGTACCAGTTGTTCGTGAGTTTTCAGAGGTGTTTCCTGCAGATCTGTCGGGGATGCCACCCGACAGGGATATTGACTTATGTATTGATTTGGCTCCGGGCACTTAGCCCATTTCTATTCCACCATACAGTATGGCCCTGCCGAAGTTGAAGGAATTGAAGGAGCAGTTGCAAGATTTTCTAGATAAGGGCTTCATTAGACCTAGTGTCTCGCCCTGGGGTGCGCCTGTGTTGTTCGTGAAGAAGAAAGATGGGTCGATGAGGATGTGTATAGACTATCGGCAGTTGAACAAGGTCACTATCAAGAACAAGTATCCGTTGCCAAGGATTGATGACTTATTTGATTAGCTTTAGGGTGCCAAGGTGTTTTTGAAGATTAATTTGAGGTCTGGCTACCATCAGTTGAAGATTAGGGAATATGATGTCCCTAAGATGATTTTTCGGACTCAGTATGGTCATTATGAGTTCCTAGTGATGTTATTTGGGTTGACAAATGCCCCAGCAACATTTATGGATTTGATAAACCGGGTGTTCAAGCCCTATTTGGATTCTTTTGTGATTGTATTCATTAATGATATCTTGATCTACTCCCGTAGTCGAGTGGAGCATGAGCAACATCTTCAGATTGTACTTCAGACTTTGAGAGATAGCCAGTTATATGCCAACTTTTCAAAGTGCGAGTTTTGGTTGGACTTAGTCGCCTTTTGGGGGGATGTTGTATCGGCAGAGGGCATAAAGGTGGATCCTAAGAAGATTGAGGCAATTCAGAACTGGCTCAGACCTACTTCAGCTACAGAGATCCGGAGTTTCCTGGGTTTGGCAGATTATTATCACCGGTTCGTGGAGCGGTTTTTATCCATAGCAGCCCCATTGACTAGATTACCCAGAAGGGTGCCCCATTCACATGATCGGATGAGTGTGAGTTGAGCTTTCAGAAGCTCAAGACTGCTTTGACTACGGCGCCAATGTTGGTGTTGCCCACAGGTTCAGGATCCTACACCGTGTATTGTGATGCATCTCGTATTGGGCTCGATGCAGTATTGATGTAGGATGGCAGGGTGATTGCATACGCATCGCGGCAGTTGAAGGTTCATGCGAAGAATTACCTTGTTCATGACTTAGAGTTGGCAGCCATTATTCATACGCTGAAGATTTGGAGGCACTATCTTTACGGCGTATTGTGTGAGGTATTCACGGATCATCGGAGTCTACAGTATTTGTTCAAGCAGAAGGATCTCAATTTGAGGTAGAGGAGGTGGTTGGAGCTGTTGAAAGACTATGATATCACCATTTTGTATCATTCCGGGAAGACTAATGTGGTGGCCGATGCCTTAAGCAGAAAAGCTGTGAGTATGGGTAGCCTTGCGCATATTTCGGTTGGTGAGAGGCCGCTTGCTGTAGATGTTCAGGCTTTAGCCAATCAGTTCGTGAGGTTAGATGTTTCAGATCCCAGTCATGTTTTAGCTTGCACAGTCGCTTGGTCTTCCTTATTTGAGCGCATCAGAGAGCGTCAGTATGATGATCCCCATTTGCTTGTCCTTAAGGACACGGTGTGGCACGGTGGTGCCAAGAAGGTTACTGTTGGAGATGATGAGGTTTTGAGGATGCAGGGTAGCATTTGTGTGCCCAATGTGGACGGGCTTCGTAAGTTGATTCTTGAGGAGGCCCACAGTTCCCGGTGTTCTATTCATCCAAGTGAAGCCAAGATGTATCAATACTTGTGGCAGCATTATTGGTGGATAAGGATGAAGAAGGATATAGTTGCATAGGTAGCTCGGTGTCTAAATTGTCAGCAAGTAAAGTACGAGCATCAGAGGCCTGGTGTTTTGCCTCAGAAGCTAGAGATTCCTGAGTGGAAGTGGGAGCGTATCACTATGGATTTTGTTGTTGGACTCCCATAGACTCATAAGAAGTTCGACGCGATGTGGGTCATTATGGATAGGTTGACCAAGTCGGCACAATTCATTCCAGTGGTAGTCACCAATTCTTCAGAGCGGTTAGCTGAGATCTCATCCGCGTGATCGTTCATCTTCACGGTGTGCCCGTGTCTATCATTTCTGATCGAGGTACGCAGTTCATCTCACACTTCTGGAGGGACGTACAACGTGAGTTGATGATGGTAGGCTATAATCATGTGTTTTAGCCGCTTATTGCACTCTAATTTACTGCACTTTTATTGTGTTTGAGCTTTAATCGCTAGTGTTTTGTTCTTATTGCTTATTTCATGCCTTATAGGAGTGATTCTGAGTGATGTAGATGTCATGGAGCTAATTCGAGCTATTTGGAGCTTTGAAGTCTGAGTAAAACCCACGGGATTAAGCTAGGATTGCATTTGGGGGTCGAGGACCAAGTCTGGACATCAAAAATCGAGTTTTGAAATTCAATCTGAGAGAAGTCCACATGCCGTAACTGCCTAATTTCTGCTGCCAGTCAAATTACACACTCTCTGAAGATCCCCACTGCTGCCCCGTATGGCACGTCGCCCCATGCGGCGCGCCTGTGCATTCTTTACAGAGCCACAATCCAATTTCGGCTAGGAGAAGGTGGTTTCATTTGGGCCCGACCCTACTTGGTATAAATACATGTAAAAACATTATTTTGGGGACTTTTGACACATCTTAGACCTAAGGAAGCTAAGGAGAAGGTGGAGAAGCAAAAGCCCAAGGATTTCATCATTCAATCCTCACTCAAGACACGAGTTTGGATCGTTTTCTGTTTTCCTTTAACTTAAACATATTTGTGATGAATTGCTCCATATCTATGGAGTAGTTCTCTTTAGGATTTGATGGATTTGGTGTATTGATGATTGTTTGTGGATTATAACTCTAGTTTTATGTATTGAATCATTTTGGATGATTTAATCGTTGCATCTATATTCACTTGTTCAGTAATCGAGAGAGGAATAACTTGTGATATCTTTGCATTCTACTTTGTTGGTTGAATTCATTAATTCTTCTTAGAAATCGGAAGAAGCTAGTTGCATTGTTGATTAAACCTAATTAGGAGGATAATCGAGAGAGGTTCTCCTAAAGACCAATCCACTACGAATTCTTGCATATATTCACCGAGATTAAATTGGTTCATCGTGTGAGGTTGAGACTTAATCGAGAGAGGAGTTTCTACTAAACAGTTGAACTAATAATTGAGTGAATTCGAAAGACTCACTTGAACATTAGATGTGAATTATCTAGAGTTAGATCCCAAACAAGTATCTTGCACCTATCCTATCAAAACCCTGCTTTCTCCCATTGATAACCTTCTTTGCTCATTACTTGCGTCGATTGTCATTAGCCAATAGTTTAGACTCTTAGTTAATTTTAGTATTAATCACAAAACTCTAAATTGTTGATCATCTTGGATAGCAATCTAGCTACAAACTATGATAATTCTGTTTAACTCTAATCCCTGTGGATACGATATTATATTTTACTATATTCGACTAGCAAGCATATTTAAGTGTGTGTTTTGCGCTCGTCAAATTTTGGCGCCGCTGCCGGGGATTTGCAATTAATAGTGTTCGAAATATTTTGCAGTGCTAATTCAAGAATTTTTATTTTTATTTTATTTTTCTCTTTTTACGTTTAGTGGTCTTTAACTGTGCGCAAGCTACAGGTTAGATTGGTGCATGACTCGATCTTCTGGGAAAGAATTGCTACCTTACAAACCAGAGATAGAAAAACAACTACGACCACCGAGGAAGGAAAGAACTCTCCTCGAGAATACAGAGAAGGTTGGGCAATCCTCAACCAAAGAAACTATGGTTGGATATGATGATAATGTGGATTTGGCTGCAAGAGAGGCAGCCCAACAACGAGAAAAAGCTGCACGAGATGCTGAGGAAGCAACTCTTCGAAATGCACAACTTGTCTAAGAAGAAGAGAGGGGTCGGAGAATTGCCCAAAATCAACCCTTGGCAGCAGATCAGTTCGTAAATATTGCCCTCGGTGCTGGGAGACCGCTTGGTGATTATGCTAGACCAGTCTACAACCAAGGATTATCAAGTATTAGACCACCTCCACTTGCAGCTAACAACTTCGAGTTGAAGCAAGGGTTGCTCCAAACCCTTCAAAACTGTTGTGTCTTAAGAGGAAAGCCAAACGAAGATCCAAACAACCATCTAATGGACTTCGAGGAGATTATGAATACCTTTCAATATAATGGTGTGTCACAAGATGCAGTTTATTTAAGGACATTCCCCTTCACACTCAAAGATGATGCTAAGTAGTGGTTTCGAAACTTGCCCCAAGGATCAATTAGAACATGGGAGGAGATGACCAGAACATTTCTTGATAAATATTTCTCGTCATCTAAAACAGGCAAGTTTAGAAGAGAAATTCATAACTTCTGCCAGAAAGATACTGAAACCATGTTTGAAGCTTGGGAGAGGTTTAAGGAATTTGTTCGAAAGTGTCAACATAGTAGAATTGAACTCTGGATGCAACTCTAGGATTTTTGGGATGGATTGACACCGGCCTCACGTAGAACATTGAGTAATGCAGCTGCAGGCCCGTTGATGAAAAAGACTCCAGAGGAGATAGTCACAATTCTAGATGAGTTATCTGAAGATGCAAATCAGTGGCCCTAGAGTGCTGAAAGAAGAAGATCAACTGGTGTTCACCAAGTTGATGCTAACACATCTATGCAGGTACAACTTGATGTGATGGACAAAGAAATACGGAGGTTGACCTTAGCTTCGATACAAAGTGAACCTCATGCATCATCTGATATTTGTGGAAGAGGACACCTTACTCATGAGTGTCAAGCCTCAACTGAGGAAGTGAATGCTATGGGGAATTATAACTTCAATGCAATGGTCAGAAGCACCCCGATTTTTCATGGAGTTCACCTGGGGGGGGGGACTACAAATGCATGGCAACAAAACAACCCAGATTTCAGGGACAAGGAGCTCTATGCTTCCAAAATCAGCAGAGGCAGTAGTTTCAGCCTCAACAATCCATTCGGCCTGGTTTAGAAGATATGGTGAAAGCCTTCATTGTCAAGACAAATGAGAGGCTAGATGCTCATGGGACAGCAATTCGAAATCTAGAAAAGCAAGTGGGACAAACTGTAACTATATTGTCTGAGAGGATTCCAGAAATTCTCCCAGCTGATACTGAGAGAAATCCCAAAGAAATGGTGAACGCTCTGACCTTGAGAAGAGGGCAAGTGTTGAAGGATCCCACTCCAATCTAAAAAGAGGTGGTACCTAAAAAAGAAAGTGGGGAGCAACTGAAAAATGAAGTAGATAAGAAGAAGAAAGGCAAGAAGGGAGCTGAGAAGAAGAAGAAGGAGGAAACTTCAAGAAGGGAGGAATCCAATGAAGAGAGCAAGCACGTGCCTGCTCTACCTTTTCCCCAAAAGCTATACAGAGAAAAGTTGGACAAGCAGTTTGAGAGATTTCTGGATATGCTGAGACAGGTTAATGTAAACTTACCATTCACGGAAATGCTCTCAGAAATGCCAGCTTATGCCAAATTCTTGAAGGAGATCCTTACAAAGAGGAGGAAGATAGAAGAGACATTGGTCGAGCTCACAGAGCATTGCAGTGCAATCTTACAAAACAAACTCCCACAAAAGTGTGGAGATCCAGGGAGTTTTACTATACCTTGCTCTTTAGGCTCTATTAGGTTTGATAAATCTTTATGTGATTATGGTGCCTCAATTAATCTAATGCCCTTGTCTATTTACAGGAAGCTGGAGAATGATATTGGAGAGATAAGGTCAGCACCAATATCCTTGCAGCTGGCCGACCAAACGACTTTAATACCTGAGGGGATAGTGGAAGATGTTTTGGTTTGGGTAGATAAGTTCGTATTTCTTATAGATTTTATAGTGGTGAAGATGGTAGAGAACAAGGAGGTCCCCTCATCCTAGGAAGACCATTCTTAGCAATGGGTAGAGCTATATTAGATATACATGAAAGAAGACTTATGCTTAGAGTAGGTGAGGAGACCGTAACTTTCGAGATGAATGAAGAAACGGGGGTGAAAAAGGAGAAGCCAACTGCAAGTGTTGAGTGGAAAGTGAAGAGTTCAAAAGAGAAGGCCAGTGATAGAAAAAGATAAGTGTGGGGTGTACCCCAAAAAGGCTGAGAAGAAGCTGTCTGCATGGATGTGTGCATTAGTTCGGGCGCGTGGAATAAAGCCCGACTTCGACTCAGACTCCGACTAGAGATTCAGGAAAGTTTCCTTTATATTATGCTTTTTAATTGTGTGTCATGGGGACATGCCACAACTTAAAGTGTGTGGTGAGGGACAATTGTATGTTGTATGTATGTATATTAGTTCCTTTTTGTTAGTTTTAGTAGTTAGAGATAGAAACAAATTTGAAAGAAAAAACATAAATTTTTTAAAATTTTCAATTTTTCCCGACGATGGATATCATTCGACAGGTTTCTTGAAGGATTTAAGTCGAAAGAAAAAGACAAAAAGATTTTCTTTTGCTCGGTAGTGTATTAATTCTCCATTAGTTTTTCTTTGTGCTGCGGTTCTTTTCCAAGGATTTTGGTTGAACGAGGTGTAGTTAGTTTTTTTTATTTTGTTAGGAGTAGGAAACCTTGTGCTGTGATTTGTTTTGAAAGCAATATCTCTTGACTCCATTATACCTTGAGAATAGTGAGTGCTCTAGTGTGGCGCTTAGTCTCAGTTTTTGACTCTTGTATAAGTACCTTAAATTGTATGATCTTAACTTTGCTTAACTGCTTTGACTAGAGTGTCTTGATGAGTCCAATCTTGAGTGAGTTATGTGCCATGTGTGTGTGAGGTTTTGTGTTATTCTGTGCATTGCATTTGATGTCCAGAACTTGCCCCATGTATTTGCAAAGTGAAATAGTAGTTTTGTTCAGCCTTGGAAGAGATATAGGCGTTTCTTTGTTGAGCCTGTTATATGTGTTTACCCGCCTAATTGTTATGTATCTTAGTTAATCCCGTTGGGCCTGTAATCCTGTTTCTTTGGCAACCACATTACAAGCCTTACCCATTTGTTTGCATTGACCATCTATTTGAACCTTTTCACCTCTCGTGAACACTTGAATTGTTATGAACTTTGTAAAAGTTGAAGTGTGGGGTGGTTGTTTTGGCTTATGAGTGGAACTAATGAAAACAGGAGAAAGGTGCACTGTATTGAAAAAGTAAGAGCCACTTGAATTGAAAAAAGAAAAGAAAAAAATAGTTGTATTGTTGCAATTATTCCTTGATAGTGGTAACTCTTGATATAATTATGCTTAAAGAAGTAGGGAGTTAATGCATATTGATGTGAAGGTGGAGTATGGTTTGACATAAGTGCGCGGTTTTGAAAGGTAAATTATATGTATTAAAGTGCTTAGGGAGCTGTAGTCAATCTTATATCTAAATGTATCCTACCGTCTCGCAGCCTACATTACAACCAATTAAAGTCCTATTTGATCCTTGACTGAATGAACTCAATTAGTATAGTAGTACACTATGGGCAAACATATGGTGCATCTTTTGTGGCATATGAATTGTTGTTTCTGAGAGGGAGCGAATTCTTTCTATCTTTAGTTCCTAATTGTTCTTAAACTTTATTATGCGGGGAACGACTCTCTATTGTTGTGTGAGAGCACTTGATTCATGAAGGAAAGGTAATGTCATAGACCTATGTGTTAGAGTAAGTGAGCGAATTGTGAATGATACGTGGTGCTTTTGATTCAAATCTTGAGGCAAGGATGTTACACTATTGTGCTTAGTCTATTTTAAATATTCTTGGTGTAATGAGTTAAGAGAGTTGTTTAAAAATATCGTGTCTATATAAAGTATAGTTTGATTGCTCGAGGACGAGCAATGATTTAAGTGTGGGGTATTGATGGTAGGCTATAATCTCGTGTTTTAGTTGCTTATTACGCTCTAATTTACTGCACTTTTATTGTGTTTGAGCTTTAATCTCTAGTGTTTTGTACTTAATGCATGTTTTATGCCTTGTAGAAGTAATTCCGAGTGATGTAGATGTTATGGAGCTAATTTGAGCTATTTGGAACTTTGAAGTCTGAGTAAAAGCCTAAGGGATTAAGCCGGGATCGCGTTCGGGGGTCGAGGACCAAGTCAGGACATCAAAAATCGAGATTTGAAATTCACTTTGAGAGAAGTCCACAGCCGAGGCGCGTGGTGTGCCGCGGCTGCCCAATTTCTGTTGCTAGTCAAATTACACACTCTCTGAAGATCCCCACTTCTGCCCCGTCTGGCGCGTCGCCCCATGCGGCACGGTTGTGCTTTTTTTTATAGAGCCACAATCCAATTTTGACTAGGAAAAAGTGGTTTCGTTTGGGCCCAACCCTATTTGGTATAAATACATGTAAAAACGCTATTTTTGGGACTTTTGACACATCTTATACCTAAGGAAGCTAAGGAGAAGGCGGAGAAGAAAAAGCACAAGTATTTCATCATTCAATCCTCACTCAAGACATGAGTTTGGATCGTTTTATGTTTACCTTTAACTTAAACATATTTGTGATGAATTGCTCCATATATATGGAGTAGTTCTCTTTAGGGTTTGATGGATTTGGTGTATTGATGATTGTTTGTGGATTATAACTCAAGTTTTATGTATTGAATCATTTTGGATGATTTAATCGTTGCATCTATATTCACTTGTTCAGTAATTGAGAGAGGCATAACTTGTGATATCTTTGCATTCTACTTTGTTGGTTGAATTCATTAATTCTTATTAGTAATCGGAAGAGGCTAGTTGCATTGTTGATTAAACCTAATTAGGAGGATAATCTAGAGAGGTTCTCCTAAAGACCAATCCACTACGAATTCTTGCATATATTCACCGAGCTTAAATTGGTTCATCGTGTGAGGTTGAGTCTTAATCGAGAGAGGAGTTTCTACTAAATAGTTGAACTAATAATTGAGTGAATTCGAAAGACTCACTTGAACATTAGATGTGAATTATCTAGAGTTAGATCCCAAACAAGTATCTTGCACCTATCCTATCAAAACCCTGTTTTCTCCCATTGATAACCTTCTTTGCTCATTACTTGCGTCGATTGTCATTAGCCAATAGTTTAGACTCTTAGTTAATTTTAGTATTAATCACAAAACTCTAAATTGTTGATCATCTTGGATAGCAATCTAGCTACAAACTACGATAATTCTGTTTAACTCCAATCCCTGTGGATACGATATTATATTTTACTATATTCGACTAGCAAGCATATTTAAGTGTGTGTTTTGCGCTCGTCAAATTTTGGCGCCGCTGCCGGGGATTTGCAATTAATAGTGTTCGAAATAGTTTGCAGTGCTAATTCAGGAATTTTTATTTTTATTTTATTTTTCTCTTTTTACGTTTAGTGTTCTTTAACTGTGCGCAAGCTACAGGTTAGATTGGTGCATGACTTGATCTTCTGGGAAAGAATTGCTACCTTACAAACCAGAGATAGAAAAACAACTACGACCACCGAGGAAGGAAAGAACTCTCCTCGAGAATACAGAGAAGGTTGGGCAATCCTCAACCAAAGAAACTATGGTTGGATATGATGATAATGTGGATTTGGCTGCAAGAGAGGCAGCCCAACAACGAGAAAAAGCTGCACGAGATGCTGAGGAAGCAACTCTTCGAAATGCACAACTTGTCTAAGAAGAAGAGAGGGGTCGGAGAATTGCCCAAAATCAACCCTTGGCAGTAGATCAGTTCGTAAATATTGCCCTCGGTGCTGGGAGACCGCTTGGTGATTATGCTAGACCGGTCTACAACCAAGGATTATCAAGTATTAGACCACCTCCAGTTGCAGCTAACAACTTCGAGTTGAAGCAAGGGTTGCTCCAAACCCTTCAAAACTGTTGTGTCTTAAGAGGAAAGCCAAACGAAGATCCAAACAACCATCTAATGGACTTCGAGGAGATTATGAATACCTTTCAATATAATGGTGTGTCACAAGATGCAGTTTATTTAAGGACATTCCCCTTCACACTCAAAGATGATGCTAAGTAGTGGTTTCGAAACTTGCCCCAAGGATCAATTAGAACATGGGAGGAGATGACCAGAACATTTCTTGATAAATATTTCTCGTCATCTAAAACAGGCAAGTTTAGAAGAGAAATTCATAACTTCTGCCAGAAAGATACTGAAACCATGTTTGAAGCTTGGGAGAGGTTTAAGGAATTTGTTCGAAAGTGTCAACATAGTAGAATTGAACTCTGGATGCAACTCTAGGATTTTTGGGATGGATTGACACCGGCCTCACGTAGAACATTGAGTAATGCAGCTGCAGGCCCGTTGATGAAAAAGACTCCAGAGGAGATAGTCACAATTCTAGATGAGTTATCTGAAGATGCAAATCAGTGGCCCTAGAGTGCTGAAAGAAGAAGATCAACTAGTGTTCACCAATTTTGATGGATTTGGTGTATTGATGATTGTTTGTGGATTATAACTCTAGTTTTATGTATTGAATCGTTTTGGATGATTTAATCGTTGCATCTATATTCACTTGTTCATGTAATCGAGAGATGCATAACTTGTGATATCTTTGCATTCTACTTTGTTGGTTGAATTCATTAATTCTTCTTAGTAATCGGAAGAGGCTAGTTGAATTTTTGATTAAAGCTAGTTAGAAGGATAATCGAGAGAGGTTATCCTAAAGACCAATCCATTACGAATTCTTGCATATATTCACCGAGCTTAAATTGGTTCATCATGGAGGTTGAGGCTTAATCGAGAGAGGAGTTTCTATTAAATAGTTGAACTAATAATTGAGTGAATTCGAAAGACTCACTTGAATATTAGATGTGAATTATCTAGATTTAGATTCCAAATAAGTATCTTGCACCTATCCTATCAAAACCCTATTTTCTCCCATTGATAACCTTCTTTGCTCATTACTAGTGTCGATTGTCATTAGCCAATAGTTTAGACTCTTAGTTAATTTTAGTATTAATCACAAAACTCTAAATTATTGATCATCTTGGATAGCAATCTAGCTACAAACTACGATAATACTATTTAACTCCAATCCCTGTGGATACAGTATTATATTTTACTATATTCGACTAGGGAGCATATTTAAGTGTGTGTTTTGCGCTCGTCAAATTTTGCATGTAGGTTGAGTTGAGTACAACATTTCATCCCAGACGGACGGATAGTCCGAGCGCACTATTTAGGTATTGGAGGATATGATTCGCGCTTGCGTTATAAATTTCGGGCTTGAGTACAACATTTCATCCCAAACGGACGAGTAGCTGTTGTTGCCGCTTGCGGAGTTTGCCCACAACAACAGCTACCCGTCGAGCATTCAAATGGGTAGCTATGAGGCATTATATGGGAGGCGGTGCCATTCGCCAGTTGGATGGTTTGAGCCGGGGGAGGCTCGGTTGTTGGGTACAGATTTGGTACAAGATGCCTTGGACAAGGTCAAGATTATTCAGGATCGACTTTGCACCGCTCAGTCTAGGCAGAAGAGCTATGTCGATCGTAGAGTTCGTGATGTTGCATTCATGATTGGAGAGAGGGTATTGCTTCGGGTTTCACCCATGAAGGGTGTGATGAGGTCCGGAAAGAATGACAAGTTGAGCCCTAGGTTCATTAGACCCTTTGAGATTCTTGAAAGAGTGGGTGAGGTAGCCTACAATCTCGCATTGCCACCTAGTTTATCAGCAGTCCATCCGGTGTTCCATGTGTCCATGCTCTGAAAGTATCACGGTGATCCTTCCCATGTGTTAAATTTAGCTCAGTCCAATTGGACAAGGATTTGACTTATGAGGAGGAGCCGGTGGCAATTCTAGCCCGGCAAGCCCGACAGTTGAGGTCTAAGAGTTATCCTTCAGCTCGAGTATAGTGGAGAGGTCAGCCGATCGAGGCATCTATGTGGGAGTCTGAGTCGGACATGCGGAGTAGATATCCACACCTTTTCACCAGTCCAGGTACCTTTCTATGTCCGTTCGAGGACGATCATTTGTTTTAGAGGTAGAGAATGTGCTGACCTGATAGGTCATTTATAGTTTTACCCTTTATTCTGTGTTCTGAGACTTCGAATAGCTCCGTTTAGCCTTCCTCAATTTGCGTGCCTAGTCCGTATCCTTTTTCCGGGAGGTTTTTAAGAGAAATTTTATGAAAATGTGAAATCGTGCCTTAAAACTCATTTGAGTTGACTACGGTCAACGTTTTGTATAAACAGACCCGGATCAGTATTTTGACGGTCCCAGTGGGTCCGTATTGTGATTTGGGACTTGAGCGTATGCCCGAAATCGAATTCGGAATTCTCTAGCTCGATTTATCATAATTTGTTGAAAACTAGAGGTTTAAAGGTTTAAAAAAACTCATAAGTTTGACCGTAGTTTGACTTTTGTTGCTACCAGATTTGAATTTCGGTTTTGAAACTTGGCATAGGTTCGTTTCAGTATTTAGGACTTGTTTACAAAATTTGGTGCAAAACAGAGTTGATTTGACGTGATTCGGACGCCCGGTTGAGAAATTGCATGTTCTTAAGTTTTATTGAAAATTTCATTCATTTTGGTGTCCATTTCATAGTTCTAGGTGTTATTTTGGTATTTTGATCGCCTGAGCGAGTTTGTATGATGTTTTTACACTTGTGTGCATGTTTGGTTTGGATCCCTGAGGGCTCGGGTGAGTTTCGTATTGGTTGCGGATGTTTTTAAACTTAGGAAAAAAATTCTGGTTTAGCTTCTGCTAGTTTCTGGTACATGCTTCTTCGTGATTGCGAAGATACTCCCGCAATTGGGAAGAGTAGTTTGGGACTGGTGAGGAGTTGTTCTTCGCGAACGCGAGGTTCTGGTCACAAACACGAAGTGGAAGGGGGCTTGCCCTTCCCGAATGCGACTGTTCCTCTGTGAACATGAAGTGTTGTGGGATTCTAGGGAGCTGGGCTTGTGTTCTTCGCGAACGCGATCATTGGGTCGTGAACGCGATGGCCAGGGGGAAAAGCCATCGCGAACACGAGGAACATTTCGCGAACGCAAAGACCAATTGGGTCGTTGTGCATCGTGAACGTGGCAGGCCCTTCGCGAACACGAAGAAAGCCTGCCGCTCAGACCTAAAAATATTTCAGACGCGAGATTTCACCCATTTTTCACCATACTTCCATTAGAGCTCGGCCTAGAGGAGATATGGAGGAGAAATTTCATCACTATTTCATTGGTTAGTGTGGTTTAATTGTTTCTTCCATTTCCATCAACACCCATTAATTTCTAGCCTTAACCTATGTTCTTTCATGGTAGAAAATTAGGGATTTGGAAATAATTGGGGGAGGGGGGGGGTTGTAAAATTGAGATTCAGACTTCAAATTGAGGTTGGATTTCGAAACTAATTACATAATCGGCTCAGGGGTGAATGGATAAATGAGTTTTGGTCAGAATCTCGGGTTTTGACCAAGCACGCCTGGGATTGACTTTTGTTGTCTTTTTGGAAAAAGTGTAAAGATCCTAACTTTATGTATTGTAATTGATTTCCCTAGCATTATTGATGTTATTGAGTCAATTTTGGTTAGATTCGAATGGTTTGGAGACGGATTTTAGAGAAAAGGCCCCGGTAGAGCTTTTTTTTTGCTTGCGGAGCGAGGTAAGTATTGGGTCTAACCTTGATTTGAGGGAATTAGGAACCCTTGAGCTATGTGCTATGTGAAATTCATGTGTATCAGCATATATGCAAGGTGACGAGTGTATATGCGCCGTCAAAATACTTGTTCCCATGCTTTTCCGTATTTCGTTAATTATTTTATTCCATGTCTTAACTGTTACATAGTTTAATTGCTTCCCATGCCTTAATCTGCTACTTGTCATTTATTATTCTCGTATTAAAATGTTAGTTTCTCATATGCTTCCATGATTTAATTGATACTTGCCTTAATTGACTTACTTGTTCCCTTTAGTTGTCATTTATTTGACTTGTCTTGCTGCTTAGTATTAATTTTAGCAATTCTTGATTTGGAACGAGTTTTCCCTTTATGATTCTGCTTTCATATTCGTTAATCGTAGAGATTCTTGTGATTCAAGTTGTTGAATTGATTTTATTTATTGATTTGTGTTTATGGATCGGGTTGCACGCCGTAACAGGTGGAATAAGGGAGAATTGATATTGATATGGTGGGATCGGGTTGCACGCTGCAGTAGATGGAATAAGGGAGGATTATGATATTGATTCTGATTATATGGTGGGATCGGGTTGCGTGCCACAACGAATTTTACTTGTTATTATTATTACTGATATGGTAAAATAAGGGAGGATTGTGTTTGTACGGTGGGATCGGGTTGCGCGCCACTATGGTTTATGTGTTTTGTATTCCTTGTTGTATTGAGTTGGCTTCGGTGTTTTCCTACGAGATTTTGAGGATTTGTATCTCTATTTTTAAATATTTCGAGGATTGAGTTTACTTTCATAAGTTAACTGCCTTACTTTCCTGTATTCCTTTCCTGTTATTTTTATTATACTGCGTACACGTTATTGTAAGTGACCCACCTTAGCCTCATCACTATTTCGTCGAGGTAAGGATCGACACTTACAAAGTACATGGGGTCGGTTGTACTCATACTACACTCTGCACTTCTTGTACAGATTTTGGAGTCGATCCCAGTGGCACTCAGTAAATTGCTCGGATCGGACATCTGACAGAGACTTGAGGTACAACTGCTTGGCATTCGTAGACCTGAAGTCCCCTTTTACTTTATCCTAGCTATTTTATTTTTTTCAGACATGTTTACTTTCATTCAGACCATTATCTATATTATTCTAGTCGCTCGTGCACTTGTGACACCAGATCTGGGGTTGTATTAGATATTGTCGTTGTTATGACTTTTCACACTTTATTTTAGTTCTATTTCAGTATAATTGGTATCAGTTAATTTGTTTTGTTGAAAATGGCTAAAAACTACTCTAACGTTGGTTTGCCTAGCAAGTGAAATGTTAGACGCCATCACGGTCCTGAGGGTAGGAATTCCGGGTCTTGACAAAAAGTATCATCGACACTTACTATTGGTCCAATAAGATAGCTACAATAAGAAGTAAACAGATATGGGGCAGAGTAAACAAACGAAATAAACAATTGTAAATACGTGATACAATTCTCCTCTCTACGATAGACTCAAACTCTCAATTAGCAATTACCTCCTCAACCGGAGCATATATATATATATATATATAATGGACCTCACCAAATATGTCGTCATAACTCAAATCAGGAAGACTCATAGATACACTAACTTCTTGTCAAATATTACGCACGATTCCATGAGAGTATTTTATAGAAATACCGAGGTGTACGGCCCGATCCCATCATAATTTGTGCACTGTCGAGGGTCAAATGGCACAAACCATAGATGTATCTATTATACTGCAGAGGTGAATGGTCCTCTCCCACTATAGTGTGGTACATAATCATGCCAAGGTGAACGACCCGATCCCATTAGAATAAGAAGCTTTAACGGGTCCTTGACCCCACTCACGAATAAACATATGAGCTATAATTTTAAGGAAAACCTTTCGATGAAAATGCATAGCACGGGAGAAATCTGTTAGAGGAACACAATTATTCTGCGGCTAATCGTGAATCTCGTCAAATCTCTACAATAGCAAGTCTATCACTCTACGTGTATCTAGTCTCAAGCCGTAATGTGAAATAAAGGAATTAAATGAGAAAGGATAACCCCTATAATACAAGTATAGCATGGTGTGAACCTAAGTCTACCCGGACAATAACATGAATCTAGCTACGTACGGACTCTCGTCACCTCGTGCGTACATAGCACCCGCAACTAGTAGCACATAACAATTACACCACCTAGGGGTAAATTCCCCCTCACTGAGTTAGACATGAGACTTACCTTACTCCGAAATTCTATAACCGGCTCTAAAGCCTCTCTAACACCTCAAACCGATGCCCGTCGCTCCAAAATTAGTCAAACAATGTGCGAACCAATAAAAATAAACTTTAATACCCATAATTAATCAATTTGTAATAATTTCCAACTCCGCTCGAAAAATCAATAAAGTCAACCCGCAGGCCCACGTGCCCGAATTTCGAAATTGTTCGAAGATAAATATTACCCATAACATTACTAACTCAAATACATAATTTATTCCCAATCCCATGCCCAAATTCGTGGTCAAAATCCAACAATACCAATTTCTAGGTTAATTTCCACTAGCTTTCCATGAATTTCCATGTTTAAATCCATATATATACAATGTATTTAACTTGAAATAGGTGGGAATCACTTACCTTGTGATTGACACTGAAAATTGTGGCTCCAAAATCGCTCCTAGGTCGTCTCCCATGGAGGAAATGAAATGAAAATGGCCAAACTCCCGTTTATAAAACCACACTGCCCAGTCCGACCTCCTTCGCGAACGCGGCAAGTCCCTCGCGTTCGCGAAGCACAACCAGCTCCTGCCTTCCAGTTCCTCTACATGAACGCAAGATAGGGCCCGCGAACGCGAAGCTTCACCAGCTTACCCATCGCGGACATGGACGTCCTTTCACGAACGCGAAGACCAATCTCCCCTGCCAGGCCAGCTCCTCCTACGCGAACGCGACTAGGCCTCCGAGAACGCGGAGCATAACTGTCCAACCCTTCGCGAACATGAATGCCTTATCGCGAATGCGTAGAACAAAAGGGTCCCCAGCTCAAATCCTTCTCCGCGAACGCGGGAGCCCTTTCGCGTTCGCGAAGAACAAAACCAGCAACAGCAGCTCAGCTAAACTTGGGCCGAAACCACCCCGAAACACACCCGAGGCCCCCGGAACCCCGTCCAAACATACCAACACATATGAAAATACGATACGGACTTAGTCGAAGCCTCAAACCACGTCAAACAACAACAAAACCATGAATCGCACCCCAATTCAAGCTTAATGAACTTTAGAACTTTAAACTTCTACATTCGATGTCGAAACCTATCAAATCACGTCCCATTGACCTCAAATTTTGCGCACAAGTCACATTTGACATTACAGACCTACTCCAACTTCCGGAATCAGAATCCGACCTCGATATCAAAAAGTCCACTTCCGGTCATACTTCCCAAAAATCTTCAATTTCCATCTTTCGCCAAATGACCTCGAAATGACCTACGGACCTCCAAATCCACATCCGGTCGTGATCCTAAGACTAGAATTACCCTACGGAGCTATTCCCAGGTCGGAATCCCAAACGGGCATCGATAACATTAAATTACACTTCAATCCAAATTCATGAAATTCTTCCAAAATGCCAACTTTCCACAATAAGCGTTGTAACGCTCCCGGGTCATCCAAAACCCGATCCGGACATAAATCCAAGTCCAAAATCATCATACGAACCTGTTGGAACCTTCAAATCTGATTCCGATGTCATTTACTCAAAATTCAAACTTTGTCAATTCTCCCAACTTAAAGCTTCCAAAATTAGAATTTTCTTCCCAAATTAACTCTGAACTTCTCGAAATTTACGACCACACATACAAGTCATAATACCTGAAGTGAAGCTGCTCAAGGCCTCAAACTGCTGAATGACATGCTAGATCTCAAAACGACCAGTCGGGTCGTTACATCTTTGTGAGAGTGAGCGATTTTATTTGATATATTTGAATCCTTAAAATATATCGGAGCAATTGATTTGAATGTGTGGATTCGACTTACTCTTTTATTCTTGTTGTGAGGGCACATGATTTCGCTAGGGGTAGGTAATTTTATTAGACTTCTCTACTATGTTCGGTGGTCAATCCATGAAGTGCATTGTGGTATTAAGTCGATTTTTGACCCTAGGATTGTTATAAGCATGTTGTTTTTGTTTTGAATATTTCTCTTGAAAAATGGCATAAGTAAAAAGGGAAGTGTTTGTAATTGCATATGCTCTATCTTAGTTGTTGCTATCAACTATGATCATAGGTGTAGTGTGCTTCGATTGTGTAAATGTAAAGTGCTCAAGAATAGTGTAATCTGTTGGTTGACTCGAGGACAAGCAACATTTAAGTGTGGGGTAGTGATGTTTGGATATAAATGTTCACTACTTCGCTGGGGTTAGGCTTGGGTACGCGTTGATTTACGTACTCATGCTACACTTGCTGCATATTTTTGTGCAGGTATATATATGTCTGATGGTCTTTTGGGCGCAGAGGCATGAATGTTGCAGGGACTTACCGTGAGCTGCATTTCATGTTACGATCCGCAGCCTGCAGAGTCTCCATCAGAGTTATTTATGTTACTCTTGTCTAATTTGTATTCCAGACAGATATTTTATCTTATTATATTTCCTAGGTAATGCTCATGCATTTGTGACACCGGGTTTTGGGGGTGCTTATGGGTTGTTCATTATTGTAGTTGTGAAAATATTATCGTTTACCCTGTAAATTCTATCTTTTACTATTTAATTGATGAAAATTATGATTTCAAAAATACTAAAATGAGTAATTAAGTTAATCATTCACTGTTGTCTTTCCCGACGGCGGTGTTAGGTGCCATCACGGCTTTTAGTGGATTTTGGGTCGTGACAGCTTGGTATTAGAGCATTAGGTTCACTTGGGTCTCACGAGTCATGAGCAAGTCTAGTAGAGTCTTGCGAATCTGTATGGAGGCGTCTGTACTTATCTTCGAGAGGCTACAAGGCTGTTAGGATCACTTCCCTTCTTGATTCCTCATCGTGC
Source organism: Nicotiana tomentosiformis (assembly GCF_000390325.3). Lineage (NCBI taxonomy): Eukaryota > Viridiplantae > Streptophyta > Magnoliopsida > Solanales > Solanaceae > Nicotiana > Nicotiana tomentosiformis. The sequence goes on along the minus strand of NC_090814.1, from coordinate 8,791,219 downwards.
GATTTAATTCCTTTGAGGCTTATGCCTTTATTTCCTTCCTACTCATTCTTATACGATGTTGAACGCTCGTGTCAATTGCGCACCGAGGAGTTTCAGTGGTACTACAAACATGGAGCAGGATGTTTCTCCCTGCGCATTTGAGCAAGTTATTATCGTCTTCTTACAGAAGGGTGTTCAGTCATTTCAACTCAGTAGCTGTATTTCTGATGGTTATGAGGCTATGCACGGGTTGCTATGATGTTCATGAGTTGTTATCTCATAGTATTGACGTAATTGTGGGGTGCTCGTTTATGTGCTGATGCAGTGAATGACTAGAAAAGAGGATTTTCTCAGTGCATAATTCAGAGGTTCAGCATTTTATTTCCAGCGTAGGAAAGGCAATCGGACTACGAATGTTTAGGTTTGGGTGATGGAGTAACAAGACTTGGTATTTTCAAGCGTGGTGGAATTCTCAATTGTGATGTGGTGTCATCGTCCTTGTTGAACGCGTTAAGGTTCGCCGGTGTTATGGTCTTTATCAATTTGCCTTCGGGGTAGGGTATTGTGAAATAGTGCCTGAGAAGCGGTTGTCAGAGATAGCAGAGTGTAGCGATTTCGGAATCAAATGGGTATTTCTAATGTTGATGGCTCGAGAAGGATGATCTTCTAGGAAGCTTAGAGTTGGTGGCACTTTATTAGTTCAAGTGCTACAGAGATTGATTCGTATTTGAGGCAAGAATTGGGCAGCGAAGGACGAGGAAGGACATGTGGGAGGTGTTTTGCGGTGGTTGAATTCCTAGCTGGTCAAGTATGAAAAGCGGAAGTCGAGAAGTTGCTTAAAGGAGAGGGTTTAACCAAAGTGGGAGAGTGGCAGAGTAGCATATAGGTTCTGTGGTAGGATAGCCACACGCCTTGAGGAAAGTTTAGAGCAATATGGGGAATTCATGGTGGACAGTGACTAGGTCCACGGATTTTATTTGGATGCAACATGACTTCGAGTTTGGAATGTATTGTTGGACTTTCAGTTGATGTCCATGGGGAAGGAGGAATCTCGGTGGGTTCCAGGGTTATGTAATTGTAACTTCAAGCTAAGTGGGGGAACCGCCACCGTCTGCAAGTGAAATGCATGGTTGTCGACTGGTGAGGTTTCTGGTTATCGGTGTATTAGTGTGTTATTATGACTAAGGAAAGAAAACATCAGTGGTAATTCGAGCAAAGGATTCGAGAAGTGTCTGCTATATTTGGCCTTATCGATTCATGTTCAGGTTTTGGGAAGACTCAGAGTTTATGCTTCGTGTGGATGTGATGTACAAGGAAAGTAATTCAACCGGTTGCTTCTTTGAGAGGGTGTTCATGTGCTAGCAGAGCCTTGGAGTTGATTATATTCGGGACCAAGTCATAGTGGGTGACTCTCAACAACGGTCCTAGTGGGTTCAAAATTGAAGTGCAGTGCCTAAGGATTTCGAGTCTGTGTTATGGTTAAGTATTGAGCTTTTGAAGTGGATTATGAAAGGGACTTGGAGTATTCTATGTTATCATCGATCTGCGGTGTAGCATTGGAGGAATAGGAGAAAATAACTTTGGATTCGCAGAGGGATTATTAGAATGGGTGGTAGATGAAGATGCGAATGTGCGCACAAGTAGGATACAAGATGGTTCGTGGGTTTTGAGACAACAAGGTCTCGTGAATTGGGTCACTCAAGATGAGTGCGGATTGAGTTTGTTATATTTTGAATGGAGCTATTATTATTTCTAAGGCAAGTCCGAAGTAAATTAGAAGAAGTTGGTTCGGTTTGCAATGGTTGAATCTGCATGGTGGTGGCAATGATCAGTTCCTTCAGCATGTTAAGTTATACAGGTGATTTGTGGGGGTACGTGCGAGGCTTGACGGCCGCTGTAATTTGAATTCATTAGAGGCATTCGATTATTATGGTCTGTTATGTGTAGATGGATCCCGGAAGAGTTATGGTGGTTTAGACCATAACTTGAGGTTTGTATTTTCTGTGGTTATGGGAATTCAGTCGCGTGATGCAATGGTTCTCCTGAAATGAGTTAAGTGAAAGGTTTCTATATGATGAAGTATTTATTCTATTAGTGGTTCAGGAGTTATGATGAAATTATCGTACCCTCGCATAGTAGGATGTTAGGTGCAGTGAGCGGCATGGGAATTGGAAGTTGAGGATTAAAGTCGCGGTTCGGTGTTGGCAAGAATGTCTCGAGTCGGATGAGCATGAAGGAATTCAGACGTTTAGAGTAAGCTGGTATTTTATTTAGCGTCACCTGAGAACGGTGTCCTGTGTAAGAGGCTTTGTGTACCGATTTGCGGATTCTCGATTTTCTTTATAACATTAGTATGGCCGGTGGTATGGATGTGCAGACTTTGTTACCTAGTGCAGAAGGTCGTGGGAGCGTATCCCACAGGAAGATTGTATAAGTGTGACATGTAGTCACTTGATTGATTAAAGATTGAAACCAAGTATGGAGATTGTGTTACTATCGCTAATATGAGAATTTCTGCCTGAAGGGCGCTCTATTCATTCGGTCGTGGACTGTGGAAGTTCATTCCGGATTTGACGGCTATTCTTGTGTGTCATGGGAAAAGGTTATTGTGGATCCTTGAAAGGTTATTATCCTAGTACGGTACGATCAGAATCGGCTTGAGATCCGTGGATGTATCTAAATGTGAATGTGTGCTCTATATCATGCCGGATGTGTTCATTTCAGCATAACATTGCTTACGGAGGAGTCTTCGGGCTTTGGATGTTATTTCTGTCGTCATCTATTTCGTGTAATCTCTATTGTGCCATGTGAGTTGTGAGAAGTTTAATTATTCGCACACGTATTGAGATCCCATGTAGTTTGTGGTGTTGTGAGAGTAGGATGGCTCTCGAGATGTAGGTCATTTATTGTACCTTAGTTGTGCTTGGGCTTCGTAGCATACAATGCTATCCGTCTCCCCAGAATTTGTATTTTTGCACTTGGCATGCTTGTGGCCGATATTCGGGCATTTAATAGGTATGGGCATTATGTTCTGATGGGTATTTGATTATTTATTGTTATGTGCGGATCGGGTGGCGTGCCGCCACAGGTCTACTATTTGGATCGGGTTGCACGCCGCAACGGTATCATGGTTGGATCGGGTTTCATGCCGCAACGGTATCATGTGTGGATCGGGTTGCACACTGCAACAGTGAGATGTTGAGCACAGTTCCTTATATTTATTTTTGTGTGTCCTATTTCTTGCCTCTGAGAAAGGCTCATAGTATTTGATGGCCGTTTTATTCGTTACGCGGACTGGATAATTCTTTCCCAGGGTTCGTTTTCCTTATGTATCACATTCGAGTTTGTAGCTTGTTGGCGCATTATGGAATCATATGAGACTTTTGGCAGTGTCTGAGATGGCTCATTGCCTGAGCGACTTGTACTGGGCGAGACAAGATTATTGGACCTGGGATCAGTGCGATCAGAGTTACGAAGGATATAATAAAGAGCAAATATCGTTATTCAGTTCAGAATGAAGTAATGGTTCTTGACAGGAGGAGAGACTCCACGATTTGTGATTCAGCAGGTGGTTATGAGTTTCTATAGATCTCTTCCGTCGTGGCAGTATTGCGAGAGTTAGAACAGGGCTTATATATGTTATGATGTATACTACGGGCTTCGGGTCAGTGGAAATTTCAGTTGTTGTGCTTGGGGGAGATTGCCTTGGGCAAATGAGTTATGTGGTGCATGGTGTGATTTCAGCGGAGGAGCATGGTCACGTTGGGTTCAGTGTCTGGTGATTGATACGGTGTTCGTGTGTTAGAATCTGGTATTGTGGAGAATTCCGGATGTTGGAATTTGGTTCTAAAGCTTGTTAGATAAGGTAGCAAGAAGGATCTTCAGTTTGTCTTGAGATAATGTGCTCAACTGGGTTGTGGTGGCATGGGTAGGTGCAAGAGGTGTTATAAAGTGATTTTGGGACAACTCCAGAGCAGTTCTTAGCACGTTCGAGGACGAACGTATGTTTAAGTGGGAGAGAATGTAATGACCCGACCGATCGTTTTGATCTTTAGCGTGTCGTTTGGCAGTTTGAGGCCTTGAGTAGCTTCACTTCAGGTATTATGACTTGTATGTGTGGTCGGAATTGAATTTCAGGAAGTTCAGAGTTGATTTGGGAAGAAAATTCTAATTTCGGAAGCTTTAAGTTGGGAGAATTGACTAAGGTTTGACTTTTGAGTAAACGACCCCGGAATCGAGATTTGAAGTTCCAACAGGTTCGTATGATGATTTTGGACTTGGGCGTATGTCCGGATCGGGTTTTGGATGACCCGGGAGCGTTACGGCGCTTAGTGTGAAAAGTTGGCATTTTGGAAGAATTTCATGAATTTGGGTTGATGTGTATTTTAATGTTATCGATGTCCGTTTGGGATTCCAAGCCTAGGAATAGCTCCGTACGGTGATTCTGGTCTTAGGAGCGCGACCGGATGTTGATTTGGAGGTCCGTAGGTCATTTCGGGTTCATTTGGCGAAAGTTGGAAATTGAAGGTTTTTGGGAAGTTTGACCGGGAGTGAACCTTTTGATATCGGGGTCGGATTACGATTCCGGAAGTTGGAGTAGGTCTGTAATGTCAAATGTGACCTGTGCGCAAAATTTGAGGTCAATCGGACATGATTTGATAGGTTTCGACATCAAATGTAGAAGTTTAAAGTTCTAAAGTACATTAAGCTTGAATTGGGGTGCGATTCATGGTTTTGATATTGTTTGACATGGTTTGAGGCTTCGACTAAGTCCGTATCGTATTTTGGGATGTGTTGGTATGTTTGGACGGGGTCCCGGGGGCCTCGGGTGTGTTTCGGGGTGGTTTTGGACCAAGTTTGGCTGAGCTGCTATTGCTGATTTTGTTCTTCACGAACGCAAAGGGACTCCCGCGTTCGCGGAGAAGGATTTGAGCTAGGGACCCTTTTGTTCTACGCGTTCGCGATAAGGCAGTCGCATTCGTGAAGGGTTGGGCAGTTGTGTTCCGCGTTCGCGAAGGCCTAGTCACATTCTCATAGGCGGAGCTGGCCTGGCAGGGGAGATTGGTCTTCACGTTCGCGAAAGGGTGTTCGTGTCCGCGATGGGTAAGCTTGTGAAGCTTCGCGTTCGCGGGACCTATCTCGCGTTCGCGTAGAGGAACTGGAGGGCAGGAGCTAGTTGTGCTTCGTGAACATGAGGGACTTTCCGCGTTCATGAAGGAGAACGGACTGGGCAATGTGGGTTTATAAACGGGAGTTTGGCCATTTTTATTTCATTTCCTCCATGGGAGCCGACCTTGGAGCGATTTTGGAGCACCATTTTCAGTATCAATCACAAGGTAAGTGATTCCCACCTATTTCAATTGAAATACATGATATATATATATATATATATATATATATATATATATATATATATATATATATATATATATATATATATATATATGGATTTAAACATGGAAATTCATGAAAAATTAATGAAAATCGGGTAGAAAACCTAGAAATTGGTATTGTTGGATTTTGACCACGAACTTGGTCATGGAATTGGAAATAAATTATATATTTGAGTTAGTAATGTTATGGGTAATGTTTATCTTCGAAAAATTTCGGAATCCGGGCACGTGGGCCTGAGGGTTGACTTTATTGACTTTTCGAGCGGAGTTGAGAATTATTACAAATTGATTAATTATGGGTATTAGAGTATATATTTATTGGTTTGCACATTATTTGACTAGTTTTGGAGCGACAGGCATCGATTTGAGGTGTTAGAGAGCCTTTGGAGCCGATTATGGAACTTCGGAGCGAGGTAAGTCTTCTGTCTAACTCTATGAGGGGGAAACTACCCCTAGGTGGTGTAATTGTTATGTGCTACTAGTTGTGGGTGCTACGTACGCACGAGGGGACGAGAGTCCGTACGTAGCTAGATTCATGTTATTGTCCGGGTAGACTTAGGTTCACACCATGCTATACTTGTATTATAGGGGTTATCCTTGCTCATTTAATTCCTTTATTTTACATTACAGCTTGCGACTAGACATGCATAGTGTGATAGACTTGCTATTATAGAGATTTGACGAGTTTCATGATTAGTCGCGAAATAATTGTGTTCCTCTTAAGGATTTTTCCTTAAAATCATAACTCACACGTTTATTCGTAGGTGGGGTCAAGGACCCCTTAAATCTTCTTATTCTAATGGGATCGGGCCGTTCGCCTCGGCAGGATTATATACCACACTCTCATGGGAGCGGGCCGTTCGCCTCGACAGTATAATAGATGCATTTATGGTTCGTGCCGTTTGACCCTCGGCAGTGCACAAATTATGATGGGATCGGGCCGTACGTCTCGGTATTTCTATAAAATACTCTCATGGAATCGTACGTAATATTTGACAAGAAGTTAGTGTATCTATGAGTCTTCCTGATTTGAATTATGACGACCTATATGGTGAGGTCCATTATATATATATATATATATATATATATATATATATATATATATATATATATATATATATATATATATATATATATATATATTGCTAATTGAGAGCTTGAGTCTATCATAGAGAGGAGGATTGTATCACGTATTTACACTTGTTTATTTTGTTTGTTTACTCTGCCCCTTATCTGTTTACTTTTTATTGTAACTGTCTTATTGGACCACTAGTAAGTATCGATGTCGATCTCTCGTTACTACTTCTCTGGGGTTAGGCTAGATACTTACTGAGTATGCGTTGATTTACGTACTCATGCTATACTTGCTGCACATTTTTGTGCAGGTACATATATGTCTGATGGTCTTTTGGGCGCAGAGGTGCGGATGTTGCGGGGAATTATCGTGAGTTGCATTTCATGTTACGATCCGCAGCCTGCAGAGTCTCCATCAGAGTTATTTATGTTCTCCTATATAATTTGTATTCCAACAGATGTTGTATTTTATTATATTTCCTAGTTGATGCTCATGCACTTGTGACACCGAGTTTTGGGGGTGCTTACGGGATGTTCATTATTTTAGTTGTGAAAATATTATCATATTCCTTGTAAATTCTATCTCTTACTATTTAATTGATGAAAATTATGATTTCAAAAGTACTAAAATGAGTAACTAAGTTAATCATTCACTGTCGGCTTGCTTGACGGCAGTGTTAGGCGCCATCACGACCTTTAGTGGATTTTGGATCGTGACAAAAGAAGTCGCATGCATACAGTTGGTACCATAGCCTTGCCCATAATGTAAATCTCTACTAATGTAGGCTCACTCGATCTAAAATCAATTAGGACTTTTTCATGATTGTAATGTGGGCTAAGGTACGAGTAGGATATATTTAGGATTAGTGACTAACCTTCATAAGCACTTTAACACATCATACGATAAATTTTAAGCGCAAATTCCTCACTCCACTTCAATTTCACACACAAGATCACTCCCCAAAAATATGCTTTCTTTCTTTAAGCACTACTTTAATTTATACCCCACTAGCAAGAACAAGACATCAATTTATTCATCTGCATATTTTTTCTGCTCTTTTTTTTCCAGATTTTTCTTGTTTTTTTTTTCTTTTCAATTTTCGTAGTAGTGTATTATTTTACAAAACAAGTGCACCCTTCTTTCTTTCATTGGTTCCACTCGAAAGACACCCCACACTTAGTCCCTCCTTACTTCTTCTAGTGCTTATTTTAAAATTAAAGTGCTTTAAGAGGTAAAAGGATAAAAAATGTCAATTAAGAACAAAAGGGATATGGGCTCGTAATGTGGGTGCCAAATAAAAGTCTATAGGCTCAAAAGTGTTTACTAGGGATCAATTTTTTTTGTGATAAGCAATTAAGCTCAAAAAGATCAAAGAAAGCCTAAAATCATTTTTCAAACTGAGCATCACCTAAAATTTTGCTTCAACTCACATACCGGGCAAGTTCTAGACTCAATCACAATAACATGGACTACATAAAATCTCACTTCACACATGGCACATGGCTCACTAAGGATGGTCTCATTCCGACTCTCAAACATTGCAAGTATTCACAGAGCCACAAGATATTAAGCACTAAGCACAAAATGAACAATAGTCAAGTAAAAGAGACATAGGCGTCACAAGACATGCTATACAATATATAAAGGCATTATGCTCAATTTCACAATATAGGGAAGATATTCCACATGCCAAAACCTAAATATGCTACTATCAAACAAGTCAAGGGCGCCTAGGAATTACATCATTCTTCCTCCATTTATTCCCTAAATATTAATCTACTCTAAAAATTTAAAAAAAACTACTACCCGATTCAAACTACATCCCATGAAAAAGAACCGAGGCACAAAAAAAACCACAGGGGATTATTACTACCTAAAGAAAAATAAAAGACATATTTTTGGATTTTTTTTATTTTTCAAATTTTTTTGTTAGACTTTAATCCCTCAAAAAATTGTCTAAGAGATCCATCATCGGAAAAATTCTAAAATTTCTAATATAATTTTTTTTCGTTTTCTGTATTTTATAATAATTTTTTTCGTTAATTAATGCCAAATAGAAAACAAAAAGCTAACTAAAAATAAAAATAAGAAGCTAACAAATACTAATACACTAATATACAATTCACATAGAATTTCCCACCCCACACTTAAAGTATTCAATGTCCTCAGTGCATGTAAAAGCAATTAAAATCCAGAAGGGCGGTAAGAAAACTCCATGGTCATTCTTCGTGATCCTCTTCATCAACTCAACATATGGTTGTAATGACCTCACACTTAAAATCTTAACACACAATCTTTCAATTAAATCAAGGTAACTCAGACTTCACCTTGAACAATTTAAGTACGTTAGCATCAGATAATCAACTCATTCACATGTAAGCACAACGTATAAACCACACTCTTAACAATATACCCCGGCTCCAGTGAGCCACCCCAACTTAAAATTTCATATTAATTAAGCTCACATTCTACTAGTGTATCAATCCCGGAGACTCGGGCTCCAATTGGGACAAAAGTTGCCTTTGAGGCAACTTAACATTACTTAGTGTGCACTAGTTAGATGTAAGCTCTTGAATGGGTGAGGGATTGCCTCATCCTCCCAAATAGGCTTGGGATTTTGAGTGTAAACACTCATGTACTCAACAATCATATTCCTATAGGGTTCGTGTGTGTGGGGGGGGGGGGGGGGGTATGCTAGTGTAGGAATGGGTGAACTAAGGACAAAAAAGGAGAGCAAAAACTTACCTGGGCGCCGCGAGCTTGGACGCGAGGTCCACCATGTGGCAGAGTAGGCGACGCCCACTATGGGGCAAGATCCAACCCTGGCGACGCCAAGTGTGGGGTGAGCTTGACCAGGTGAAGGGCTGGGCGGTGCCTAGCCTCTGGCGAGGTCCTTCGTGGTTTGAACTTCGTTATCAACTTATTTGACCTCCCATCATGCTCCCGTACTTATTCGAACACCAAAATTCAACGAAAAACTCGTTAGTACCTAAAAACAAACAGAAGGAGAGATTAATCAGATATTTTCAGAATCGTTCGAGGAAACTTAGAGTTGCTGCCAGATTTTGTGATCAGGTTTCAAAAGGAGAAAATATTGTTACTGGCGGTACCGAATGAATGGGCAGCAGAAGTATTTACCAAGGATCTCAATCCTTTAAGCTCCGATGCCTCTAGAAAGCTGAAGAAGAATTTGTTGAAATCTCAAGCAACCACATGGACTGATATCCATAACCATTATGAATCAAAAATTAGGATTGAAGATGATCAGCTGGGTTATTAGGTGTCTTTCAAAGGTCGAAATCGTGATCGAAATCTAAAAAGATTCAAGAGCGATCTCGATGCAGATCGAAGTCAAGAGCGATCTCGATGAGGATCGAAGGCCATCCAGGAGCCGTTATCCACCGTATATCTCAAATGAAAGGTCAGATACACAGACACGATAAAGGCATGGAATTAGAGGTTTTCAGTCATTTGAAAGACGCGGACCGGACATGAGGACTGTTCGTGGGCAAAGTAGCAGAACTTTACAAGATAAAGATCCATCGAAGTCTCGGGATTCAATTTATCCCCAGTTATCAGATTATAATTTCAAAATCAGTTTGGTGGAGTTAGTTTCTGCCATGAGAAACATAAAGGAAGCAAGGTTCCCAAAACCAATTCGATCAGACCCAAGCCAGAGAGACCCAAATTTGTGGTGTGAATTCCATGGTACAGATGGTCATATGAATAGGAACTGTCGGCATCTTTGTGAAGAGGTAGCAGTGTTACTGAAAAATAGTCATCTTAGAGAGTTCTTAAGTGACTGGGCTAAGAATAATTACGACAAAGTTCATGATACAACGGAACCAGCGAAACTAACAGGGTCTCTCTATCTCACAATAAATATGATTTTGGAAGGGTTGAAGTGAATGGGTTGATATTTTCAGATGCAAAGAATACAAATATATTAGTCACTCATGGCAAGAGGATTCGGGAAGAACCAGAAGATCATGAAATCACCTTAAATGAGGAAGATGCTGATGGCCTTATTTTACTACAGAATGATGCTCTGGTAATTTTTTTAAATGTTTTAGATTTTAAAATTAAATGTGTATTGGTTGATCCAGGTAGCTCAGACAATATTATTCAATTTGAGAGTCCTAGAACAAGTAAAGCTCACTGGTACCATAGTTTCGGCAATAAAGCTTTTCGTTTGGTTTAACATAACAAATGTGACGACCCGATTGGAGATTGTGTTGCCTACGTGTGATGACCCGATAGGTCATTTTGAGTACTAGCTTCTTTTTCTGTGTTTCGAGACCTCTCATAGATTTATTTGATAATTTTTTACTTGTGTACATGGTCCGTGTCGATTTTCAGGAAGCTTATATGTGGAATTTTAAAGAAAATGTGATTTTTGGATTTAAAAATAAATAGAGTTGATGACGATCAACGTTTTTGGTAAATAAACTCGGATCAGTATTTTGACGATTCCGGTAAGTTCGTATGATATTTTTGGACTTGTATACACATATTTGGTTGGGGTGTCAGGTGACCCGATAGAGTTTTAAAACTTGAAAATTTTGAGTTTTAATGATTGATTGTTGAATTTTGATGTTATTTTGATGATTTGAGCTAGCGAGCGAGTTTGTATATGTTATTACACTTGTGTGAATGTTTGGATTCGAGCCCAAGGGGCTCGAGTGAGTTTCATGTGCATTTTAGATGATTTTGGAATAGCTAATGCAAATCTACTGCTAGTGTGAACTTGCAGGTCTCGCATTTGCGAAGACCTGATCGCAGTTGCAATGTCAAGCTCGCAAATGCGAAGGGGGATGGGGGCTGGGACTTCGTTTTTGCGAAGGAAATATCGCATTTGCGGACTAGGGGGTGGCTGCATTTGCAATCTGGGAGTCGCATTTGAACTTTATATTTTCAAGTCTCCAAAATGATAATTATAAGTAGTCGTCCATAAAAAGTGGATTAGTAACATACAAATAATTAAAGGAAAAATATGAGAACAAATTAATAGCCTGTTTGGCCAAGCTTTGTTTTTGGCCAAAAGTACTTTTTTTTGGTCAAAAGCACTTTTGGCCAAAAATTGAGGTGTTTGGCCAAGCTTTTGGAAGCAAAAAAAAATACTTTTGAGCAGAAGCAGAATCAGTTTTTGAGAAGCAGAAAAAAATAGCTTCTCTCCAAAAGCACTTTGCTGAGAAGCACTTTTCAGAAAAATATACTTAGAAGCAGTTTTCAAAAGCTTGGCTAAATACTAATTACTGCTCAAAAGTACTTTTCAAATTAATTAGCCAAACACAAACTGCTTCTCACCAAAAGCACTTTTTTAAAAAGTACTTTTGAGAAAAGCACTTCTCATATAAGCTGATTTTAGAAGCTTGGTCAAACAGGTTATAAAGCAATATGATTTACTGCTAACCATAATTTTTTTGACGAACAGAAAACTTGAACTCTGCTCGACGCAAAGGTTCTTGAGCATGATGGCTGTTCGAGTACCTGCACCTAACAGAAAGCAGAACCTAACAATAATTTATGTCGCATATGCGGATTGCATTTTAAGTCGTAGATGCGGAATATAGATATAAATTTATAAGTCTCATTCAATGATTACGATTTATAAGTCTCATTCACTGATTGCAATTTATGCAATTTAGAACTCTCATTCACCGATTGCGATTATAAGTTGCGTTTGCTAATTGTGACTCAGTCACATATGCAGATTGCAATTTATGTTGCATATGCGGATTGCGTTTTAAGTCGCATATACAGATTGCGATTTACAAGTCACATTCGTTTATTGCGATTGCATTCGTGAAATTTTATAAGTGACGACATACCTAATAATAGACCGGTGATGTACTACTCAGTAGATCTTCAGTAGAATCTTTCTTGAGTAAAACCAAAATTCCTCCTCTTTTAACATTCTTGAGTAGAGTTATTCAGAATCCTGAAAATAAAATCATGAAGAAATGCCAAACTTGAGAGCAAAGTAAGAGCATAGAAAATATCAAAAGAAATTAAAAAAACATACTTCATCCTTTTTAACCCAGGAAAATACAAATCTCTCACCCGAAGAAAACTATATCAGCAGAATTCCAACGTTAATATACTTTTCCAATTTTAGAGATATAAATTTATAAGTCTCATTTAATGATTGTGATTTATTAGTCTCATTCGCTGCTTGAGATGTATAAGTCGCCTTTACTAAATGCTATTATAAGTCACATTCACCGATTGCGATTTTTAAGTTCCGTTTGCTGATTGGGGGACTCAGTCACATATGCAGACTGCAATTTATGTTGCATATGCGGATTGCATTTTAAGTTGCAAATGCGGATTTGAATTTACAAATCGCATTCGTTGATTGCGATTGCATCCGTGGAATTTATAAGCGACGACATACCTAATAATAGTCAGGTGATGTACTACTAAGTAGATCTTCAGTATAATCTTTCTCGAGTAAAACTAAAATTCCTCCTCTTTTAACATTCTTGAGTAGAGTTATTCAGAATCCCGGAAATAAAATCAAGAAGAAATGGCAAACTTGACAGCAAAGTAAGAGCACAGTAATCATTTTTGAGCTACAACTGAAGTGAAGAATTTCAACGATGAAAGCAATGTTGCCAACCCTTGCAGAGGTACTTATCTGAAGACTTTATATCTATATTGAAGTTGCATTTTAGACGGTAAGCAAAGCACTTCTCAACTCCTGTGATGAAATTAGACTGAAGGTTTTTTTTTTTTTTGCGTCTGGGAAATGTCTATATATACATGAGTGGTGACTCTGCATATTGACCTAAGAGAATTTTGGTTTTGGAGTTCATAAGATAAAACTTGTTGTTTTAGATGTTTATTTATCTGAGGTGTAATCAACGGTTCAGGGTGTTCAAGATTCCTGCTACTGAGACTAATGAGGTACTATTTTGTCTTCCCCAGAAATACTCTAAATTTTGGGCTTTAAAATTTTTTTAAAATGCTTAGTAGGTTCACTGAATTACATAGTCCAGAAGATTTCCCATACAAGTAAAGTCCACTAACTGCCCAATGAGACATTCGTAAATATTTTTCCATTTCTTTGACAGGCCTTCAATTCATTATCATATTGCATGCTAATCTCTATCAAGAAAAAGTGGTTTCATATATTAGCTTGGTATAGGCGGTCTTGTATTGGCATTTCCATCATTCTTTATGGCAAGAAAGTTCAATTTGTCGACTGGCTGCTTGTTCTTAATGCTTGAATATACATATATACATTGGACTTAAGCATGTCTAGCATCAATCTATTGGTGTTGCACTTTAATGTCATGCTGTTCTAGGCACCGCTCGTAGTCATTTTGCTACGTTTGGAACTATTTTAACTTATAATGATTTCCTTAGAGATCCTTACCCTTTTCTTTGTCATAATTTTATCGATAAAGCGCATTTTGTGTGGTTTTGTTTGACCAATTCTATTGGGTTCTATCCTTACTCCTCTTAATACAAATTATCTATGGTTGCTAATTGATAGGATCATATTCTCATTGTATGATTCCAAAATATTACTTGCCTATTCGCGATAATAAATATATGTCAGCTATTTCTAGGGTAACAAATTACGAAAAATGTATTATGATCAACTAAGTTAGGGGATAAGGTATATTTCTATCTTAGCCGCTAATCTGTTCACTTTGTTCTAGTTTTCAAGATCTAACTCTCTTTAATTCTTCTCTAATTTAAGAATGATTTTCCCAAGCATATTAAAAGAGAGTTGATAATACCTAACTAAGTAGGGACCAAAGTTAAGTAATTAAGGACAAAATTAAAGAAACAACCAAGAATGGTAATATATATTAAAAGAACGTTAGTATTCAAACACCAATATTCATGGTTGAAACTATAATAGTATTCAAACACCAATATTCATGGTTGAAACTATAACCCTAGAATTATAAAACGTAGCTACTAAGAAATATTATCTCAATCAAAATAAAAGTATTCAAACACCAACCTAGGTTTTCAAGCAGTAGATTTGTTTTTCTTTTTAGTCTTTATTGGTTTGAGTTACAAATACTACTTTTTACATTCTTCATCTAAAAACATGAATAATAATAATAATAATAATAATAATATATTATCGGTGTAGACAGAAGAAATTATTGTCACGACCCAAAATCCACTACAGGTCGTGATGGCGCCCAACGCCGCCGTCAGGCAAGCCAACGTTGATTTATCAATTTATTTACTCATTTTATTGCTTTCAAAATCATAATCTCTATTAATTAAATAGTATAAAATAGAATTTACGGGGTAAAATGATAGTAACTATGTGAACTATAAAACGAACAACCAGTAGGAACCCCCAAAATTCGGTGTCACAAGTGCATGAGCATTTTTCTAAGGAATGCAATAATAATACAATATCTGTCCTGAATGTAATAAGACAAGTTAAATAAATAGTACAATGGAGACTCGGTGGACTGCGATGCGTAGCCTGCAATGCAACTCACATAAAGTCTACTCAACAGGTGCGCCTATGCACCAAGGTGATCACCAAATGAACCTGTTAGATCCAACACATTTAGTGCAAAAGTGTAGCATGAGTAGGTAAATCAATGCGTACCCAGTATGTATCTAGCCTAACCCCAGAGAAGTAGTGACGAGGGGTCGACATCGACACTTACTAGAGGTCCGATAAAATAATATAATAATTCATAACAGGTATGAAGTGCACAATAATAGTGGGGTAAATCTGTAAATTTTATAATCTTCCAAATATTTCTTTTAAAGCATGAATTTTCTTATTCTTGTATTCTACCTTAGCAGCTCAGAAAATGTCAACTGTCAATATCACGTAAAATAAGAAAAGCCATATAAAATGTCGGGCATCAGTGGAAAGATCATCTCGTGAATATTCGGACTACTAGCGATATAACGCACGATTCTGCCGAGGTCGTTTGGCCCGATCCAGAATAATACGTACACTGCCGAGGGTCGTGCGGCACGAACCATAGATGCATCTATATACTGCCGATGCGTTCGGGCCGCTCCACAAGAAAAGGAAGAAAGTTATCGAATCACGAGACACGTTCTTATAATACAGTACATGAGCACAAAGTGAACATAGTCTTTACCGTTTCTCAAATAACTAGCCAATAACTCAAGGTGATAAGGCTCGGCCTAGTATACATATATTTATTCCTAAATCAATTTCAATTACAAGAAATTAAGCAAGCAGAATGAGTTAAAATAATTTAAATATGTCATGATAGGGTCCTAAGTCTACCCAGACATAAACATGTTTTAGCTACGTACGGACTCTCGTCACCTCGTGCGTACGTAGCACCCACAGGTAGTATCACATAGCAATTACATCACCTAGGAGGTAGTTTCCCCCTCACAAGGTTAGACATGAGACTTACCTCGCTCTGAAGTTTCATAACCGGCTCCAACGCCACTCTAACACCTCAAACCGATGACCGTCACTCCAAAACTAGTCAAGCCATGTGCAAACCAATAAAAATA
The DNA here is from genome assembly GCF_000390325.3 of Nicotiana tomentosiformis. NCBI lineage: Eukaryota > Viridiplantae > Streptophyta > Magnoliopsida > Solanales > Solanaceae > Nicotiana > Nicotiana tomentosiformis. The sequence goes on along the minus strand of NC_090814.1, from coordinate 8,775,277 downwards.
TACTTAAATTCTCATAATAAATCAATTCATAACAATTCCCAACTCCGCTCAAAAAGTCAATAAAGCCAACATTCAGGCCCACGTGCCCAGATTCCGAAAATGTTCGAAAATAAACTTTACCCATAATAATTGTGGTATGATGGAGTTGAGACATATGACATATCAACTAAGCAATCTTAATGTGGACCATTAATGATTTTCAGGCGTATGGAATGTTGTCTTCGTGGATGACTGCTGGAAAGTTAGCATGTCCGTACTGCATGAAAAATGTTAAAGCGTTCACTTTAAGACATGGCCGAAAGTAGTCATGGTTTGATTTTAATCGTCAGTTCTTGCCAGTTGATCATGAGTTCAGAGGATGAAGAATGCATTCAAAAAGAATATAGTTGAACATGATTTGCCACCTCCAATTTTGTCTGATGAGAAAATTTGGGAGAGGGTTCAGAACTTCACTAAAGTTACCGAGGCCCCACCTTCTAGATTTCTTGGATATGGTATTACTCATAACTGGACAAAACAAAGCATATTTTGGGAGTTGCCATATTGGAAGGATAATTTTCTCCGACACAATCTTGATGTCATGCATATTGAGAAGAACTATTTTGACAATTTGTTCAACACAATGATGGATGATAAGAATAAGACAAAAGACAACCAGAAGGCTAGACTGGACTTACAAGAATATTGCAGGCGACCTGAATTACATTTGCAGTCTGCGATCAATGGTAAAGTGTTCAAGCCCAAGGCCAGCTACACATTCACTTTGGAACAAAGACGACAGATTTTTGAGTGGGTTGCAAACCTAAAGATGCTCGAGGACTATGGTTCGAACCTAGGAAAACGTGCCGATATGGTTGAAGGAAAGCTCACTCATATGAAAAGTCATGACTGTCATATATTCATAGAAACCTTAATACCTATTGCATTTTGCGGTTTGCATGAAAATATCTGAAAACCCATCACAGAGATAAGTTTGTTCTTCAAATACTTATGTTCTACCACATTAAGGGAAAAAAAACCTATTTCAAATGAATCGGAACATTCCTGTAATCAGTAATAAGCTGGAAAGGATTTTTCCATGTGGTTTCTTTGATGTGATGGAACAACTTCCAATTGTCACGACCTAAAATCCACTAAAGGTCGTGATAGCGCCTAACACCGCCGTCAGGCAAGACAACGGTGAATGATTAACTTAATTACTCATTTTAGTATTTTAAAATCATAATTTTTATTAATTAAATAGTAAAAAATAGAATTTACAAGGTAAATGATAATATTTTCACAAGCTACAATAATGAACAACCTGATTAGTTGGTTGTAATCAAAACAAAGCATGTTGGTAGGGTGGAAGTTGAGAATATGCTAGATGTTGCTTACCAAAATGATACCTCAAGTGTTAACCAAATGGTGGATGATCAGTTAGAAAATAACTTGGAGCATCCTCAATGCATATTAGAAGAAATTGATATGGAGGAAATAACAATCATAGAAAATGAGTATGAAGAATCACCTAATAAAAATGAAATAAGTGAAGAGGAAGAATTTTCGGACGAGGAAGGATACTTCGAAGACGACTAGCATGTTAGTTTTTTCAAGCGCTCTCAACTTATATAGATTTATATTCTCAATTCTAACATTTTCTTTAATTTATGCAGATGACCGGTAGGGGTCGAGGTAGGTCTAGGAAGGATAAGAGGCCTATTGATCATGATGATGGTGCTACACCCTCGCTTCCTTCCACTCCACACTTGCATCCCTTCGTTGCTGATGGCCAACAACAATCTTCTAGGCACACATCTATTCCACCACCTCTATCTACTCATCAGACTATCTACCATTTTCCCTCCCAGCAGTATTCTTACCATTCTCCGCCACAGAGCTATACCCCGCTTCCTCTACATGATCCTGCATATAGTTATATGGGTCCATCGAGTCAGCAGTCACAGGGCCATGTGGTGATACGCCCGTCATCTGATCCATTTGCTTCATCACCAGCTGGATTTCATCCATCTAGATTTCAGCCAGTTGGATCATAACAGGGGTCTAGATCGCTGCAGGGGTGTGGATCGCAACCTGTAGGAACCCCCAAAATCCGGTGTCACAAGTGCATGAGCATCAACTAGGAAATATGATAAAATACAATATCTGTTTGGAATACAAATTGGACAGGAGAATATAAATAACTCTGATGGAGACTCTGCAGGCTGCGGACCGTAACATGAAATGCAGCTCACGGTAAGTCCCCGCAATAGCCGCGCCTCTGCGCCCAAAAGACCGCCAGACATATATGTACCTGCACAAAAACGTGCAGCAAGTGTAGCATGAGTACGTAAATCAACGCGTACCCAGTAAATATCTAGCCTAACCTTAGAGAAGTATTGACGAGGGGTCGATATCGACAATTACTAGTGGTCTAATAAGACAGTTACAATAAGAAGTAAACAGATATAGAGCAGAGTAAACAGACGAAATAAATAAGTGTAAATACGTGGTACAATGCTCCTCTCAACCGCAACATTAAACTGTCGATAAGCAGTTACCTTCTCAATCGGAGAACATATATATACAATGGACCTCACCAGATAGATTGCCATAATTAAAATCAGGAAAATTCCCAGATGCACTGGCCTCTTGACAAATATTACGCACGATTCTATAGGAGCCTTTTATAGAAATGCCGAGGCGTACGGCCCGATCCCATCATAATCAGGTACATAACCATGGATACATCTATTATATTGCCGAGGCGAACTGCTCGCTCCCATGAGAGTGTGGTACATAATCCTGTCGGGGTGATCGACTCGATCCCATAATAGTGTGCGCACTGCCGAGGGTCTTACGGCACGAACCATAGATGTATCTATTACACTGCCAAGGCAAAAGACCCGATCCCATTAGAATAAGAAGCTTTGACGGGTCTTTGACCCCACTCATAAATAAACGTGTGAGTTATGAATTTTAAGGAAGCTTTTTGATGAAGACGCACAACGCGAGAGAAATTCTTAAGGAGAGTATAGTTATTCCACGGCTAATCATGAAGCGCGCCAAATATTTACAATGGCAAGTCTAGTCTCAAGTCGCAATGCGAAATAAAGTAATTAAACGAGCAAAGATAACCCCTATAGTACAAGTATAACATGGTGTGAACCTAAGTTTACCCGGACAATAACATGAATCTAGCTATGTACGGACTCTCGTCACCTCGTGCGTACGTAGCCCCTGCAACAAGTAACATATCAAATACATCACCTAGGGGTAGTTTCCCCCTCACAGAGTTAGACTGGAGACTTACCTCGCTCTGAAGTTCCATAACTGGCTCCAACGCCGCCCTAACACCTCAAATCGGTGCCCGTTGCTCCAAAACTAGTCAATCAATGTGCAAATCCATAAATATATACTCATTATAAATCAAATTATAACAATTTCCAACTCCGCTCGAAAAATTGATAAAGCCAACCCTCGGACCTACGTGCCCGAATTCAGAAATTTTTCGAAGATAAACTTCACCCATAATACTACAACTCAAATATATAATTTATTCCCAATTCTATGTCCAATTTTGTGGTCAAAATCCGAAATTACCAATTTCTAGGTTTTTCTTCAAAATCCCAAATTTCTACAAAATTTCATGTTTAAATCCACATATAAACCATGCATTTAACTTATAATAGGTGGGAATCACTTGCCTTGTGTTGTTTGATGAAAATATCCCCTTGAAGCTTTCAAAACCGCCCAAACCAAGAGAGAAAATGAGTGAAATGGGCAAAAATCCCGACTTAAAACAATCTGCCCAGACCCATCCTTCTTCGCGATCGCGGGAATACCTTCGTGATTGTGAAGGCTAAAACTTTGCCCCCATATTTTTCCTCTACGCGTTCGCTACCTAGGGTCACGTTCGCAAAACCTTGCAACCACTACCCTTCGCGTTTGCGGGCCACGAGCCGCGTTCGCGAAGGCTTAATGCATGGCAGCCCCCAGCTCCCCTTTCTCTTCGCGTTCGCGGCCTTCAGCTCGCGTTCGCGTAGGCTTCCCCAGCTTCTGCCTCGTGTTCGTGATGGCCAAATCCCATCAGCCCTAAAATTCCTCTTCACGAACGCATGAGACCCTTCGCGTTCGCGAAGGAGGAAACCAGACACCAACACAGCAGAGACCAAAACAAGGAGAATCGATCCGAAACCACCCCGAAACTCACCCGAGGCCCCTAGGACCATGTCCAATCACACCAACCGGTTCCATCACAATAACACAGACCTGATCGAGGCATCAAATCACATTGAACAACATCCAAATTCATGAATCGCGCCTCGAATCAAACTTATTATTTTCCAAATTTCCAAATTCTATATCTTGTGCCAAAACATATCAAATCAATCCGGAATGACTTCAAATTTTGCACACAAGTCCCAAATGACATTACGAACGTATTCCAACTTCCGTAATTGAGATCCAACCTCGATATCAAAAAGTCCACTCCCGGTCAAACTTTCCAAAAACCTTCAAATTTCTAACTTTCGCCAAATGACCCCGAAATGACCTTTGGACCTCCAAATCCACATCCGGACGCGCTCCAAAGACCAGAATCACCATACGGAGTTATTACTAGGCTCGGAATCCCAAACGGACATCGATAACATCAAAATCCACTTCAACCCAAACTTATGAAATTCATCCAAAATGCCAACTTTCCATAATAAGCGCCGAAATGTTCCCGGGTCATTTAAAACCCGATTCGGACATACGCCTAAGTCTGAAATCATCATACGAATCTATTGGAATCTTTAAATCCTGATTCCTAGGTCATTTACTCAAAAGTGAAACCTTAGGCAATTCTTCCAACTTGAAGCTTCCGAATTTAGAATTTCTTTCCAAATCAACTCAGAACTTCCCGAAATTAAATTTCGACCACACATACAAGGCATAGTACCTGAAGTTAAGCTGCTCAAGGTCTCAAACCGCCGAACGATGAGCTAGAGCTCAAAACGATCGGTCGAGTCGTTATACCAATTCACCTTGTACACGAGGCGTGACTTGGAGGGCCGGTTTTATGCAGGTGGATGTATCCATTCGAGAGGTAATGATCAAACCTTGATGTATTCTTGTAATTTTCTTTAACTTTATCATCTAATATGATAATGTGCAGGACTATCGGCAAGTGTAAACGATTTGTTAAACAGAGGAATGGGATTGAAGGATCCATATGCAAAGCCCATCTTGCAAAGGAAACTGCCCATTTTTATTCTTACTACTTCGACAGTTATGTGCCATGTGCTAGAAATAGGCCCAATCGGCACAATGTCGTGATTGAGATCGATCCACTATATCCACCAATGTACATATTCAATCAACCAGGCCGAGGCTCTAAAGATCGAACAAAAAGGGGCCTAAGTAGTATGGAGTACAAATCAGCTTCAAATCATGTGTTGCTAAATTGTCCATAAGTTCAACCCTTTCTTAAGTAAGTGTTGACGTAAGATTAATATACATGGACTACTATTTAATTTGGTTGATGCAACTAACAAAATTTTCAATGTGTCACTCAGTGACTTCGTGAGTCAATTTGGCCATGATGCTGTATATTCTACATTTGAGGCATGGTTTAAAGAGTGTCTAAGTGCATCTTACATACTTTCTCACATATGAATATATATATACTTAGTCACTTGTGAATATACTTGCTCACTTGTGATTTATTTAACACTACATGTAGGTCAATAATCCAAATAACGGTGTTAATTAATTTTTGAAAGACATATCTTGGGGACCTGCACCTACGGTTACAACTATGTCTAAGTATTTTGTGAATGGTTACAAATTTCACATCGAGGAATGCTCCAAGTATAAAAAAAGCAATAACAGTGGGGTGTGTGTCAATGGTGGTAAAGGCAACCAGGATAGGGAAAATGATTATTATGGTGGCCAAATAAGAAGACCATACTTTTTCGATGCAAGTGGTTTGACCCCACCCCTAGAAGAGGTACAAATGTACACTCGCAGTACAACATAATTGAGGTTATTAAAAAGAGGGAGTATGATCGCTATGATCCTTTTATAATTGTAAAAAAAGTTAGGCAAGTGTATTATGCTTCATATCCATTGCGGAGGGATAAGGCTGATTAGTTGGTTGTAATCAAAACAAAGCATGTTGGTAGGGCGGAAGTTGAGAATATGCTAGATGTTGCTTACCAAAATGATACCTCAAGTGTTAACCAAATGGTGGATGATCAGTTAGAAAATAACTTGGAGCATCCTCAATGCATCTTAGAAGAAGTTGATAGGGAGGAAATAACAATCATAGAAAATGAGGATAAAGAATCACCTAATGAAAATGAAATAAGTGAAGAGGAAGAATTTTCGGACGAGGAAGGATACTTCGAAGACGACTAGCATGTTAGTTTTTTCAAGCGCTCTCAACTTATATAGATTTATATTCTCAATTCTAACATTTTCTTTAATTTATGCAGATGACCGGTAGGGGTCGAGGTAGGTCTAGGAAGGATAAGAGGCCTATTGATCATGATGATGGTGCTACACCCTCGCTTCTTTCTACTCCACACTTGCATCCCTTCGCTGCTGATGGCCGACAACAATCTTCTAGGCACACATCTATTCCACCACCTCCATCTACTCATCAGACTACCTACCATTCGCCCTCCCAGCAGTATTCTTACCATTCTCCGCCACAGAGCTATACCCCGCTTCCTTCACATGATCCTGCATATAGTTATATGGGTCCATCGAGTCAGCAGTCACAGGGCCATGTGGTGATACGCCCGTCATCTGATCCATTTGCTTCATCACCAGCTGGATTTCATCCATCTAGATTTCAGCCAGCTGGATCATAACAGGGGTCTAGATCGCTGCAGGGGTGTGGATCGCAGCCATCTTCATCAGCGACCCCGTCTCTCTCTCCACAGAGTTCGTCTCCTAGCATTTCTAGACTTCGCCTTCGGAATAGTATAGCTGAGCCAGATGCTTCCCCTTCTGCGCACGCTTCAGATTCATCGGAGGAAGATGATCCAGAGGAAATGCGGTATGATCGTTATCATAGGATGATCATTAGGCCTGAGGGCAATGGGTAAGATTTATTTATTACTTCTTTGTTTTTGCTGAATTATAATAGCTAGTATTGTTTATTTAATGTAATTGTTATGTTGTGGGTTCATACCTAATCTTCAGACTACAAAGATAATCGCAGAAGCTCTTGGCCGGTTGTATGGTGCACCCTATGCGACTTGGAGTGACTTTCCACCCGAGCTCGTGCAGCAAATTTTCAACCAATTTAAAGTTTTAATACAATTCTTATTTATTTAAGCATTATATTAATAATATTTGCATTTAAAATTACACACTTCATTTGCAGACTAAGTGTGCCTGGGAGGACCGGCATAACAGTGCCATTCTTGCAAATTTTGAGTTCAAATGTCGTAAGAGACTATCTGATTCCTTCCGTTCTGCTCGGAAGAAGAACAAGAAGCCTTCATGGGTTCTACCACACATATGGGAGGATCTACTGAGGCAGTGGACCACTGAGAAGTTCAAGAAGAGGAGTGAATAGGGAAAGAAGGCCCGAGCATCTGAGAAGGGTGTCACTGTATGGGCGCAAGGAGCATGGGGACTGTGAGGAGACTACTGGTAATTTCTTAAAATATTTAATTCTATTTTTATCAAAATATATTTATATATTTTAATTTAGTTAACTTGTTTTATTATATTTATATGAAACAAAATATGGGAGGAAGATGAATCATGATGAGTTCTTCATGGAGACTCACATTCGGAAGAAGAAGGCAACGACAGATCCATCTAGATGGGTCGAGGACCGGGCGGAGACTGCATATGTAAGTCTCATAACTACTATAACTTGAAATTAATATTTATAATATTATATAGTGGAGGAGTACACTCAGAGCTTGCCACCGAATGAGCAAGGCGAGCGACCACCCCTTTCAGACAAAGAAGCGCAGAAGATATGGTTGGATGTTGTCGGTGGTCTTAAAAAGGGGATAGCATACGGCCTTCCAGAGAGATCATTTCGGTTCTATGGGGCTGGATTGCAAGGTATAGGGACTTCCGCCTAAGGAGAGGCAATTGATAGGTCGACTCTCTCGTCTATGGAGAAGAAGATCGCAAAGCTGACAGCAGAGCTTGAAGAGACAAAGGCTAGAGAACAAAAGAGAGATGAATAATTTGGTACCCTTCAAGTTCAGCTAGAAAAGAGGGACCAACAATTTAATCTCCTTCAAGATCAACTGGCCAATCTTCTTGTCAGTGGTGCTTACCCCATTCCCCGGTCTCGTGAGCCTTCCCCAGATGCTAATCCTTCTCGTCGTGGTCCTTTGAACCATGCCAACGATGAAACTTCTAGTAATGAAGATAAAGATGATGTAATACAAAACACTCATTGAATGGTGTGTATTGCTAAACAAAGTCTTGAACTTGTGAATATTTAGTTGGGAATAGTTTTGAATGATGATTGTATTGTTGATATTATTTTGTTATTGAACATTTGTATAGTTGTTGTTGTGGTTGGCATTGTTGTTGTTGTTGTGGCTGTTATTAGCGTTGTTGTTGTGGTTGTGATTTTTATTAGCATTGTTTTTGTGGTTGTTATTGGTTAATTGTTGTTGTTATTGTTGGTTAATTGTTATTGTTGTTGGTTAATTATGGTTGAATGACAACAATGTAGTGCTGCCATTATAGGATATTGGTTGTAATTGGTAGGTGGTGTAGCTTAAAAGCAGGCATATTCTGCTAGGTTTTTACCTAGAAAACCTACCGATTTCGGTCGGAAATCTCATATTAAAACCCAGAAATTCAAAATTTTCGACCAAGGTCGGTCGGTAATTTCAATTTGAAATCTGCAGATAGTTGAAATTTCCGACCGAAGTCGGTCGGAAATTACTTTTTTATTTTTTCATTATTCCGACCGATTTCGGCGGTTTGTTAAAATTTACAAAGAAATACAAAATTATTATATATTTATAATTCCGACCGAAGTCGGTCGCTATTTTGAAAAATAAATAAAAAATAATTTAAATTATACAGACCGACTTCGGTCGGTATATTTATTTTTCCAACAAAAGTTGTCAGTCAAAGCGGTCAACCAACGGTTGAATTAACTGACCGACTTCGGTCGGAAAATTGCGACCGTCTTCGGTCGGAAAATTGCGACCGTCTTCGGTCGCAACACTTTAGCAACCATTAGTTTTCCGACTAATTAAAAGCGGTCGAAAATCAGTCGCTTTTTCTTTAATTCCGGTTGATTTAGGTCGATTTTAGAGGACGAAATTTGGCAGTTTTCTAGTAGTGCCGTTACGTCGTCATAAAAATAGTGTTTGACAAAATTTGGCTGATTTTGGCCAATTTCTGCCGAGCATGCCATATTTAAGACGACTTTCTTAAAGAGAACTAAACAATGACCTAAGGCCGGCAATATGTTAGATTTTCTTAGTTCTCTGCATCTATAAAGGGAATTTAGGATCAACAAAATTTAAACGAAAGAAATGTTGACAAGGCATATGATCAAGAAAACTAAATTCTATTCATAAAAGTGCCCTTTAGTTACTGCTAAGCATCCAACAACATAGAATCTGGCGAGAAAATGTAACTTATGGGGTCAACTTTGGAACCGGCCTAGAACATTTTTACAAAGCAAGCAGTGAACAACAATAATGTAGGGATCCAATATTTTGACTTAGGAATATTACATGACAAGGATTATAACATTACAGAACTTTTATTCTTACCAATACGGTTATAGATCTCTTTTGGTTCAGGCGATATCTCCATCTTTATTTTTTTTTTTAAAAGATTCACATATATCTAAGTCACTAAAATAACCAAGGTTAAAAATGAAAACAAAAGATTTCTTCAAGTTTATTTAGTTTCAAACCAAACACAAGTTTGGGATTATACAACGTATATCTCATTTTTGATCCAATTAACCAAAAAAAGCACTAGTACTAAATAATCGAGGGGATTATTAATCTGAGGATTATAATCCCGCGATAACTCTTTTCGCGACCCAAATGAAGCCTCAGGGTTTTGGTCTAATAGGTAAGAACATAGCATGAGATGTGCGGTTAGAAGCACATTGTTGATTCAAACCCACACAAAATCCGATATTTAAATGGAGAATTGTTAAGGAGTACACTTATGATATGATCCAATCTAAGCATCACTGACCCTCCGGTGATATCTCAATTATCCAAAAAAGAAAAAATTATCATGTTTTGTTGGCAGATGAATCCAATTATATATAGTTTTGGATAAGAAGATATATATAAGTAAAACTAAATAGTATTGCAAATTAAAGCAAGAAAGGCTCGTTTAAAGGAGAGCATATTGTATATTCTCATTTATTATGTAACTTCTTTATTTTAAATTTTATTTCTATTGTTTTCATTATCATTATTTATTCAGCGATACACAAACCATGCGTCATTAATTGAAAGAATTAAAGAGTCATTAGTTAGGGAGTGTCCATGCTCATAATTCTAGTTGCAAGTATTTTTGTTTTGGTGAAAGGAAACTGTTGAGATGTGTTTTAGGTTATAGATGTATTTGGGCCTTTTTTAGTTTAGTATTATTTTGTATTAGGATGTAACTAATTATTGTAGTCGGTTATCTATTTATGTATGGGTCATGACCCAATATTTTTTCGATTTTGTATATAATAAGAGAAGGCTCCACTTTGGAGCTTAGCCGTTCATTTCTACATTCTCCAGAAAGTTCTCCTTTTCCTCTCTACGATCGTGATCATTCATATAGGTGTATCTTGATCCTGAATCGATTCTAACATGGTATCAGAGCCATGGAAATCACTTAGTTGAATTTATACAGTGATTTCTCTAAACCATAATTTCTTCGATCAGAGAGAAATTAGGTGTTTTTGTGTCGAATCTCACTTTAGCATTTCTTTTCGGAGGTTTTCGTTGGGGATTTTTCTCTGATCGTCCGATTGGCATTTTCTTTTTGTTATCTTCTGACTGCGTGGGGTTTTCTTCGATTTCATTCGTCGGCATTGTGATTAGGGATTTTGTCTGCTAAAGGACGATTTTACTTTGGTTTTCATAATGTTCTGCTGGTGTTCTAGTGTTTCAAGCTGACGAATTGATGAAAGGTTTCGAAGTCTGCTACTACAATTGTTTTGGTTGAGTTTCCGTAAGATCACTTCTCTTTTCCTTGTTCAGTATACTCTTGTTTTATGCCAAATGAATTTTACAATGGGTGATAACGATTCTGTTAATCGTGATAATGAGAATCTAGACCACACTAATGAAATTACATTTCATCCTTCCTATCCGTATTATTTGAGTCATTATGATAATTCGGGACTTATGTTAGTTGCTAAACAATTTGACGGTACATGTTTTGGGGCCTGGAGAAGAGGGATTATCATTGCTTTGTCTGCAAAGAAGAAAAAAGGTTTCATAAATGGTAGCTACCTTCAACTTGCACCTACATCTCCTTTACTTGATCAATGGGAACAAGTTAACGATATGGTAATCAATTAGATATTCAACTCTCTAGATCTTGATATTGCGCAGAGTGTGATATATATAAAAAATGCTAGAGGAATTTGGGATGAACTCAATCTGAAATACGGTCAGTCTAATGGTGCTAGGATGTATGAGGTGTCTCACAAGGTTCTTTCTTATGTGAGTAGTTACTTTAATAAGGTGAAAAGGCTTTAGGATGAAATAGAGTCATTGGATGCAGAATCTTATTGCATATGTGACTGCAATTGTGGGGGGATGGGGGGCACAAAATGATCAAAATGATGAAAAATTAGAAACTGATGCAATTTCTCATGGGTTTGAACGAAGTTTTCAATAATTCTAGAGGAAACATTCTCATGATACAACCTCTGCCTGAAGTGAGTTGGCCAAAGGTATCTTACACCAAACCTCTTGTCCTTATATTCCCCAATAAAATAGAGTTGTTGAAAGAAAACACAAATACTTGTTGGAAACAGCAAGAGCCTTACTGTACCAATCAAAATTACCACTTCATTTTTGGGGGTATTGTATTTTTACTGCCACACATCTCATAAAAAGGTTTCCAAGCACAATCCTTGATGGAAAAACACCTCTTGAGATCCTTCTTGGGCATAAACCTACTTTCAATTATCTAAGAAGTTTTGGGTGTTTGTGCTATGCAGTGATTCCTAAACCTTTGAGGAACAAATTTTCTCCCAGATCCATCCCTTGTATATTTCTTGGTTATCCTGTGGGAAAGAAAGTGTCATGACCCAAAATCCAACTAGTCGTGATGGCACCTAACCTAACCCGCTAGGTAAGCTAATGATGGGGACATGTGATATTCATTTTGTAAAAGACACTTTTGACTTCAGAAAGAGAAAATCGGGTTTCAATCATAAGCACACAAAAATAACCTTTTTCCGAAGATTCTTGCCTATACTTTTTCACTGGATCCGAGAATATCTCGGGCACTCAAAGATTTATTCATTATTCTCGATTGTCAGAGATAATATTCATTACTTCTGTCTTGTCTCGGGTGACTCCTTTGCGTTAATTTACATAAATGCCATTTATTATTGTTCATCAACATTCAATGCTACATTACTTCTATTTTGATTCTTGACTATTGACTATTGCATGTTATCATATCTGTTGGAGCAGATCTGCGCATAATTTGTTACACTACTAGGAGTTTCTTTTTAGGATATTATTGTTAACAAAGATTAACCTTAATTTATATACATTTAATTAGTTAAACTAAGATCTACATTTTTGGCAAACAATTTGGCACCATCTGTGGGGATTCCTTTGTTAATTTTATAGTTTCCTTTAGATCCGTAAACTAACGCAAGTCACTAACCTCGCAAACCACAAAGATCTTCTCTCTTTGTACGTACAGAAACCAACATGGCAGGGAACCAAGGAGAGAGGACGAGAATAACAAGTGATCTCCCCAGGTTGTAGCAATCTCGTGAATGCTATCAACGAGAGTTGCGAAACAGTAGGTGAGGACGTGATGGCCAACGCTTTCCCTAGGCACGAGAGGTCGCCTCCCCCCACTACAGCATAACAAAATCCAGTGGAAAAAGGGGCCTCCACGTCCGCAGAAGAAAGGACGCCACCAGCTGTAAAAAAAAACTCCTCGAAGCATGGATGACCGACATGCTGGTGAGCGTCCTCAACAGACCCGCTCCAAGCATGACTACAGAAACCGCAAGAGCTTGCACGATACAACAAATGGATGATCAGTGTAACCGACCAAACCCTCCGACGACAGGTATAACTCATAATATTACTAACAGTACAGGTGACAACGCTCTCATTGCTGTTCTAAAGAGGATGGAAGAAATGGAGAATGAAAACAAAGCACTCCGAGATCAGATGAAAGAACACCAAGAACGAGTCGACAAGATACCGGGCGCTCCTAAGCTGTTGCCAAAAAGGGACGCCGGCAGGTTCGTAGAGCAGCCGTACACTGATAACGCAGCCCCTCATGCCATACCAAGGACCTTCAAAATTCTGCCCTAGTTCAGTATATATGACGGGATGACCGATACTGAGGATCATATGACCTATTATGTCATCGCCGTGAAAGGTAACGACCTCGCCAAGGAACAAATGTCCTCTATTTTGCTGAAGAAGTTTGGCGAAACTCATATGGGGGAAGGGGGCATTGACATGGTATTCAAAGCTACCGAATCGCTCCATAGAGACTTTCGAGGAAATGGCCGATAAGTTTGTAACCGTCCATGCCGGAGCAATAATGGCCAAAGCAAGAGTAAATGACATATTCGCTATCAAGTAGTCCTTGGGAGAGGGACTAAGGGACTTCCTCGCCCGATTCAACAGAGTAAGGATGACTCTACCGAATGTATCCTAAGGGATGGCGATCGCGGACTTTCAGAACGGGTTGAGTAGAGATGGTTCGAGAACGACTAGAAAACTATTAAACCGATTGATGAAATATCCTCCAACCACTTGGGACAAAATCCATAATGCCTATTGCACTGAGGTCCGAGAAGATGAAGACGACCTCAACGGACCAACTCACCGACTAACCTCGGTACAAACCGAATCCATAAAAGAACGAAGAGATAACATCAGGAGGGATCACCCGATTTCGCGACCCAATAGGGAACGACACTAGCCATATGTAAGGACGGTCGTCGCACCTTCCCCCCGTTATGAAGAAGGCCCATCCAGGCCAAGAACAGGGACTCACCGGAATGAAAGAGGTATGCCCCATTTATTATTTGCTCATAATTTTTGTGTTTCACTTATAGAAAATAGTCTACGCTCTTGAGAAACTTGGAACATAGGTGAAGTGGCCGCCGAAGATGAGATCAAACTCGAACACCAGAAAATCTGACGCCCTCTATGAGTTCCACCAGGAACGTGGGCACAAAATAGAAAATTGCATTACTCTCAGACAAGAAGTCGTAAACATGTTGTGGCAGGGATACCTCAAAGAGCTGCTAAGCGACAAGGGTAGAAACAACTTCGCCAGAGGACGCGAACACCAAGGCATGCCGAAGCCGCCATCACTAGCTCGTACTATCAACATGATCATCAGCGGCGGCGGCGACGCCTCTATCAACGGCGTGAAGTTCACCACCACTCACAAGCTCAATCGGTCTATCACCGATGGTTTGATTTTTCCTCATAATGATGTTCTCGTTATTACTTTACGTATTTTAAATACAGATGTCAAACATATCATGGTGGATGATGGAAGCAGTGCATGCATGATCCATCCCTGAATCCTTACCAAAATCAGACTCGAGGATAAGATAGTGTCGCGCTGCATCACGCTAACCGGCTTTAATAATGCAATTGAGCTGACATCTGGGGAAATTACACTCCCCGTGTTGGTCGGTGGCGTAACACTAGATACGACATTCCATATCATGGATCAGGCCACAACATGCAACTCCATAGTGGGATGACCATGGATACATCCCATGAGAGTCATCCCCTCCAGCCTATACCAAATAATTAAATTTCCAACACCATGGGGAATATTCCGCATACGCGAAGAACAACACATGTCCCGAGAATGCTACTATATTGCCTTAGACAACACGGTAATCTAACAGAAAAAAGACAAGGAAAAAGAGGCATAGCAATCAACAGGGCCGAGGTCGATGCAAGGAGAGACCGGATACGTGATCATGAATCCCGAAATGGTTGAGGCTGCGGATTCGACCATAGAAGACCTTGATCCCATTTAATTGGACCTCAACGACCACAGTAAAAGGCCTATATCGGCTGCAAACTCCGGGAACCAGGTAAATTCAATCAATTCTTAATAACTAATGCAAATATATTTGCCTTCAGCCATGCATATATGCCGGCCATCCCAAGGGAAATCGCCACACACAAATTAAACGTCGACCCGCTCCACTCCCCACCCCCCAATTAGACAGGTCAGGCGAAAATTCAACCCCGTCATCAATGATGCAGTCCACGAGAAAGTGGGAAAATTGTTGGATAACGGCTCCATCAGGGAGTCGAAGTACCCTAAATGGATCGCCAATGTAGTGATAGTCAAAAAGAAAAATGGGAAATGGCGGATGTGTGTGGACTTCACAGACTTGCATGTCCGAAGGATCGTTCCCATTACCTCACATCGACTAACTCATCGACTCAACAACCGGGCACGAGCTATTGAGTTTTTTGGACACTTACTCATGCTAATACCAAATTCTTATGGAGGAAGAAGACCAGGAGAAGACCACGTTCATCACCCACCAAGTAATGTATTGTTATTGGGTCTTGCCGTTTGGGCTGAAGAACACGGGGGCTACCTATCAAAGATTGGTGACAAAGATGTTCAAAGACCAGCTCGGCAAGATCATGGAAGTATATATAGATGACATGTTGGTCAAGTCCGTAAATGCTGAGGACCATATCGATCATTTGAAGAAAGCTTTCGACATACTAAGACGGTACGTGATGAAACTAAATCCGGAGAAATGCGCGTTTGGCGTAGCCTAGGGAAAGTTCTTGGGTTTTTTGGTGTCACAACGGGGCATCGAAGTCAACCCAGACCAAATCAAAGTTATCGAAGGGATACCCGAGCTCTTGACTACCAAGTAGCAACTCCAAAGGTTGATTGGTTGAATCGCTGCCCTATCAAGATTTAGCTCGCGTTCGTTTGATAGATGTCACAAATTCTTCGGCGTGCTCAAAAGGACAACAACCTCGAATGGACTCCCGAGTGCATCCAGGCTCTGCAAGAACTGAGGGCATACCTATCATCACCACCCCTGCTTTCAAAACCTGAACCTGGGGAGTAGCCTCTCGAATATCTAGTCATCTACGAAGTAGCGGTAAGTGCAGTCCTGATATGTGAAAGCAAAGGTACGCAATCTCCCATCTATTACATTAGCAAAACACTCGTCGATGCCGAGACGAGGTACCCGCGCCTTGAAAAATTGGCTCTGGCATATGTCGTAGCTTTACGGAAGCTTAGATCCTATTTCCAGTGCCACCCCATCTCGATCGTGACAACCTTTCCCCAAATGAGCATTTGTCATAAACCCGATCTATCGGGGAGGTTGGCCAAGTGGGCATCGAGCTAAGAGAGCACGATATCATATACCAGCCGCGAACCGCAATAAAGTCATTGGTGCTCGCCGACTTCGTCGCCGACTTTAGTGCAAAAAATAATGCCTGAAGTCGAAAGGGAAGCCATCCAAGTTTCCCTACAAGCACAAGACCTCTGGGTCCTATATATCGATGGCGCGTCCAATGCATCAGGGTCTGGGCTGGGACTCGTACTCAAGGTCCCTACAGGCGAAGTAATCCGCCAATCTATAAGGTGCCCGGATGTGACTAACAATGAGGCCGTGTACGAGACTGTAATTGCAGGATTGAGGCTAGCACTCAAATATGGGGCGAAGCGGCTGAAACTTCGCTATGATTCCCAGCTCGTAGTCAACCAAGTCATAGGGACTTGCCAAATCAAGGAACAAAGGTTGCAAAAATACCAGATAGAGAACTGCCTGAGTTTGACGAATGTCAGCTCGACCAGATCCCACGGGCGTAG